>NC_137799.1:62169206-62659206 GCF_963383645.1 Muscardinus avellanarius | reverse complement strand
ACTATGAGTTAGTACTATTTCAAAACTTGATAAAAATTAAAATAGCATATATTTTGTGTATTTGACTTCTTTCGTTAAATATACATTATTCTGAGATTTATTCACTTTCTTGAATGAATCAGCTTTTTCTTTTGTATTGATCTATCATATTTTTTGGTGTAAATATACGACGATGTGTTACCCATTCTCCATCAAATTCATTTTTCAATTAGGCTCTTACTTTACCTAGGCAACCCAAGTAAGATATCACTTTAGTCTCACAAGTATAAAATAGAAACACATTATTTCTATTAGAGAACTAGACAGTCATTATTAGTCTGTATAAAAGGACATTTTTGCTAAAAATTAAGTGCCTAGCATAATGCAAATTAATATGTGTGTGTGTGTGTGTGTGTGTGTGTGTGTGTGGAGAGAGAGAGAGAGAGAGAGAGAGAGAGAGAGAGAGAGAGTGTGTGTGTGTGTGTGTGTGTGAGCGATGTGGTTTGAAAGTGGAAGACACATTTAAGAGAAGAAATAGTAATTTATTTCATAGCATGTAAAATGGCATCCTGTCTGGCTTGGTTACATGTGCTGGTGAAGATGAATGCTCTTGAGTGTCTATTTTGTCTCACAGGAGATGTGGGCACAAGGTAGAAAAGTTTAAGAAAGGATTTGAGAAGAATTGTCGTCAAATTTTGAGATTACTTGTAATATTGATCACTAAACCCAGGTGTGGTGGTGCACGCTTATAAGTCCAGTACTTTGGAGGCTAATAGGAGGATCACAGATTTGAGTTCAGCTTCAACAAGTAGTGAAACTCTAATCAGTCTAGCAAGGCTCTTCTTCTAAAGAAGAAATAAAATCAGGTTGGGGTTATAGCTTAAAGGTAGAATGCTTTTGGGTTCAATCCCCAGTAAAACACACACACACACACACACACACACACACACACACACGCACAGAAAACTAGATCCACCCATAAATTATGTACATGTATGTGATCTTAGTTACTTCAAAATATGACAAAATTACATTGTTGAGAGAAAAAAAATCATACTCTAAAGAAAGAATTAGTCTCCCAGAAAAATAATGTGGTGGGCACCCTCAAGGATGGCCTCACTAAACTCTCCTCTTTGTATTCACACACTTTATCATTCTCTCCAATTGGGTGTGGGCTGAACTGAGCAATTCAATTCTATGGAGGTCATAAAAGACATAGAGCATTTTTCTCTCTCATACTTGTACTTTTATCTTTCTCCCAGCATGACAGGAGTGGTCCTAGAAAATTCATGTGGCAAAGAACTGAATCTTAGTAGTGGATCTTCCCTGACCTAGTCAGGCCTGAGGTGACTACAAGCTCCCTACCTCCACCATTACACCTTGCTGCCTTCTGAGAGGTTCTGTGTCTGTACACAGCTGAGCTATTCCCAGATTCCTGATCACAGAAACTCCTTATCTAACAAATGTTAGTTGTTTTAAATCACAAAGTGTTAAGAGTAATTGTTTAGACAAAACACAATTAATGCAAGACCTATACTAGAACAAATCATAAGAATTCAAGTGGTTAATCTTATACTGAAGTGAGATAGAAACTTCTCATTCTGTCAAAACTTCCTAGGAACCTGAACTCCTTGTGAATTTAGGCTCAACACTTCTGATAAAGCTTGCAATGGAAAAGAGATGTGAGCTAAGTAGTGAAGAAGTTCCATAGGGCTCAGGATGACACATCTGAAGCTATGGACTAAAACCAGCTTAAGTGTGCATTGCTCTTTTGGAATACTCACCTGCTCTTATTTCTAAAACTTCAGGTGTTAACCATTGTATCTTGGTTTCTCCTGATGAAGGTAAAAGAGAAAAAATTGCTCCATGACTAGAAGAGAGTTTTAAAGGATAGAACATACCAGCATCAAAGAGCTGTGACTCTAGCTACTGGTAACAGCCAAATCCATTGTTTGAGACCAACTGGAAACTTTAGTTTATTCTTTGCCAGTATAAAAAGGGATGTGGCATGTGGAGAAACATATCCAAGGGATATGGGCTTGTATTCTAAAGCAGCACATCTCCAAACTTAATAGAAAATACCTCAGGATCATGTTCAAAGACAATGATAGTACAAATGGTCTTGAGACTACCCTGAGATGTTACATTTTAACAAGAAACCAGATGATAGCCAGGCTGTGGTCTACCAACTCTAATTTGAGTAATGAAGTTATGGTTCATTTGCAAGAATTATTATTCTTAAAGGAATTAAACTTCAGGGCAGATATAAAAGTCCCAAGTTCCTGTGATATTTAAAAACACAGGAGATCGGGTGTGGTGGCGCGTGCTTGTAATCCCCGCGCTTGGGAGGTGGAGACAGGAGGATCGTGCATGTTCGAAGCCAGCCATGCTGGTTTAAGAGACCCTGTCTCCACATTAAAAAAAAAAAAGTATTTAAAAATAGGTCTGGTAGTGTAGCCCGTGGGTGTGTAGCCCAGAGGTAGAAGGGCTTCCAGGAACTCCAGTACCACCAAAAATACATACATACATACATACATACAAACACAGGAGATCAAAATCACCATTAAATATTATTTCAAATGTTTTCATTTTATACTAATAGTCTGGTTAAACCTACACCAACAGAAATACAAAAGTATTTGTGATTTTTATGTCACTGAGTTCAGTACTGTATTTTTATTTTAAATGTCTATGTTTCTCTAAAGCTGTATCATGGATAAACTTGTTTCAATATATGTATGACATACTTTATATTAATACAAAGAGAAGGAAATCTCTTAGAGTTTTGGCAGTCAATGTTTAAAACTTCAAAAAAATTTAATGAACTATTTTCAAAGGAAGAAAAAATCTTGAAGCAAAAATAAGCTTTCTATGAAAAGAAAAACAAGTTCATTTGTAACCTTGGCAAATTTTTCTTATTTCTGAAACAGAAAATAGGAAATCTGCTGGGTGTGTTGGCGCAGGATCTTAATCCCTGCGCTTGGTAGGCGGAGACAGGAGGATGGCGCAGGTTCGAGGCCAGCCGCACTGGCTTAAGAGACCCTGTTTCCAAATAAAATATAAAATAGGTCTGTGGGGTGTAGCCCGGAGGCAGATGGGTTCCATCCCCAGTACCACCAAATAATAATAAATAAATAAATAAATAAATAAATAAATAAATAAATAAGAATAATAAAAAAAGAAAATAGGAAATCTATAATTTCAGGAATCTTTCCACCCAAAAATGGTGCTTTGACTTTTCGCACTGACATCTCTCTCTGCCATTGTTAGCCTTCCCTTTATTTATAAAAACATACATTAGGCACATAGAAAAATCAAGTTATCACTAAAACAGGAAGTGTTGATGTTTTTATTTCTTTCTATAAGGAATAAATGCCCTTTTGTGTTGAAATTTAATTTTTCCCACTCATTTTGGATCATTTGCATTAGTTACCCCCTCTAAAAATTATATTCCATTAGGTAAAATAAGTCTAGACAAGCAGATTATATGATCTCCTTTACCTAAAATTAGAGAGGACATGAGTTCTGAGGAAACATTTGCTGTTTCTCTTATAAACAAATAAAGGAGAAATCACATCTCACAAGTCTGGTGTACTTCTAAAGTGGATATTGCTTTCGCAGTCTTTAACAGGGACTCTGGAAATCAGTTTTTCTACTTCAATCTTCATTTAACTAAATTCAAAAGGATAAAGCACTTGTGAAATTATGATCTATGGCTAATAGCAAATCAGTCTGAATACAAACAGGAAGCTTAAGATAGCAAAAATAATGTGATGCTATTTATACCTGAGTTTTTAGCTAATATATTTTCTTTGAACTGTTGACTGCCTTCAGAGAGGCAGATATAGAAATGCCCTAAGTCACTGCATTTCTCAAACAACCAGGTATGTTGTTGGAGTTCAGACCTGGCAGCCTAATGAGAATGAATGGCCTACACCCTCTGAGACTGACCCACTTAGTCATTCACATCATCCATCGAATGGGAGACTGCCGAGCAAGTACAAGGTCACACCCCTGCCGCAATTATTCTGTCTAATGAGGTATTGCAAGGTATCTACTAGTTCAGAGGTGTGAGATAAGGGCAGCTGAGGATAAAAGAATTTGGCATCCCGGTGCTGAAGTATAGATACACATTTCTGAGATCTTTATCATGGCACCACATTACATGAAACTAAAAAATGCCACTTTACAGAATCATTTGCACTTTAAAGAGGCAGAAATGATATGAATCTCACTTTCATCTGGTTGAGATGTGGGGGAAATCATTTCAGGAGAGTATTTTCCCCCAAAAGGCTCAATGACAGGTTGACTTGATTATTCTAATGGTAACTATTTATAGCCTATAATAAGGCCATATGCTAACCTCAGAATATAAAATAACCAGTTTGCTCACATTGTATGACTCTTGTGTCAATTTAGAGACATACCATTTTCAGAGTGAAAATGAACCTGAGGTAAAACCAAAGCATTCAGTCACACATTACCATCTCTACAGAAGCCCATAGGACTGGATTAATTATCCAGGCATATAAAGAATTTGTTTAATGTAAATGGCTAATTAAAGAAAATTATGGTGGAAAGAGAATTTAAAATAAAAACAGACATGAACGCAAAGGATAATAAGGTAATTTACAACTAATTGAAAAGCTTTACACAAATTTTCCCTCAAATAACCAGTAATTACTTCCAAATAATTTTGAAGAATCGATGACAACTCAGCAAGCTAGCTTAGCTCTAAATTTCTGTAAAGTGAAGTGAACATCACTAGGTCCTTTTGGAAAAATATACTTTCTTCTCATTTGGATCACCAAAAATGCTGATTTTCCATGGGCAAGTGGATTTTGTTCTATGAGTCATTCTGTTTTACAGCGTCAGAGTTATTTCTATGCCCTAAATACAATTTTCTATAGTATTCAATAGTTCCGGGAATGCTTTTATTTAACTTATTCATATATAGTATTATGCATTTCTCTAATAAATTAAAATTGTAATGACATAAATGGGTCAGTGACCTACATTTGTTTTCAAAAGCCCATTGTAAAGTACATTTTGAAATACTTTTTCTAAGCCAGGTGTGGTTGCGCACGCTTGTAAAATCCCCGTGCTTGGGAGGCTGAGACAGGAGGATCGCACAGGTTCGAAGCCAGCCTCAGCTACTGAGTGAGGCTCTCAGCAACTTAGTGAGACCCTGCTTTCAAATTAAAAATATAAAATAGTTCTGGGAGTATAGCCTGGAGGTAGAAAGCCTCTGGGTTCCACCCCCAGTACCAACAGGAAAAAAAAAATTTTTTTTCTAAAAGCAATACCTACTTTATTAGAAAAAGCTAAAATACAATAGTAATTTTTCATCATAAATTTAATATTGTTTTGAAAATTAAAACAATTTATGATATATCTTAATCAGAGAAAGTGTATATATATTCATCTAGTGTATAGTAATGAAAGATATATGATTTTAAAAAGATAGAACCATGATTTATAATGATCTGTACCCATTTATGCATTTGGTTAGTAGAGCATATCTTAAAATAATTTAATGCTATATTTCTCTGTAACAATTTTTCTCCTAATCCTCCATAATCAGTCACATATCCACAATATATGCATGTGTTTATATATTTTGCTTTCTGATTTTTATAAAAACATATTAAGGTTAAAAAAGAATGTTCTACAGATGAGAAATCTGAAAATTTCTGACAATAAAAAAATTTCTCAAGAACGTTTTTTTTTCTTTTGGTGATATTAGGGCTCCTGGAAACCCTTCTACCTACAGGCTATACTCCCAGATCTATATTTTAAAATATTTTTATTTGGAAACAGGGTCTCTTAAGCCAGCATGGCTGGCTTCGAACCTGTGCGATGCTGTCTCCTCCTCCAAGCAGGGGGATTACAAGTGTGCCCCACCACGCCCAGCTCAAGATAAGAATTTTATAAAGCTGCAACTGAAATCCAAGTCTGACTACTTCTAGTAAGGTTACTATTAAATATGATATTTTAAAACAATGGAATACTATATAATACAAGTTATAATTTATTTTATAGAACATGCAATGTAAAACTTCATTTATATGTAGCATATATGCTATATTTTCCATGTATTTATGAGGTACTGACATATGTATATACTTATGTACTCACTTTTAATGGGCCTATCATAAATGGACATTCAATAAGGCCTTTATGGTCTATCAAACACTAAGATAAATTTTGTTCTAAAACAGGGAGGGAGGTGGTTAGGGAAGAGGTGTGGAAAGAAAAAGCAAGGGATACTGCACACATATATGAAGATATCGCTCAAATTTCACAATGATGTGCAATTTCAATGCATCAATAAAAATTTAAAAAGAAAAAGGTTTCTAAAAATAATAATTTCTTTGTTATAAACAATGGCTAAGTTTTAAAGGCATCATAAAATAAAAAGAGTCAAAGAATAAGGAGATATTTTCATGTAGTCTCTTATTGTTGGCAACATTTAAAATGACATTTTTATTAATAAGACAATTTAACCATGAATACATTTATCCATGACTCCAAATGGGATGTAATAGTAAACACCTTGAAGAGCTGGTGCAATGTGAAAACTGAGAAGCTGATGGTCAAGAATGGAAGATAAGAAAAACTTACCTTGTTAGGGAAACTATGATTATATATGTGATAATTGGATTGGGAGTATAATTTAATTAGGTTTGCAGTTATTAAGAGTATTTACATTTATGATTAGAACCAAATTTGTTTTACATTGCATGTACATGATAAAAAACAAGCAATACGTTAAATGTATACTAGTAGTAAACACTAAATTTTGGGTAATCAATATCATTTTTGTGTGTGTGTGTGTGTGTGGTACCGGAAATGGAACCCAGGGACATTGTACCTCTGAGCTATACCCGCCCAAGACCTATTTTTTAGTCTTTTTTATTTCTGAAAAAGAGTCTCACTGAGTTGTGAAGGGCCTCACTAAGTAGCTGATGCTATCCGTGAACAGGGATCCTTTAGTCTCTGCCTCCCGAATGCCGGGATTACAAGCGTGCACCACCACGCCCGGCCTGTGTATATCATTTTCTGAAGTAAATCAAATAAAAAAACATTATGAATGTTTCTAAAAGGACTGCTTTAAACAGACTAAAACCATATTGCAACTGTCTTTGTCTGATGGCTATGAAGAGGTCATCTCTAGAGTACATTATAGTCTTTGATTTAGTTTTTTGCTATTATATATTTTGAGTGAGATGCTCGAAAATGCTGGAGGAAAAAAATGCATCATTACCAAAAGCACAAATAACAATACATGAAAGATATCTAGAAAAATATGTTATTATTTTTGTCCCTTAAAGACTCATAAAATTGGTTAGCATATGCAAATGCATGTTAGATTTTTATATCTTACAATAATTTAATATTTTATTTGATTCTCTATGTCAAAAACAAATTTATTACAACTATCCTTACAACATAAAGTAAAGATACTTTATGAACTGACAGGGTTTCATTATTCAAATAAATTTACTCAATTTATGTAATGATTCACCCTTTGACTCCAAAAAGAAAAACTGGCATTTTAGTAACAAAGAAACACCAAACCAAAACAAATAAAAAATTGCAATGAGGCTTCACTTAATATCCATTTTAAAATAATTAATAACTTGAAACTTTTTAAAGAGTTAAAATAGCTCATTTTAAATTAGAAAATAGTTTTAATTAAAGCATTCTGCCCTTCGACAGCAGGTTTTATAACGTAACTGCAATGGTAAGCAAAGATTTCATTAACTTCCTCCATAAGTCCCAGATTTAGGAATATCTGCTGTAATTAGAGAAATTAAAGCTACACTTCAGAATTAATTGAAATTATTAAAGTGTTTGCCCTTGCATTATTTACAGCAAGAATATCAGCAAGAAACATTTTTTTCTCCTTTTTAGTAAGAAATGCTACAGTTTGTATTAAGAACATAACATGACTTCCATTGACTATTCCTTCCAGGTGGGCCTGCTATAAGCTTTTATAGTAGTTTTATTCTCTGGACAATTTCACATTTCTTCCTGAGGAAAGCAGAATAGCTAATGCATTCCTGATGGATGGGTGTGACGTAGGATAGAGACATTTACTGCTCTCATCAAGCTTACCAACAGGATTCACTAGAAACCAAGATAGTCTTATCAGACAACTGTACTGTGAATGGAGTGACCAGAAAACCACAGACTGAAGTTCAGTTGTCTCCACTCAGAATTTTACAACACATGGAGGGAGAATAATTATAAGACATTGATCCTATGTTTTAAAGATTTCTTTGATTTCATCATAGATAGTATTCCAGATTTAAAAATACTATATTCAGTTTTATCATGAATACTATGCATTTTAAATTTCTTAGCACAATTAGATATTTAGAAAACAGAATTGCCATATAAACAAAATTCAAAGCAAATAAAACTCTCCTTGTGGTTTCTGCTTGGAATTCACCAACATGGCAAAGACAGAGGCAACATGGACAAAAAGACAATAATGAAGAATAGCAGTATTTTAGCAACCTACTTTTTTTTTTAAATTTTTTATTGGTGCACTGTATTCATACATCATAGTGGGATACAAACTTTTGTAGACATACATGCACACATCGCCCAGTCAGCCCCCACCCGATCCCCACCCCATTCCCTCCCCATCCCTCCTTCCCATGCTTGGCTTAGTGGTTGACATCTAGTATTATAGCAATTTATCCAAAATTAAAAATGATAATCTCACATAACAGTTTCATTTGTCTGATACCAAGCTTTTGATGACTTAAAGATAACATTTCAATATTTCTTTTTACTTTCTTACCAGAGAATTTTTTTTCTATTTTTTTAGGTGAAACTATCATATATTTATATATTTATTTTTCAGACAAAAAATCTATCCTAATATGGAACATGGACTCTAGATACCCAAAACGATCTTGAAAAAGAACAAAGCTAGAAGATATATATTTTCTGATTTCAAATCATATAAAGCTACAATAATTCAAACAGTGTAATACTATTCTAAAGACAGATATATAAACCATTGGAGTTAAATAAAAGCCTAGAGCTAAATTCTTCCCTATATTGTCAAGTTATTTTTTTTTTCTTTTTTTTGTTTTTTTTTTATATAACAATTTTTTTATTGAACATAAATAGTATACATTTACACTATATTTGGTGCCCTCCCCCCCCCCCGCCCACATTTCCCCCCCCACACACACCAATGGTTGTCCAGGTTAACCATGTCTTATTCATAATTTTACACATGTTCAAGTGTAGACCCTTATTAATCGAGACCGGCCTTCCTCCTCTCCTATCTTACCATCCAAACTTAGCTAGTATTTCCCCTTCAATATCTGGAGTCCCTCTGGTATTCTTTGTGTTTCCTAGTTTGGGCATATTAGAGGAAACATATGTATCTTCTTCTTCTGTGCTTGGCTGATCTCACTTAACATAATGTTCTCCAGAGCTTTCCATCTTCTTTCAAATGATATAATTTTGTTCTTCTTTATGGCTGAATAGAATTCCATTGTGTGTATTTCCCATAGTTTTGCTATCCATTCATCTGTTGATGGTGATCTGGGTTGGTTCCATATTTTGGCTATTACAAATTGTGCTGCTATGAACATAGGTATGCATATGTTGCTGTAGTTCTCTGAATTCAACTCCTTTGGAAAGATACCCAGGAGTGGTATAGCTGGGTCATATGGTGGATCTATTCCCACCTTTCTTAGGAATCTCCACACAGATCTCCATAGTGGTTGAACTAGTTTGCATTCCCACCAACAGTGTAAAAGAGTTCCTCTTTCCCCACATCCTCGCCAGCATTTGTTGTTATTTGATTTCTTAGGTTCAATGCAATTCCCATTAAAATACCAGTGACATTCTTCAGAGACCTAGAAAAATCAATCATGAATTTCATATGGAGAAAGAAAAGACCTAGAATAGCCAAAGCAATTCTCAATAACAAGAAACACGCAGGAGGCATTACAATCCCAGACTTCAAACTATACTATAGAGCAATAGTAGTAAAAACAGCATGGTACTGGCACAAAAACAGATATACTGACCAGTGGATTAGAATAGAAGATACAGAAACAAACCCACACATCTTTAGTCAATTAATCTTTGACAAAGGGGCCAAACACATACGCTGGAGAAAAGACAGCCTTTTCAACAAGTGGTGCTGGGAGAACTGGCTAACCATTTGTAAAAAGATGAATCTAAACCCCTATATCTCACCAAACACAGGAATCAACTCAAGATGGATCAAAGACTTAGAAATTAGACCTGAGACTGTGAAGCTAGTAGAGGAAAGCATAGGTTCAACACTACAACATATTGGCACAGGCAGTAACTTTCTCAACAAAACCTCCAAAGCTCAGGAAATTAAAGCAAGAATAAACAAGTGGGATAACATCAAACTAAAAAGTTTCTTCTCATCAAAGGAAACTATCAATAACCTAAAGAGGAAGCCTACAGAATGGGAAAGGATCTTTACCAGCCACCATTCTGATAGGGGGCTAATATCCAGAGTATACAAAGAGCTCAAAAAACTCTACACTAGCAAAACAAACAACCCAATCAAGAAATGGGCAAATGAACTAAATAGACACTTCACAAAAGAAGAGACACAAAGGGCTAATAGATACATGAAAAGATGTTCTGCATCACTGGCCATCAGGGAGATGCAAATCAAAACTACACTGAGATTCCATCTAACCCCAGTCAGAGTAGCAACCTACTTTAAAATGCTTTATTTGAAAAGATTCTGTATGGAAAATAAAAATTATACAAATGTCAGTCAAATTCATTTTTAGCACAAAGTCTGGACTGTAGACTAAGTCACCTGGATTCTAAGTTGACTTTTATTTCTGAGAAACTATTTAAAAAATTGATATTTAACATCATGGAATCTTATTTTTCCTTATTAGAAAAAGAAAGTACTTCAATTTCAAATATATTATTTTTTATTTTTTATTTTTATTTTTTGCATTTCTTTTTTTATTTATTTATTTTTTTTAAATTTTATTTTATTGGTGCACTGTATTCATATATCATAGTGGGATACAAACTTTTGTAGACATACATGCACACATCGCCCTGTCAGCCCCCACCCGATCCCCACCCCATTCTCTCCCCATCCCTCCTTCCCATGCTTGGCTTAGTGGTTGACATCTAGTATTATAGCAATTTATCCAAAATTAAAAATGATAATCTCACATAACAGTTTCATTTGTCTGATACCAAGCGTTTGATGATTTAAAGATAGCATTTCAATATTTCTTTTTGCTTTCTTTCTTACTAGAGCATATTTTTTTCTGTTTTTTTTAGGTGAAACTATCATATATTTATATATTTATTTTTCAGAAAAAAATCTATCCTAATATGGAATATGAATTCTAGATACCCAAAACGATCTTGAAAAAGAACAAAGCTAGCAGATATATATTTTCTGATTTCAAACCATATAAAGCTACAATAATTGAAACAGTGTAGTACTATTCTAAAGGCAGATATATAGACCATTGGAGTTAAATACAAGCCTAGAGCTAAATTCTTCCCTATATTGTCAAGTTATTTTTGACAAGGTTTCCACGAACATTTGGTGGTGGAAATAATAATCTTTTAACTAAATATTGTTGAAAAATAATAATTACATGGAAAAGAATAAAATTGGACCTTTACCTAATCCCATATACAAGTATTAACTCAAAATAGATAAAAGACCTAAATATAAATCTTAAGACTATAAACTTTTAGAAGAAAATCTGGGTCATAAAACCTCACAACATTGAAATTGGCAGTGATTTCTTGGATATGATTTCAATGGCACAGGCAACAGAAGAATATACAAACTCCCTAAAAAATAAAAGAAAATATTGTATATCCAAAGACAATGTAAACAGAGTTAAAAGTTACTAATAGAATTGGATAAAATATTTCCAAATGCTATTTCTGAAGGTATATTAATATTCCAACTAGAAATCCTAAAAATTAACAACAATAAAGGCAAACAATACAACTCAGAGATAGGTAAAAGACTAACATAAATAATGAATCTCCACAGATAACCAATCTTAGTTGTCTGTTGGATGGAAACTCTTGTTTCTCTGGTTCTGGTGAGTGTTACCTATTTCTTCTTTGTAGTTAATCTCTTTGAGTATTTTCTCTAGCGCTGGTTTTGAAGACATAAATTCCTTCAGTTTCTGTTTGTCATGGAAGCTTCTTATTTCTCCATCTAATTTGATAGAAAGTTTTGCTGGATAGGAAATTTTTGGCTGGAAGTTGTTTTCTTTCAGAGTTTGGAATATGTTACTCCAAGCCCTTCTGGCTCTCATGACTTGGTTTGGGAAGTCTGGAGTGATTCTAATTGGTTTGCCTCTGAATGTCTGTAGTTTTCTTTAGTAAAAGAAAATGTTTTGAAATACACACATATAAAGATATATATATGTCATATCGAATAAATAAATTCAAATAAGAAAACTTATGGATTCTGCTTCAAAAACACTAAAATATCATATAAGTATCTGTGGTAATAGTTATCAAGGGGTCCTCTAAAGTGCATTATAGTCTGATTTTTTTGCTATTATATATGTGTATAATATACATATATAAGCAAAAAATATATGTATATCTACATTATAAATATACATAAATATATGCAATATTATGTATAAATATACATAGATGATATATAAAATATACTTGTGATATATATATATGTTTATGTCTATATGCATAGTAGATATGTATATTTGTACATATATAAAATACACAGATTATATATTATACATCTATATTTATACATATACACATATAATCCATGTATTATATATGCATATTATACATATATGTATAGTACCAATAATTGATGGTGGTGTATAATTACTAACAGTAAAAATAATAAGACATAAATGGGCTCTGAAATATGTACATATTCCAAATCACTGTATAGATAACAAAATATCTGAACTACCTATACTAGACTCAGAGTAAGAACTGGGATATAAAGAGAGGGATATGTAGGAAACTAAGCCACTACTAATTTTAATAAGATGAGGAATAAATTTGAATAAATTTATAGAGTGTACAAGGCCCTTCAGTATTATTCTGATTTTTTTATATGACAGCAACTCTCAGGGCTGATGGTGTAGCTCAGTGAGAGAGCACTTGCCTAGCATACACACATCACTGGCTTTGAGCTCCAGCACTGTAAAAAAAATAAAAAAAAAATAGTAACTCTCAAATTTTCCTTGGATACCTAACTACCCAAGATATGGATTAAACTACTCAAGATATGGATTAGACTTCTCGGCTTTACATGCAGGTTGGTGTAAACATGTTAGTGGGCTCAACGAGATTGAAATAGAAATTTTCTTGCCAAAAAAATTGGACCTGTCTATGTCTGTTTTCCTCAACTTTCCATCCATGATCCAAATCTAGCCCTGCAAATAGAACCATTGCCTCGGTGATGGCTAAGCAACAAGGTGGAACAAGCCTAGGACCAAAAATTACCACTGTCACAACATCTAGCTGGATCACACAGCTTAGGACTCTTAATTGTGAAAAATAATTCTATTTTGCTTCAGATACTATTTTGGGTTCTCATGGTTACATGGTTAAGAGATTAATTTGTAATGCAAACTATGCAATGCTGATTTCTGAATATTTAAATTATAATGATTTAACCATTCTACTGATTTTGTTTTTACAGTAGAACATATGGACTAACTAGAACTTTAAATTTATTTGACTTGATTAGGTACCTTAATATACTACCCAAAAAGTAGGGGATAAGCCTTAGAATTCTTAGACGAGTTATTCTATATTCATGAACAAATATGCAAACAACTGTTTGCCTAGATAGATATTATGACTTTTCCCCCCAAACTTTGGTGGTGAATATATTATAGTTTCCCAAATTATTCCATTGTTCATGTGGTCATTGTTACTTAATTCAAAAACTCAATTATGACAATTGGAATAGATCGAAATGTTTCAAAATGACTATCTTAAAAATATTTTTTTGTTGTTGTTCTTATGGTTTTGTGAAAGTTTCACCACTAAAAGAACAGGTAGATTATTTTTCTAATCAGAGGGTTTAAACTTCCTAGTCCTTCAATCTCAGCAGACAAAACTCAATAGTCTTCAGTTTTAGTCACTGACTCCAAAATTCATGCTTCATGATTATGGATTCTTTAGATTATAGGAATATTTTATCATAGACAATACCAATGTTTAGCCACTGCATTACTATTTCTGACCTAAAGTAAAAGTTCATGAAATATATTTATATATAGAGTTGGAAATAAAATACAAATCTGATCATGCTGAAATGATTTCTGGCTGCATAGAGATTATAGTTTAAATGCAGAGATGGTAGGTATGATGACATGAATTACATTATATCATTTTTATTTATTATTTATTTGGCACTGGAAATTGAACTCTGGGGCATTATAAATCCGACCTACACCCTTGCTCCTTTTTATTTTGAAACAGGCTTGGACTAAATTCATGAGAAATTGTACTCAAACTTTGCTCCTCCTGTTTCAGCCTAATGAGTAATGGCATTTCCAGGTATGCATCTCCACACACATCTGGCATATTATTCTTAAATCTGTTCTACCTACCCCAAGACAAATAAAAATGTATCGCCTTAAAAATTTATGATTTCTATAAACCAATTTTATAAATAAATTTTCTTCAAAAATCATAATTGATAATTCTACAAAAATGATTAGAAGCCGGGTGTGGTGGCATCCACTTGTAATCCCAGCATTTGGGAGGCTGAGACCGGAGGATCATAGTTTGCAGACAGCCTCAGCTACTTAGTGAGGACCTCTGCAACTCAGTGAGACCCAGTTTCAAAATAAACAATAAAAAATAGGGCAGGAGGTGTAGCTCAGAGGTCGAATGCCCCTGGGGTTCCACTTCCAGACCCGCAAAACAAAAAAACAAACAAAAAACATTAGATGTTAAATATATACTCAACAGTAGTTTTCTAGAAGTTTTTATTATTGAAACTACAATGAAAAAAATCACTTCGCATACTATTTCCCTATTGGGTCTGCAAGATTCTCTGAAAGACAGATTTTGTGTTATAGTATATGTACCATAATAGTGGAAGGACACCCAAATGCGTAAGATTGATGAAAGAAGCTCCATACATGCCATACTCAACAAATGTTATGGTCACATCTCCAGCAACAAAAACTGGAGCACATCCAAGCTGTGAGCAGCAGAGCATGTATCTGTGGAGGCTGGGCTACAGTAAGAAACCCACACAGTTCCAGGATGGTGAGCCAAGGGAGGCTGACCACTTCTGAGTTGGCAGGGGAAACACAACATAAAATTTTGCTAGAGATAATTACTTTGTAAGGCAGACACTGGCTGCTGCTGGGAAACAACAGAAAACTGATCAATTTGTTGTGCAGAAATAATATAGTAGGTGGTTCATCTTAAGCAAAGCCACAAAAAGAAAGAGGTCCCTCAAAAGTTGAATTCGATGGTAAATAAGTCATTGACTGGAAAGAGTACTCATCCATGATACTCTGAAGTCAGATCCAAAGTTAGGATCTGTAACAGATGCAGAGATAATATAACAAACTATGAGAATGCCTGCTCAAACAGAAAATATGAAATTATAAAACTCCATCATTATTATCACAATTATTATTATAAGCTACCAAAATTATTTAATTTTAACTTCAACGTGTTTATATGGCCTTACAAATTCTATGGAAAGAAAAGAAATAAAGATGAAATCATTGCCTGCAATCCATATAATGAAGGTCCTTATATATTACATAAAGATTTTTTAGCATTACCCTCCATATAAAAATATTTAACGTTTTAAGCATGATTAGATTTATATGTTTAAAAAATCTTTGTGTGTTAAAGAAAATAATAGAGAAACCAGGCGTGGTGGTTCACACTTGTAATCCTAGCATTTGGAAGGTTGAGACAAGAGGATCATGGTTTGCAGACAGCCTCAGCTATTTAGTGAGGCCCTTTGCAACTCAGTGAGACCCTACTTCAACATAAAGAATAGAAAATAAAGCTGGGGGTAGAATGCCCTGGGTTCCATCCCTGGTACCACAAAATAATAATAATAATTAATAATAATAATAACAATAATAATAATGAAAATAAAATATAGGTGCAGTCATGTAATCCCTGCCCTTGGGAGGCAGAGACAAGAGGATCTTGCAGGTTAGAAGTCAGCCTCCCTGGCTTAAGAGATCCTGTTTCCAAATAAAAATATAAAATTAGGTCTGGGAGTATAGCCCAGAGGTAGAAGGGTTTCCAGGAACCCCAGTACCACCAAAAAAAAAAAAAAAAAATCTAAAGCATCTTTGTTTTGCCTTTTTGACCACTGGTCCTTCTTCAAACTCTTCAGTGACAGAGCCAGAACTCTAGCTTGTAACAAGCAGGTAAACAGTTTAGCATTTCTACAAACGTCTCTAGTGGACAAGTTTGCATTATAAAACTGCCCTGTCTGGCACATTTTCTACTTCTCAGTTCTCATTTACTACTGAAAATTCATTAATTTTTCTAACAAGTAATCAGAAGACCTTAGAGAAGGAAGAAGCTGTCCCATAGGGAAAAGATAATCCAATTACTCTGTTCACTAAGTGTTTATATATTTTTCACACCTGAAAGGTAGAGGCTTTGAAGCTGCTGAAATATGAGCCATAAAACAACTTCAACTTATTTTTTGTATTTGAAGGTTTTACGTTTTGAATTTGAACTTTGTTTTATAAATCTATTATTTGTATACCTCTTAGTGTAGGGGAAAAAGCAATTTTTATTATCTTATGGTATCAGTTAAAATTCTTACTTGACAAATATGTACTTTGGACATAAGTATTAATTCAATAAGTCAAGAACAAGCAAAGCCAATATTTTTTAATTTTATTTTTGTTGTTGTTGTTTGTTTTTGTGGTACTGGGTGGGGAACCCAGAGGCTTTCTACCTCTGGGCTATACTTTCAGACCTATATTTATATTTTATTTGGAAACATGGTCTCACTAAGTTGCTGAGAGCCTCACTAAGTAGCTGAGGCTGGCTTCGAACCTGCGCGATCCTCCTGTCTCAGGCTCCCAAAAGCAGGGATTACAAGCGTGTGCCACTACGCCTGACTCATTTTGTATTTTAAAGTCACATAGCATTTCTGATAATTTTATGGAGTATGCTTCTTAATTCTTTTGTTTGTTCTTTCAATATTTTAGCACCAAACATCCTTCTTCATGCCTCAAGCACATCTCATATATTAGAAATCCAATGTTTACTGAGGTTTATTTTATTTATTTTTAAAAATTTGGTCAATATGAAGGTAATGGCTTAAGTTTTGCATCCATATAATCTAAAGATGAAACCAAGAATTATTTGGAAACTTCCTCAAATGTTGTGTTAAGTAAACAGCCATACTATAATTTAAATAATCAACGTATGAGAAAGATAAAATAGCTTACTGTTGAAAACAAAACTTACAAAAACTTAATCCTATACAATGTAGGGTTGTAGAAATAAAATTTATGGCAATGAGTAGTAAGTAGCAAGCAATTTACACAAGTAATTAAAATATCTTATAGGACCAATTTTTGATCTTCATCTTTTTTTCACATTTCTCTACTGCTTATGACCAGCATTTTTATATATTCTCTTGCACCAGCTAATTATGAGTCTCCTTTTATCCTGTGGGATGTGCATTAAAATACTCCAAATTGTAGTCACTATAAGAGATAGTTGCCCCTAAACTTTTTCGGTAGAGCATCAGTAGAAGCTCATCTTCCCTGCCTTTGCTTTAAATTCCATCATCCTTCCTATGCAGGATAAACTGACTAAAAACTTTTGCTTGGTTCTCAAAAACTGTGCTTCTTGATTACCAATCACCAGAGATAGCAGGGTGCATAAAGAGCTGTAAATTCTGTGGCCAAGTGGGTCTCACCAGGGTGGCGAGAACCCTCTTGATCAGTCTCCACATGGAAAAGGATCTGAGCCTCGAGGACCACCACAGGGCAAAGCATAAAGCAGAATATGTTTTCTTTCTAGAGGAATGGTAATTCCAAAAGAAGTAAAGAAAGAAACTCAAAAATACTGTGCCATACTTACCCAGTCAAGTTTGGGATGAGTGGATTTAGTTTACCTTGAAGTTTAACCCTAGCTTATTTATTCCCTGGAACAGAATTTTTATAATGTGTGTCCTTCTTCATTCAGAGACTTAATTATTTACGCATGAAACTTGTGTTTCCTTTATTTGAAAGAAATTCAAATTATTGGACTGTATATATTGTATTTTCCCCCATCTGTAAAATAAAGATAATGGCTGTACCAACTACATAGGACATATGGAAGTAGGTAAGGCAAAGTATGTAAAGCACTTAAAATAGTGTCAGGTATAGATATAAGGAGTCACTAAATGTTTGCTATTATTATCGCTTTCTACCTACAGATATCTCCAGAGTTTACGAGACAGTATTATAAGAAAAAAATAGTTTCGAGATCTGAAGAAGAAAATAAGATTATTAGTGACCCTGAACTCATCTGCGATTTGAGGGGGAAACAGGAGGTTACAATTGCTTCCCTTTTGAATAGTGGACTTTTTTGTTGTTTTTGCGGTACTGGGGATGGAACCCAGGGTCATTCTACATTGGAGCTTCACCTCCCCCCCAGCCCTATTTTTATTCTTTATTTTGAAACAGAGTCTTACTGAGTTGGAAAGGGCCTCACTAAGTAGCTGAGGCTGTCTGCCAACCGCCATCCTCCTGTCTCAGCCTCCCAAATGTTGGGATTACAAGTGTGTGCCATCAAATTATGGAAGATTCATAAAATATAAATTATTATATTTACGATGGAAATGAATTAGATGTAAGGATATTGTACAATGTAAATAAGACCATAATCTTTTATAAAGCCTCAATAACATACCCTCTTATAGTCTCATAAGACCAACACAGTCATTTCTGTCTATCTAAAGTGCCAGGTTCCTGTGTAGGTTAAAGAAAATGAGCAGAAGGGAAAACTTCAGGTAGAAACAGAAAGGAGAAGAGAGAAGTGTTAAATAATGAAGGAAAGAAGCACGGTCTGTGGGAACCTTCTGATCTGCTCTGACCCAGCCTCTCAAGTTGATTCACCTCCAGGTTCGGCAGACATGGTTTCACACCAAAACATTCTTACATATTGCCTGAAATTCCTTTCTCTGAAAATATCTGTCTCTATCTATATGGCAGATACAATTTGAAGATCACTGAAAATGCACTGACATCTACTCTAAAAAGCCAGCGAGTACCATTGCATCTTAGCAAACGTGCAATTTGTGTTATTAAATGTTGGCATGTTTACTAGGTGGGAAGGTTCGACAGAAAATAGAAAGGCTTTGAGCCCCCATGAAAAGTTCAAAAGGAAGAAATACCTTCCTGAAGAGCAAGGAAATGAGATAATGAAGTACTAAATCCCATCCTTAACAGCACACAATTCTACCACAAGAAAGCCCTGTTCTTTCCAACCACATAGGTATAAGCAGTGAAGATAAGACACGTCTTGCAGGGCTAAAACCACATGTGCTTGAGGGGAGAAAACAAACGGAGCTCACACATGACAGAATGAACGTTCACCTACTTTCAAAAAAGAGGCAACCAGACCTCCTTGCACATCACAATTACCAGCAACAGTCCCTTGAAATAAGTAACATGAATAAATATTAACTGAACATTGAGTATAGAGTATTACACAATGGGAAATTACAGAAAATCGGCAAATATTTTCTTATCTTTATGATGCACAAAGTTGAGCATCCGACTTTAGATATATAAAAGATTTTTGTGAGAGTGAAACAGTACACCATCTGGGCACTGGTTTGCAAAAGTTCCCATTGAGTAGTACTTGATGCATCTTTAATAAGGATTTTTAGGAAGATAAAAATAGAAACTCTTTAAAATGTAGTCAGAGATGTTGCCATGATTTCCTCAAAAGAAACAAATGGATTAAATTGGGATAATTTATTAACTTCAGAGGTATTTATCAATACCAATATATTTCTAAAAAATTAAATTGTACTTTTTGTTTCGTTTTTGGCAATCTGATCCAAAACAAATATCTCACACTCACATCAAAATGTACAGATTTTCCTCATTTTTCTCTCTCCTCTTTCCTGAGAAAATCAAAGCACTTTGGCTATCATGCTTGGATTACAACTGAAAACAATTATACTAATATCTCTTAGTCTTAATTTGTATCCTATGAATTTGGAAATGCAGGGATTTGGTAGGTAGATATTATGCTACTATCATAGTGTGGAGATTTATTCCTGTTTTCTATACTCTGCTGACATAAGATAGAACCATGAATGTGTACTATGCTTTCCTGCCTCTCTAGACTCTCTAAAACTTTGGAGAGTCAGAGGTGCATGAGGAGTTGAAACTGGAGCAGTCCATCTTGGAAGATGATGACAGGGGCCAACAAATTCCAGTAGAAGACAGCATAGCTCACAACTGCTAAATAAGCAACACAGACTACACTAAGCCTCTAGGTGAGACACCTCATATTCAGGAAGACAATGAAGGAGAGGGAATAAAGGTAAAAGGGGAGTATGCATCTGGAAATATTTCTGTGCTATAAGGGGAGAGGTGTTTCAGGGAGATTTCATTCTTTCTCTTGGATTAAAATTTTCTTGTTGGTGTTGATATATTTAATGAAGCCACAGGATGGTCACAATTTGAATAGCTAGCTTATTCATATTCTAGCTAGCTTATGACTGTTTTACTCAGCACTTCTTGGCACATAGGAGATTCAATAAATACTTGTGTGCCAAACTTTATTAAATAGACTATGTTGCTATGCATTGTGTGCATACAGTATAGCCTGGTGATTCTGACTTGATAACATATATAAGCTGGTAAATAGAAGAACATGTGAATTCTAGTATTGGTGCTTAATGGAAATAGTATTTCTGAATTGTTTTCCTATGTTTGTTTTTTTGTGGCAAAAAAGAAGAATTTATATAGGCTATTAAATGATAAAGTGTCATTTTCTTTGGTACCATGTAGATTCATGGCAGCAGTAGCAAAATCTGGAAGTAGAGCACAATGAAGGTGTGAACCAGCATCGCCTATAAATTTGATGACCATATGGCAAAAAGACTGAGAATTACCTTGAGGAATTAAAAATGGAAGAATATTGTCTCTAAGGCAATGTTCATTAGTTTTTTCCATTCTATACTTTTTTTCTCACTCAATCCTTTTCTTCACCTCTGAGTGGATTTTCTGACCTTGACTATAAAATATTCCAGACTAACTTATGGAACAACATCCCAGAATATTAGCTTATATGAGCACTTCTCCTCCTTTCTAAAAGTCCTGGATAAGTAGGCCAGTTCAGGTTTAGAAGCAGGAAGCACTCCATTGCTTCTGTTTTTCTTGGTGGTGATGTTTATTGTTTTGGGTTTTATACTCTAACTTTTCCTGGAAGTAAAAATGGATTATAAGATGTGGGTTATTGTTTTGTGGCAGGAGCAAGTTTTAAATTCTAGGCCTATGTTCTAAACTACCCAAAGCCAAAAAGAAGAATATAATTAATTACTCTTATGACACAAACCTGAATATTCCTATACATATTTAGTAGTTAACAAAGAGCATGTGTGAATAGTATTGGCATAGCTCTGTTCTCTGTTCAAGTAGCTGCTAGAAGGGGTCTCTTTTTTAATACAAACTGCACTGGTGAAATATAACTTTGGATTGCTTTCAAGAACTATAATCCACAGTGGTTTCGACACATTAAATGTTTTATCAGGATTGTGTGGTTGGATACTTAAATACTCGTGGTCTTAAAAGTAATTATTAAAAAGTTCACTATTTTGTGTTCAATTATAATACTTTTGTTGTTTATAGAGAAAATCAGATAGCATCACATATATAATAACTTATAAAGGAATTCCAGTAAAATGTACATGTATTTCTGCCATATTTAATCTCAAATTAAATCAATTGACTGTAAATTTGTTCTTTTCCATCATATACTATAAGTAAGCATATATTAGAACATAGAGAAACTGTTTTACTTTATCACTATCTCAACTTTTTAAAATATTTAATTATTACAATTGGCACTTAGAAAATCTATTTACTTATAACAAAAAAGAACTTGATAATATGTTACAATGTTGAGCTTTGATTTGATTTATGTAGTAACTTGAGAGCAATCTGGTATACTACACCCAAGTCTACATCACTTCTTTTTGACTATACTATAGTCAAAAAGACTATACATACATATTTTTGAAGGTACGTACACTTCTAAAATTTGAGCACATCATTTGCATTCTATTCTGTTTTAGACAGATGTGGTAAAATATATACATATCTATACATGCATACATGTAAACACACAATATTAAAATCAAATAGGCTCTATAATTAATCAATGTTATCAGCTATATTTCACAAGAAAAAAATATAGCCTGATCTCCCAGGGTCCAGTGATTTAAAATACACATTTTATAGAGATATAAGCCTGCTTGCTACAACCCAAATATATGCATATCACAGCAAGGATCTGCCATATTTATTTTCCTATAGGAAAAATCTTTCCAGTTTTCTCAATTATATCATATGAATTCCACTGAAGAATAAATTCTTAGTTTTGAAAACAAGCTTTTAAAATTAACATATATATTAAATTGCTAATAAAATGTTAATATATTATTAAGTATATATTAAATCTAACATTTTTATGTGTATTTGCTTATCAGTGTAACACCTTAGGTATAACTTAATTGGTATATAAACCTAGTAAATTCATCTCATCATTTTATAGTTGAAGTCCTCAATTTCTTCTTTAAAGTGCAAGGGCTGAAAAAACTATGGTTCCTTCTAGCTTTGACAGCCCATAACATGTATTTAAGAAAAAAATAGGAATTTACTTAAATTGTGTATATTTTATCTAAATGAGATTGTAAAATAGCATAGAGAAATAAGGAAAGTAGAAGGCTAACAATAACTGTTTTATTTTTGTTTTCATGCCTTTCTGTTATTGAGTAGGCTAACAAAATCCAAAATTATTTATCCATGTAATATTCTTGCAGTCCATTGGCAAGCATAAAGGGTGGTATAAAGGAACTTTAGCCTACCTCCCTCCTCCCATAATTCCTCTCCTCCTCCTTCAAAGCTAATGCAAATAAGAATTCAGCCCACCAACCGTTAGTGTCCAGACACTGCTAAAATGGCACCAGGACAATATCCTTAGTCCTCATTCAACCAAGATGTTTGCTCCTCCTTTATGGATTTTCATACCATCACTGTATAATCTGACAATTTGCTAAGTGCTATTATCAATTATATTAGTAGTTATATTAGTTTGCTGTATAAAATTGGGGGATGAGGGTTTTAACTTGTTAAGCCAATATTTTCACTTGACAGAGGAGAAAACCTAAGCACCAAGAGTCCAGGTTACATCTATTAGGTCATACAGTTTTCTGTAACAATGAGAGTGAAATCCAACTCTTGTTTCCAGGTTTACCTAAGTATTTGCCTGGCAGGCACTGGTTGTTGTTGCTTTGATTCTTTGTTTTTTTTTCCCCACTCAATACATTTTGAAAGAGTTCAAAAAGCTCATTGCAAGTGCAGTTAATTTCTATATTGCTCAATTTACCAGTGAAAACTCTTTCTTCACCTATGACAAATTGTTTTCAAAAGACTAAGTAAAAGCTCAGTGAACTGAGAGTAGTTGTAAAGGAATTGCTCTTAAATATAAAAGGAGATAAATAAATTGAAATGGCATGCAATTGAACACAAAATCCTATTTTATGTCATTTTCACTATAACTTAAATTTGCATTATTGAATATGTTTATCATATCATTTGCATTGCTAAAGTTTATTAAGTTTATCATAGGTGTATGTATGTCCAAACATATATTGAATGCAAGATATTCCTTCCAAATAACAAAAGAATCTTCCAATAGTTATTTACTGTAATAAATATGAAATATAGATACATTGATTTACAAATCATTTGCTAGATAAGATGTGAGATATGGGCATATGTAGATTTTTCCATAGAAAATCTGTCCATTTACCATTCCCTACCACAATCTGGTTTGAAAAATGTAGCAATATAAAAAGTTACACTAATGAGACTTCTATCTGCCAAAGCAATTTACACCAATTTGAAGCAAAATTGCCTACAATTATTTATTCCTAAAATTTTAGCAGTGTACAGCTAACTCTTTGATAACTAGCAATATTTTAGCTTCCAATTGCACTTAACACTAACATGTCACTTGCACCTGCAGAACTCTGCATCTGCATACATTTGGGTTCCTGCATCCTACTAGTAATTCAAGGAATGATATACTATCACTGAACAGAAGGAAAAACAATTTTTACCCATAGTTCCACCTCCCAATATCATATCTAACTAATATTGCTTTATTTGATAAGGAAGTATCCTAAGTAAATAATTATCATATCCAGAGCTCACCATGTGGCCCCCCCAAAAAATCACCTTTATGTTACTACAGTTACAGGAGTAGATTTGTAAATTCTATATTAATATTAAAGGAAAAATGTTTGCCTTCACCAAATGCAACTATAAGCAAATGCAGGTACACAGCACTTTATTAGTAACTCCTTTAGTAAGCACACGTTAGAGGAATTAATCATTCATTCCCTGCAGACTGCTTATGTATTTCATAGGGCCATTATCTGATCTGAATAACAAGAACAATTGCATAATAAAACACATTACTGCTGACACCAGCAACTTTCTTCTTCCAACTTTAAAGTTACAACTCCGTCTGTATAGCATAGAAAGTGGGTGGCAAAGAAGCTGCCAATTTAATCACTCTATGAAGGTTTGACTTTTTTCTCCATCATTGTACAGACAGTGATCAAATATCTGCGCAGACATTACCAGAAACAGATTTAATTTAGGCTATTTTCCTTGGCACTATGACATTATTATAACGGGGCAGAATGTGTGTCAGCTTAATTATCAATCATTGCTTTTAGAAATTCAAGCAAAATGACCAGTTATTTGTCTTTCCTACTATATCAGTAGTAAAATATATGTAATAGCATCCTTGAGACACTCTTCAATTTGGATACTTATGTATAATCTTCCCTACATTTTTCAATAACTTTTCTCAAATCTCAGACTTCCCTCAGAAATTTGAGGTCACCATTGAGTAGAGGTCATATGCTACAATCCCAATTTGATCAACCAGGTACTTAATTCTAAATTATTTAAATTGATTATAATAGAAATGGCAGCTGAGAGCAATAATATATCCTTAAGAAACAATTTGGATAAGAAATAAAGTAATACCCAAGAAACAATGACATTATCTTTCCCAAATGCTTTCCAGCCATGGTAACTTCATGTCAACAAATTCATATACAGCCCTATTGTACTATCCCAGCACTCTAAAAACTTATGTCCCAAGATAGTCAGAGCTTCAACATTAACTAGGCATAATTTTAAATCAGCCTTGTTTTTAACCACTGAACATTAGTTAATAATTCTAAAGCAATCTTTGCAATTTATAAAAGCAATGCCCAATGAATGCAATTGCATTTATATAATTACTTGAATACAGAGTTCAAATATTTTCATTGTACTCTTATCAACAATTAAATATGAGAAAGCTATTTGGGATCACTTCATTATAACCTGCTTTGTTAAAAAGAAAATCTCTGTGAGGTAAGTAGTTGTAATTTTACGTCTGGATTATAACTTTGACAGTGTTTTTAGTAGGAAACTATGGTTTTCATTGAAATTTTAAAAAAGTGAAAGGGATAAACCTTTTATTCCACATATTACACAATTTTACATTAATCAGTATAAGTGCTATTGCATCAAAGAACTCCAAACTACTTAAAAATCAGTTTTGTTTGACCCAAGTTGCAATTCCTACTGTACCTACTGTATATGTAACAATGTAAAAAGAATTAGATCCAGAATCCATTTGGCAGTGATAAAGAGAAAATATGCTGAAATGTTATTGATTCTCTCTTGTGCAAAACAAACTGACTCAACTATATTTTTCCTGACATAACACAAAGGTTTTATTTAGATATTACAAAATATTGGCAAATGTTAGACTACATTACCTCTCTTTAAAAAAAAAAAAAGAATACCATTAACCCTTCACTAGAGAAAGAGTGTCTTCCTGCTGCTTTTTTTTTTTTTTTCTTTCAGAAATGCTGCAGCCACTGACATGGTGATATGAGCCCCTAGAGAAATACCTACCGCCTGCAAAAGTTTTTGATGCAGAGGTATTCAGCCTTAGGAGACACCTTAAACCTGTCACTGGATACTGAGCCCTGTCACAGTTTATAACCTGCTGTGTCAAAGTCGCAGCCTCAGCACCTGCCCTTTCCAAAGCATTTTCTATATTCCCTCTTAAAATTAAGTTCACCCACATTCTCCAGCTAGCCTAGTTACAGAATTACCTCCATATGCTATCTGCTTATAGGCATAAAGAAGCCTCTACAGGCTTTTCACCTGGTCTTGAAAACCATCTCTATTTAACTTTCCCTTGACCTATTTCTTCGTCTTCTTCTTCTTTTTTTTTTTTTTTTTTTCCTTTTTCTTTTTCTGCCAGTGCTCTTAGTAGAACTAAAGATAAAACAACCAACCAACTAAGTCAGAAGTCCTGGGGTGGACTAGGGTTAAAGGTTGCAGGAGAAGTCAACCGGTGGGGTTAGAATGCTCAGGCTTTCCCCAGGTTAGTCCTCGAACCTGCGAATGTCTACACAAGCCAGTAGCCCTTGAACAATGAGCCTTTGAAAATCAGGTTCCCAGTAAGGCTGTCCATCCAGAAGTCTTCTAAGTCCTCTTCCACAAACAAGGCAAGCAAACAAAGATGCTTAGCAAATCACTTCTCAAATCAGAACTACTCAAGTTATATAAGTCAAGTTCTTCCCCCCGGTTAAGACGAACCAAGTGCCCACAGCATCGACAGAGGTCTTACTTTAGAGAAAGAGAGAGAAGCAAGCAGTTTACTTACTAAAGCCGCCGCTCCATCGCTCCTTGGAAACCCTGAGGAGTCTTCTCCTTTCTTTCCTACCAGTCACAGAGAGAATTGTCTTTCTATTCCACAAAGGCCCAGAATAAACTGCAAAAAGGGACAGCCCATGCACGGCAAGCCCGTTCAGGGTTCGGTTGGGTGGGCTGCTTCGGGTTCCGATTGTTTCAAAAGTGGGATCTTCTTTTTTCCGGAGGGAGGAGGCGAAGGCAGAATTAAAAAGGGCGCTCCGAAGAAAGCTTGCTTTGGGTCCTGCAAATTATTCTGAAGGCAAAGTACCTGCACCCTCCCCGCCTAGGCAGGCTGTCAGCGCGGAGGGGAGGAGGCTGGCGGAGGAGGAGGAGCGGGAGGCTGGGGTGGAGGAGCGCCCGCCGGGTGGGGGAGGCCGGGCGGCCCCGGGACCGCGGGGGGAGGCGGCGAGCTGTCAGGGCGCGGCGCGGCCGGTGCGCTCGGGGTGCGGGCGGCGGGGCGGGGGCGGAGGCGGGGAGCCTCCCGCGCTGGCCGGCGCTCGCGCACTCGGGCTCACACCCGCGGCTCCAGCTGCAGCCGCTCAGCCGCGCGCACTCACCTGCATTTCCTTAACGAGCCACTTGATGGCTGCCAGCGGCGCGGGCCCGGGCTGCGGGGCGGGATGCGGCGCGGGATGCTCGGGCGCCGGCCGGGGAGGCGGCGGAGGGCGGCGCGGGCGCCGGAGCCCGGGCGGGAGCGGGGAAGTCGGCTCCGACCGACCCCGGGCTTCCCCGGGCAGGGATCGGGCCGAGCCCGGCATCTGGGGGCCTGGGCGAGATTCCGGGGCTCTGGGTTAAGGCGTTCCGCGCAGGGAAGAGGACGTGTCAGGCGCGGGCTATTCCCCACCAAAAGCCACGGAGGATTTGTCCAGGTGTGGATCCCGTTGGCGCTTCCTCAGGTGTTCGCGGGTTTTTCGTTATTTTATGGTTTTCTCTGGAGCGAGGCTGGCGGTTAGGGTAAAAAGGGTTTGAAAAGGTAAGGGACGGAGATTTATTTTTACAGTGCAGTCACACAGTCAGTGGTTTTTGAAAAGCCCACTTTAGCCAAGTGGAGGGAAACCGGGTCAAGGGTTGCTCGGCGCGGGGATGCACTTCACCTCCCATACTGCCTGGAGTTTGCAATTGGAGCGCTTGGCAGTTTGGCCAGGCTTGAGGGTGAGACAGGGCTCTGCCAAGGTGCTTGATTGTGGAGATGGGGAAAACCTTTGAAGGAGTTTCTGGAAAGCAGCCTCTTTACCTAGGAGAGGACAGGGACAGGTGTAAGAAGGGCAGGATTATTCCTAACTCCTTGATGCCCCAGGGTAGAGTGGTCACCGCCTCCAATGAGGTACTTACATACAGATTTGGGAACCAGAGGAAGGGGAACCTACCCCCCCCCCCCCCAGCAAAACTAGATACAGGGACTGGAGCTGTAAGGACTGTAAGGAGAGGGCGCCAGGGCGGGGGAGAAGCAGCCGCAGACCGTTATCACTTTACCATGTTTTATGTCTGAGCAGAGCGTACAGCTATAGGCGATACATGCTCTGTCTCCTGCTGTACAGAGAACAATGTCACTGGTGCTTAAAAGAATAAAACAAAACCAAACAACTGTCCTCTTGATAGAAATGCAAACAGGGAGCATTTCGGGTACCCCCCTGGTCACAGGTGTTTAAGCACTGTTGAAGAAAAACAAAGAGGAGTGAGCCATCTACTTGCCTTATATGTTTATGATCTAAGAGCAGAAATGTCACTTTCTACCAAAGAGAAAGAAAGCTTAATCATCGCAGGTGGAATTTTCCCCAGGGTCCTTTCATCTCGTTCTTTTCGTCCCTTCTCCATTACTTGCCCTGTCCCTTTGCTCTTCTGAAGTGACCCTCTCTGTAAAAGCATCCTCTGCTGGGCTCTCTGCTTAACCTCCCTCAAGCTGCTGAGCTCACCCATCCAACAAGGCGCACAGTCATTACCACTTAAGACTGTTCTTGGAAATGAAGGATATAAAACAAAAGGGCACACACCGAGTGCAAATGTGTGTGCATGCCTGCGTCTCATTGTAATTATACAAAGTACTTGCCCCTCTCATGGTGTTGCCTGCATAAGATAATGACTAACTCTCTCTGCTCCTCTCTCCTCCCTTCCCCTCTCCTTCTCTCTCTCTCTCTCTCTCTCTCTCTCTCTCTCTCTCTCTCTCTGAATACACACCACTCACCCCTGTCTCCATCCCTTCCTGTTAGTGTTCAATTATGGTTTTACATGAACTTTCTGCTAGGCAGCCTCTGACTACCAACAGGGGGTTGGAGCTGATGGGGAGGAGGGATGCTGGAGCTCCAGGATCCTGCCCTGCTTCCTGTCATCTCTCACTCATTACACACCCGCCTGTACTTAATGCCAAGTGGCAGCCGAAATTATTTCCTCTCTTGCTACCTATCCATAATAATATATCTACCCTCCCCCTGAAAATGCACAATTAATAATAAAAGAAATAATGTATGTTGAAACCATGGGTTGTGCAGATGGCCGCCGCCCGGTGTGTTAGGCGCCTTTTCTGTTGTTGCTGCTGCAGAGATGATGTGGGCACTTTTCTCTTTCTGCTGCTGCTTCTGGTGGGTTAAGCAAGGCATTTGGCCCTTTTACTGTTTTCTTCTTTCCATCCTTCCCTTGACAATAGTTTGTGTATTTTAAATAAAGATTTCATTCTGCCAACCCGCAGGAAGCTTTTAACAAGATGCAGCTGAGCGTGTCGATATCTTCTATCTTTCTACTGCTGTATGGGGGTGTTCAGCAACTTGAAACTCATCTGTACTTTAGCTCAATGCTGGCATCTCACAGAGACAGTGTTCCCTGGGGCTGATTTACTTTTGCTTCTGCACAGCCATCCTTTGGTGCCCTAACGAAGAACGTACGGTATTGCAGGCAATGGAAGAGCATGTGTTATACTTAGCCCCCTTCCTTATGCACCCTTTAATACTCAACAACACCACAAGCATTCGTTTTCATTAACTTACTGTAAAGATGCTGCTATTGATTATGAGCCAAAGAAGTGGGCTGAGATATTTTTCCTGAAGCTAACTGTACCAATCCTGAAGATTCAAGAGAATTTCTTTATCCAACTACCTATCTGTACCTCTTGTAATAGTAGGGTTTATTTCTCCTTCCTCAATGAAAAGGCAGACTTACATGTCCTCTTTAGATTATTACTGAATATTTACAAAGTAACCTCTTTACTTTAGCTATCAGTGAACCAGGTGTCTTAAATAATTATAATACATGCAAAATAGAACTAAATGACACACACACACACACACACACACACACACACACACACAGAAAGAGGGGTGGGGCCAAAAGACATGGTCTCAAATATGAGTCTCTTTTAGAATTCTTTTTTTATTTTTTCCACACTACTTCATCTACCAAAAATTCATTTGGCTCTGTTATATGTAGGCTTATAATTGATTTTAACAGCCTGCCACATGTAGAAAAAATATCCAAATTTACTTGAGTATTCTGGGTTTTTGAGAGAAATGGAATACTTTCTTGCTTCAGTTTTTAAATATGGTTTAAAAGTGCACCAATAGTAACTCTACAACAATAATTTCCTGCTCTAATATGTTCTTTAAATATTTTAATAACATCTTGGAAAAGCTTCCTAATTACACAGCACTTCATATTTTAAAATAAGGGAGAGAGCCAGGCGTGGTGGCCCAGGCTTGTATTCCCAGCATTTGAAAGGCAGAGACCAGTGTGGACAGCCTCAGCTACTTAGTGAGGCCCTTCGCAACTCAGTGAGACCCTGTTTCAAAGAATAAAAGACTAAAAAATAGGGCTGGGGATGTAGCTCAGAGGTAGAATGCCCCCCTGGGTTCCATCCCCAGTACTGCAATAAATAAATAAATAAATAAATAAATAAATAAATAAGTAAGTAAATAAATAAATAAAATATAAAACAAATAAGGGAGAGAAGAAATAGTAGCTATGAATAGAGAGAAACTTGTTGAAAGGACACAATAATCTAAGGTGGTGTTCCATACCCATCCCATGAGTGGCATGGCTTGGTAAGCACAGTGGTTCTCTGTCTGTGAATTTGCCTTCTGTGGTTTCAGTTACCCATAATCCACCACGCTCTGAAAATCTCCACATTTGTCTTGACTTTTTCAAGAGATATTATATTCACTTGACTTTGATCAAAGAATATTGTTATAATTGCTCTATTTCATCATAATTGTTAACCTCTTGCTGTGCCTAAATTATAAATTAAATGTAGGTACATATGTGTAAGAAAAAAATCACAGCACATTCAGGGTTCACTACTGTTTAGCTTTGAAACATCCACAAGCCTTGGAACATATCCAGGTAGGTAAAGAGGACTATGTTAGTGATTTCACAGCTTACCATTTTGTATTTTGTTTTCTTTTGCTTCAGTCTGCAGAAATAATGTACATTTAATTCCTTCTCCCTTATCTTCAGCTTTCTTTCTAAAGTTATGACAGAAGCTATAGTGGAAACAATTTTGTGTTGATAATAATTTAGGACTTTAGAAGTCAAACAGCTAACATTTATTTTACATGAGACAAACATAATTCTCTTCTCTTCAAGCTTTTATTTGGTCAATGAGGGCATAATTCTAATTTACTAAATGGGTCTAATTTACTTAATTTGTTATAGATGGTTTGCTACCAGGAAAGCTGCTCAGGAACTCTTACAATGCAATAAAAATGATTTGACTATATAATCATCCTATTTAAAGAGTCTTAATAAATGGGGTCATATTTATAGTCATTGTGGATTCATTGTATAGATCTTACACCACTGAAACCATCATGCAACTAATGTTAGATTGTGCAAAATCTGAATGCTATGCAAATGTTGATTTGGACACAGTGAATATGATTATATTCTCATTTATTGTACTTTTCTTTCTCACCTTTAGAGTCCCATCACTTGCCCTTCTCTGTGGTATAATTCATTGTGGTATAGTGGTATAATTCATTCAGTAGTACAAGGCATGAGAACCTGGAGAAGCCCACTGGTATGGTATATGTCCAGAAGATCCATCAAGGCCCTTCCCTGTGCCCTGGAGGTTGACCTTCAGAAGCTCTGTCAACTTGGTCCCCCTTGTTTCCTGGTTTGTGTTGGACTTTGTCAATAAAAATGCTGGGAGAGGACAAAAAAGAAAAGTGGGGCCATACTTGTCCATTGTCTTATACATTTTGGCATTGTGGTTTTTTCTGGCAGTAGCTAATTTTCCTTAAGTCTATAGTTTTTCCTTACTATTACCCTTCTGTATCTTTAGCTTATAGTTGTCTCTAGTAAGTCCGTTTTTGCCTTTTCTCTTTCAGCTTTATGCTATGGCTAGAATTAGTATACTTGGAATCTCTCATCCTTCACCCAGCTGCTCTTCTGGAAAATATCTTACCTAAATTTTATTTTGAATTATTCCTGATTGTGCCTTCTGTTTCCTCGGGGTATTCTGCATGATGTTATTTAAAATAAATGTATTAAAAATAAAATTAAGTATTTTATTCAGTTGTTCCCGAAGTTTAATAAATATATTCTCTGTACGGAAGTGCCGAAACATTGCTATTACCCCAACTGATAATGACTTAACATACTACAAGAAAACATTTGGTGGTATAGCTGGGATGGTTAGTTTGATATGTCAACTTACAAGGACTAGGGAATTTTAGATAGCTGTTAAACTTTACGTCTCTGTATGTATAAAAGGATATTTTCCGAAGAGTAAGGATCTGAGTCAGTAAACTCGCTGTGAGTGAGCATCATCGTATCTACTGAGAGCCATTATAGAAAAAAAAAGGCAGATTAAAGGCACATTTTCTGTCTTTATATGGAACTGTGGCTTTTGGTCTTCTGGACTTATACCAGTAAGCTCTCCCTGGTTCTCACACCTTATATTTTTGAATGGATTATGCCACATGCCTTCTAAGATCATAGGGCCCCAATAATTGTTAAGCCAAATTCTTTATCTCCTTTTTATTTTTATATTTTTTCTTTGTACTGAGAATTGAAACCAGGGTGATTCGATTACTAAGCCACAATTCCAACCCTTTTATTTACTTATTTTTATTTTGAAAGAAAGTTGTGCTAAATTGCTGAAGGTGGTGGCCTCAAACCTGTAATTTTCCTGTCTCAAACTCCCAAGTACTCTGATTACAGGCACATGCCTGGCCCCATAATGTATCTCCTTTTATATGCATGTATCAGAGGATACACACACATATGCGTACATATATATATATATATATATATATATATATATATATATATATATGTGTGTGTGTGTGTGTGTGTGTGTGTGTCCTCTGTGTATCCATATCTGGATACACACGTACACATATGGATACACACACACATATATTTATATATATTAATATGATTAGATATAGATACCTACCTCCTCTTGATTGTTTCTCTAATAAAATAGTTAATCTATTGCTAAGTAAAAATGTACTAATGTTTTCACAGAGACATCAAGTGTCTGTGAATTAAATAAGGCAGATTCATCAAAATTGTAAAATTAGCTTAATTTTAAAAATCACACATCTGTATTTTATGTTTTCTGATTGCACAATAATAGTGATGCATATTCTGAAGTCTAGTGTTTTTAATTTAAAACATTTCTTAAAAGGCACTATAGTTTTCATTTATATTGTGAGAAAAACTACATAGCTCCAGTTTTTCAATTATCAAAACTAAGCCTAATGAGTATCCAAAAAGTATCCTAGGTTATTAATAATAACCCCCAGATAATAATAAAATAAAATAATGCCCCATGCATATAGTGTAGAAACAGGCAATTGAAACTGAACAAAGAGTGCTCTCCAACAGGATTTTTAAGCAAACATTTAAAATACACATATATATTAATAAAGATCAGAACAAGTTTTTTTAATGTGATGGAGAAAATTACAATAGTTCCTATGAGGTTTTGGTCTATTTTTAGCCTAAAAATTAATAAAAATATATCAAATATATCTTCACACAATAGCTCTACTTAACTGAGGCATCATAAATTTTACTTCTGACCCTGAGTAATTTTGCATTTTCTTTTATAAATTAGGCACAAGAATAGTATCGACCACACATACACATTCTGAGCATCGTTCTAACTTCAAAAGTGTTAACAACATGCTATCTAAATCTTAGATCTAAAAGCTGGGGGGTTAGATCAGTGGTAGAGCACTTGCCTAGCATGAAGTTGGCTTGCTAGCTCTGCAAATAATAAGCTTAGGTCTAAGAAAACTGAGGTCATTTAGCTCACATGGGGTCATGGAACAATTACAAATTAGAACCGAGACTGGTATGCAAGATGTCTTGTGTCTGAGTCATATGTCTAACCAGTGTTCTGTGTCCCAAGAATCTTTTTTTTCTCAACTGCATATGCCTTTTCTATCTTAGGATCAGGAGATTTTGAAACATTTGGATGAAATTGAAAAATTTTCATTCAGTGAATGAGATATAGGTGCAAAATAGAAACTGAAGTGTCTCCTCTGAGAACACATTTTCACTTTTAAAGTGGGTATTAAATGCTGTAATCATGTATATCTCTATTACTATGAAGTAAATAATGATGTGAGACTATAATGCACCAAGATAAAAAATAAACAAAAGTGGATCTTTTTATTTATGCTTTTAGTTAAGTCATTTTCCATATAATTTATATTTTCCTGTGATAAGTTATATGTTTCACCAACATACATAGATCATATTAGTAAGACTAATATATTTATTTATTTTTTGTTTTTCTTCTTTTTTTTTTTTTTTGGTGGTACTGGGGTTCCTGGAAACCCTTCTACCTCTGAGCTACACGCCCAGACCTATTTTTATATTTTTATTTGGAAACAGGGTCTCTTAAGTCAGTGTGGTTGGCTTCAAACCTGCGCGATCCTCCTGTCTCCACTTCCCAAGCGTGGGGATGACAAGCGTGCACCACCACGCCCAGCTTAGTATATTTATTTATAACAAAATGTATACACGTATGTATAACTTTTAGCTAAAATAAGTTTCTTTTATTACCAAAATTTATTGCTTTTGATAATTTCCCCATTTGTATCATTGTTTCCATTATTCTCATCTATTTATTTTCTACAATTACAAACAAAAGAACAAAAATAATAGAAGAATGTTACCTCTCTTATAAGGGATCAACTTTTCTGGAACCTTTATAAGATTTCTCCTGTTTTAGTGAAGGACAATCTTTTTTGAAGATAATTTTTTTCTGGACTCTTTGTTTATATGCAATGATTCTGTGGCAGAAAAAAATACAATAGCATTTTATTATCAAAGGTTCTACATATATGTAAACATTTAAAATTGTAAAATATTTCAACACAAGCAAAAAGATAACAATTATAATGTCATAGAACACTACATTTTAGCTTTCTATATTTTGTAAGTGATAGACCAATTGGAGCCATATTTTCTCTTTTTGGAAGGATGTCTAAGGTAAATAAAAATAACAAGTCTATAATGTTTTAAATTGATTTATCACTATCATAATATGAAAAAATATTTAACCCAGCACTTTGATCTTCATTCCTGTTTTATAGATACTAAACACAGTGTGTGTGAAATGGAAACTACTAAGCCCACCTACACACCTGTAATCCTAGTTCTTGGGAGGCTGAGACAAGAACTTCAGGTTCGAGGCCAACCTCTGCAGCTTAGTGAAAACTTGTTTAAAAATTAAAATAATTCTGGGAGCCGGGTTTGATAGCACAAACCTGTAATCCCAGCACTTGGGAGGCTGAGACAGGAGGATGCTGGACAGCCTCAGCTACTTAGGCCCTTTGCAACTCAATGAAACCCTGTTTCAAAATAAAGAATAAAAAATAGGGCTAAGCGGTATAGCTCAGAGGTAGAATGCCCCTGGGTTGCATCCCTAGTATTTCAATATATACATATATACATATATATGTATATGTATATGTATGCTATGCATATATATAATATACATATTAAAATAATATATTAAACATATATGTGCATATATATAAACTATATATATTTGGGAGGATGTAGTTCAGAGTTAGAATGTCCCTGGGCTTAACCCCCATTCTCACACACACACACACACACACACACACACACACACACACAGAAATACACAATGTATGTATGTATGTACATATATATGTACATGTGTGTGCTATTTAGATTCAGAATTTATTATATAAATGACAGTATGTGTGTTTTCTTAGGCCTCCTGAATTATATTTTATAAAACAACCATTATCATTGTATATTTCTAAACAAATTTGAAAAGAGACTTTGAACAATTATTGTTCTCAGCAAGGAAAAATATCAAGAAAGATGTCTGAAGGGAAGTTTTTCAGAAAAAGTGATAGAATGATTTGCCTAAAGAGGAGTCATCTTTAGGGGTACTTCTCACTATCCCTAATGAGCATTAACCAGAATTGGGCTTTCCTTGCACAGATCTTGTTCCTACCCTGCCCTCTAACGCTTTTGTATTTCTCTTGGTTATGCTTTTATTATGTAGAAGTAGAAGAACAGGCAGCAGGTGCTGGAGAAATAGGAAGAAATCTGAATGAGAATGGAAAGACTCATACCAGGGATTTGGGGAAATATAGAGTAGAAAGATAAGATTTAAGGCAGTTATAAAATAATATTCTCCCAAGCAACTACAAGATACAGGAGAGATGGAAAAAAGAGAAAAACACATTGTTTTGGAGAAGTGTTGCTGAGGGATATGATTCAGGACCTCTTAATAATTCTTTTGAAGGGCTCGCTATTTGAGACTAGATTACATTTTTATTATTGTTTTTGTTTTTAGGCTTTTTATTTTTTGTACAGTCAAAAACTCTTACAGCACACCATAAGGAGCCTGGAATTTGAGGGGGGTGATTATATTCACACACTGAAATATATACTCAGAAATGCAAAGTTTCTGGGCAGGTAAATATAGATTATACTGCTTATAAATTGGTTTTAAAATCATAAGTTATTCTTAAGAGTTAACAGAATTTAATATGGATAGGATAAATCTGTTTCATGTATATTAAATGTATTTCCCTTTATAAATATCACATTTTTTGAATGATAATTTACCTAACTACATTTTTCTTTATAATATAAGTACATTACTCAAATTGAAATTTAGCTAAATGATATTTCTTTTAAATATTTTATTGGTGCATTGTAGCCATACATCTTAATGGAGTAAACCTTTAGTGACAATTATAATACTGGCTCTTAGAAGAAAATATTTGTATATGAATACTAATAAAACAATCAAAATCATCTAATTAGATGCATTTCAAATTCCATTTCCTTTGTATAAACATATATAAACACTTTTTTCTCATTTGTATTCTACAGTGGAAATGTAAAAATTATGAAACTTAGTTTTAAATAATCAAACCAGTGCTTGTAAATATTTTATTTTTAAAGTTTCAACATTCAATCTCTATTTATTGATTTATTGATTTATTGATTGATTTTGCATGTCTGAGGATGTAACTCAGGGTCATTCGACCTCCAAGCTACACCCCTTGCCCTATTTTTATTCTTTATTTTGAAACGGGATCTCACTAAGTTGTGGAGGGCCTCACTAAGTAGCTGAGACTGTACTTGAACCCTGATTGTCTGGTCTCAGCCTTCTGAGTGCTGGGATTACAAGTGCATGTGCCACTGCGCCCAGCCCAATCTCTATTTAATAAGTCTTATACATACCAAATATACTCCAAAATCTAGTATATACCTATCCACACAAGAGCTATTAGTCACATTATCTATTCTGTGCCACTTTTCTATTTCTACTATAGCAAGTAGATATAATCAACACAAAACTGACCCATCATATGATTTGTTTAAATACAACCTATTCAGCGTAGTGGGAAGGAGGGTTCGAAATTTCAGTAGATTTAGCCAAATACATTCCGTGATAGCCTATTTTATGCAAAATAGAACATGTATGTATATGGGTTACAAGAGGTTAAAATGGTTAATGCTTGTAAATAAACATAACTCAGAAGTCTGGGAGCATGTAATTAGATTAAACAGATTTAGCATGAAGAATTTAATCAAATTTAATAGGTGACCTTACAACCAACATCTTAATCCAATCCATTCAAAGAAATCTAGATGTTAGCAGTATGTCTAAATCCTCTGACTGCCAAAACAAAACAAAGCAAATTCCCAATGAAATACAAAATGAAAGGAAATCTTTAAAAATCTCTGAGATTTTTGTAAGGTTATTTTCAACTACTAGAAATTAAAAAAAAAACCAACAACAAACCTTCACTGCCTGCCAACTGTGTTGATGGCATTGTTGTGAAGGAAGGGTTATATGGTTGATTTCAATTTTGACTCTTGAAAATATAGCGCACTGTCAAGGAAAATTAGTCATGAATACTCTGGAAGAAACTCACCCAAATCATGAGATTTTCAGGAGCAAGGCTAATCTATGAGTCAATCAAGGATATTGGAAAACGCCATGAAATGGACAGTGCTACAAACAAGCATGTTTGGTGATGCTAAACAAGAAACCGGTTCCTTCTGTTTTCTCTATGTGTCGGCAAGGTTTATGAGCAAAAAAGGCGAAGAAAATTTGTGGCCCCAGATGTCAAAGCTGTCGTCTGATATGAGTGGACACGATTTTGCAAAATACTGGGAGAAATGAGAGTAAGTTATGATCTTAAATCATGTTAAAAAAACAAATGAAAAACAGAGACAACTTTTAGAGGTAACTCCATTATTGTCTATAATACTAATATATAGTACTTAACAATAAGGACAGACATTAAAGTAGATAATAAATTACAATAAAAATTAAGTTAGCTAGCTTTTTGAGGAGAAAAGAGGCATAGAAAGAAAGTAGGTAAAAATTTAAACAAGCTACAAAAAAGCCAATAATAAAAATAATATCAGAATTTAAAAAGCAAAATGTATCTGAAATTCATACTGCAGAAAGTTACAGTTTGAGCACCAAGCTGTGGTGAAGGCATATTTTCTTAAAAAAATATTTCTTAAAAAATATTTTCTTTAATAAAATATGATTATAGGAACATGATAAGGAAGAATCATGTTCCTATAATCATGTTAATTAAAATTCAACAGATCAAGCATTTACTTATCTTTACATATACAAACAAAAGGTAATATACCCTGCAATTTAGGCTATTTTAAATTTTTAATATTCACTAACAAAGAACATTCAACAATTCTAATCTTTTTAGAAAATTTAAAAATTTTAATAAATGTGCTTTGTTTACAAAACATGGGAAAATGCAACAAACAAACATACATTTTCAGGTATGTTACGACCTCTCACCACTTGGCAACTATGGTAAAACCACATGATACTGAAGAATTCAACCACATAAGTATCATTTGTTTTCAAAACATCAAATCCGATTGGAGAACTTGCCATGAATGTGAAAGGATGTCCTTTAACATTTTTATATCCATATGAAATAATTCTTAAGAGGATGCATACAGTATTAGAATTCCCTAAAATCTTCTTTTGTTATGTGATCCATCATCAAGCTACAATGACTATTTATATTTCAGCACATACACAATGAATTATAATTACCAGAAATCAACTTTCTGAATGCTATATATTTTTTTTTACTATTTCTTTGAAGTATATTCTGGAAGTTGATGATTTTTGTTTTAAAATATTTATATTTCTTCCACTTGAATCTATGTATACTTCATAAAAGATTAAATTACTATATGGAAATATTACCCTACTCTAAGTGAACTTGTACAATATCTTCTCTATTTTTCATGTTGTCTTATTTCCTGGATATCTATTCAATGCTAAAAGTAATAGTTCATTCTTACTTTGAAAGTTCCCTAAATCAAATTTTGGAGGAAATCTTTGTATTTTTCCAAATATCTTTAAATCTTTCTGCTATAATAAAATTTGTCAAGATTCACTTTGCTCATTATATCTTTTATGAAAAAATGTGTTTCCATTCCAAAAAGGAACAAAATGATAACTGAATAATTCCAGAAATAAAAGAGTTCAAGAAAGTTTGAATATGTAGTCTTTGAGTATTTTGCACATGCATATTGTTTTTCTAATTCCAGTTAAATGATTTAGAACTATGCTCCAGGAATAATCTTCAAAAAACTAAAAGATAATTTGTTTTAAAATGAATAGCCCTCTAAAATTGTAGGTTTTAACAACCCAAATTGAAAAGGGTATTTTAAGGTATAAAATAAATCTACTGTACTAATTTTTTCATTTTCACTAAGATGGAAATCTCTTAAGAAATATGATAAAGCTGCTGTAATAGAGATTTGCAGCCCCTCCTTTTAACTATTTAGTGAAAACCAGTGACATTTTGAGACACTTTTTCTCCTCTATAGTAGAGATTTTTCAAGGTAAGAAACTCACTTTTCTTATTTTGGTGGCCAGTTTCCTAAGTGGTTTTAGTGGTTTGAACATTTGTCCAGAAAGAACAGGAAAGAAACCACCAAGCTATATCATAGAGACCACCAAAGAGCCATCAGTTTCAAGTGGCTTTGAGTCATCATCAGCCACAGCTCTCTGAAAATACAGTTTAAAAAATTTTTACCTGCAAGATTTTCTTTCTTTCATATTTTGCTTTCGGCCACTTAAATGTGTACATGAAAAGATCATATATTAAAGTAAATGGAGAACCCAGCATTTTGAGATTGAATATTAACAGATAACGGTTCCAAACCTTATTGATTACCTGGCAAGTCTGAGTTTCTTGTTCCCATTTTGCAGATGAGTCAGGAAGAGATAAATCACTTCTCTGGACTGAATTATAAGTAACAATATAAGTAAAAGAGAATTAAAAAAAAAATCTGTTGTGGAAGGCAGTGGGATGTGAGGGTTACATGGTGTACCTGGGAGCCAAATTGCCTATGTTCCAATCCTTGTTATTCTTGCTATATATTAAGTTGGGGTGAATATTCTGGCCCATCTTACTAAGTGAAGTAATCCTTCACTTCCCTTTTACATAAGTTTTCTTCTCTATACAATGGGAATAATAATAAATTTTCTTTATTTCCCTTTCCCTGCTAAATGTAAATAATAATAATTAATAATAATAATATCATCTAACTCACAAGATTGTTACAGAAATATGCTATATCAAATACTGATGAATAATAAGCAGTCTATGAGAATTAACTTCTGCTATTATAAAGAATATGGACAGACTACATTGATCATCTTCTGTTGCTAGACAATTCACCTTTTATTTCTACTCTGGCTTAAGCATTTAAGATAGTTCTATTTGGGGTTACTTGTCAAAGTCACATCCTTCTTTGAAATTACTCCTTACTGATATATCTCACTAACCGATTATTGCAGAACTTCTCCATGGCCACATTTCATTATATCCAAGAAGGAAAAGCAGATGTGTGGGAAAACAGAATATCCTCTTATTTGCTAACTTCCCTTCCAAAGAGTTGACTGAAGAGATCCAGGAATCATAGTCTGAAGGAGATGTATTTTGAAACTCTGAAATCATATAGATTTGAAGCAGGCAAACCTTTTAAGGGACACATTAGTAGAGATAAGTGACCACAGAGGGGCAGAGAAGGAAGAGTTTGGGGGCAGAGGTGAGAAAAGAGGCCTGCAGTTGTTCAGGGTTAGGTCTCAGCGTTTACCTTTCCTTCTCTCTATTTAAACGTATAAAAAGGCCGATTAAAATCTATCCCCTCTAATTTAAATAAATATATGCCAACTTAATGAACTTAAACTCAGATGAGTGATTTCCATATGTTCCAACTAAATGATCCCCCCTCAAACAGGAGTGTTTATATTACAAAACAAAAAGTATATCATTCAGAGAAAAGTCCATGCTAAATCCAGGCAAATGAAAGGGGATCAAAGGGGTGAGTTGCTTCTGGGAAATGTCAAGTACTTCTGTGCTGAAACTGAACTTTTGAAGAATTCCTATCTATCATGTCAGCAGTAGGTACGTGGAAAGGAGTATACAAAAAAAGATAATGTTCGGCAAAAAGAGATACATTTTGCAAAATCAGGTGAATAAATGTGTGTGTGTGTGTGTGTGTGTGTGTGTGTGTGTGTGTGTATGTGTTTATAAGATCAACTCAAAACAGGTAAGTTCCTACAAGAGTATGTTTAGTAAGAAATTACAAGATTGTATTAGTTTAATCAGAGATTTTGGAGAAAAAAGCTCTGGCAGTAGAGATAATGGTGATGGAAAATGGTACCTAAATATTAGAGGCAGGGTGAGTTTATGAAGAGGCTACAGCTGGGCGTGGTGGCACACGCTTGTAATCCCAGCATTCCAGAGGCTAAGACTGGTTTTGCGGACAGCCTCAGTTACTTAGTGAGGGCCTTTGCAACTCAGTGAGACCCTGTTTCAAAAGTAAAGAATAAAAAACAGGGCTGGGAGTATGGCTCGGAGGTAGAATGCCCCTGGGTTCCATCCACAGTACCACAAAAATAAATAAATAAATGAATAGGCTACAAAGTGTACTCTTAGTGGATCAGAGGGTTATCTTTAATAGGTTTGTGGTAGACTACTAATACTACCTTGGAAAAATGATCCTATTTCCGTACTTTCAGCCTTCTAACCCTAAAAATAGAACAGCTGTGCTTATCATGCATCCTTTTTCTGAGGATAAGAATAAGAACTCTGGCCAAGCGTGGTGGCGCACACTTGTAATCCCCGCGCTTGGGAGGCTGAGACAGGAGGATCATGCAGGTTCGAAGCCAGCCTCAGCTATTTAGTGAGGCTCTCAGCAACTTTGTGAGACCCTGTTTCCAAATAAAATATAAAATAGGTCTGGGAGTGTAGTCCGGAAGTAGAAAGTCTCTGGGTTCCACCCCAGTACCACACACACACACACACACAACTTTGAAGCCGGTGTGGTGGCATACATTTGTAATCCCAGCATTCTAGAGGCAGAGACCTGAGGATCGTGGTTCGCAAACATCCTCAACTACTTAGTGAGGCCCTTTGCAACTCAGTGAGACACTGTTTCAAAATAAAGAATAAAAAATAGGGCTGGAGGTGTCGCTTGGAGGCAGAATGTCCCTTGGTACCTTCTCCGGTACCTCAAAAAGAAAAGAAAAGAAAAAAAAAAAAAAGAATAAGAACTTTGTTCTTAAGCAAATCTAGATTTGCATCCTGAAAAAAATTTTTTTTTCTCTAGTAGTGGTTTTTATTATAATTTCTCAATCCCTAGGAATATCAATGAAAAAAGAAATGGAGGCCTAATTTGAACAAGTACAAATTGAATAGCAAGATTGTAACTCAGACATTATTGATATTGTTCTTTATTAATTATTTGTTTATATATGCATTAAATTGTTTAGAGTTTAGCCACGTAGCAACTTGATTTTCTTACTATCACACAAGATATTGAGAGACATAAGGTCCCTGAAATAATGACTAATATATTTTATAATTATACATCTCTCAATATTCTATGCTCTTAAAATGTAATTTCTTTCTTCACTCAGGAGGCTGAATGGTTATGTTCAATTTGTTATAGGAGAGACTTTTCGTTTTACAGGTAAAATCTTAAGTTTTTAATAAATTTTAAATATAAAAGAAGAAACTTTTAAGAATATGCTGCTCAACTTCTTGGAAAACTAAGTCCTAGTACACTGATGGAATTATCCAATGACTTTTGTTCAATTTAATTTTTTTAAAAAAAGATGATTTAGGTTTACTATTTCAAGTTGATGCTGGTACTTGAATTGATGTTTTATAAGTATGATTAAAAATAACCACAAAAATGTTGTAAATAAGAATTATGGTGATAGATGTATAATATTAAAATATTGAAATCTAATAAAATGAACTGTATGGACATGTGGGAAACTTTAGAATGCATCATTCCAAAATACAAGAAGAGAATATTCTTGAGTTGCCTTTATAGTTAGTAAGTTATTTTTCTATTTCTTTTCCCGAACTAATTGTAAAATAATATGCATTAAAGACACTCTCTGGTTGTATATTAAGTAATATAATTTTAGTGTTATGTATAAGACTGTCAAATTATGATAAAAGAGATACTTTAGCCGGGTGTGGTGGCACACTCTTGTAATCCCCTCGCTTGGGAGGCGGAGACAAAAGGATCGCGCAGGTTCGAAGCCAGTCGCGCTGGCTTAAGAGACCCTGTTTCCAAATTTAAAAAAAGTATAAAAATGGGTCTGGGAGTATAGCCCGGAGGTAGAAGGGTTTCCAGGAACCCCAGTACCACACGAAAAAAAACCACAAAAAAGATACTTTACATTTCATATTCCCTTGGCATCCTTTGGTTCCTGGAAATTGGTAAAATTTACAAGATTCTTACCAGTTAGATTTTGCCTTTGTCTTTTCTATGATATTCTCGGACTCAAAGGACACTGAACCAAGCAACTAAACCAAGGTTCATTCTATTTAACACATTAAAAACCAGAGATAAGGACTACATATAGTTTTGTTGCCTAGTTAACTAATCATTACTTTTGGTGAAAATAGCATATAAATAAAACAGCTTTATCTTACTTATGGAATTTGGTTTATTGTTTGTGTTTGTTTGGGTCAATATATGGAACACTGGCAAAAGAGCATTAAAAGTATTTATTTTTCAAGAGAATGAGAATTATGTTATTCTTAATACTTTATCTTGTTTTACCCTAATTGCTGATTCTATTTATTTATTTTTATTCTTTGAGAGACTCTAATTTCTAATGTAAAACACAGCTAAGGATTTGGCATTTCCTACATGGGAGAAAAAATAATCAGTTTACAACAAGCATTATACTCAAGGGTAAAAATAAGCATAGCATTTTACGATTGCAAAGTGGCAAGAAGACATTAAGATTGATTTTCTGTATAGGGCAGTGACAAAAACAAAAACAAACACAATCACTAAGATAGTGTTTCATATTTAGTTTACTTTCTTTTTCCTTTTTTCCTTTTTCATTTTCTCTTTCATTTTTACTTTTTCTCTTTTTTCTTTTTTCTTTGTAGAACTGGGGTTGGAAACCAGGGGGATTCTACCTCCTATTTTTCATTTGAATTGAATTTAAGTGTCTCCAGCCCTATTTTTATCATTTATTTTGAAACAAGTTCTCACTAAGTTGAAAAGGGCTTCACTAACTAGCTGAAACTGGCCATGAACCCAGGATCCTCCTGTCTCAGCCTCCCAAGTACTGAGATTACAAGTGTGCAGCACTACTCCTTGCTCATTTTCAGTTTTCTACGATGAGTTTCAATTATTGTGAAGAACGCCTTCAATTATTGTATGTAAGTTTCTGTAATCACACATACCTGTGTGCAGCACAGAACTTTTTGACATTAAGCAACAAAAATACAAGTTAAAATTGTTTCTATGAAAAAAGGCAAATGTGTCGACTCCTAAACAAAGCACATAAAAGAACAGAGAAGAACCTCAGTTCCAAACATTAGACCAGGGCTTGGTTAGAACACCTGGTCTGTGAAGAGCCAGCAGGGCTGATAGGAGCCAGGATGAGCCTTTTCAAGTGTGTAGGGTTTGCCATACTAGCTGGTGGGTTGTTTTTCCATTTAAATTATCCTATTTAGTGTATTGCTGGGAAACATCCTCAGGGTTCACAGCTCCTCTGTGAAGGTGGCAGAAGCCACCTGGGGCAGAATTCTGGGGAAAAACTATACCTACTTTGTGTCTATTGTACACATGGTGGCTGGCCAGTCCTGTTGGCTAGAGCCCCTTATCAACCAGGTCCTGCTCCTTTTGACCATTGCAGGACAGAGGGAGTGTAGGGTCAGCCCCCCAGAATGAGGACTCCAGCAGGTACAGTAGCCTGTGGCCCCACACCCTGCGTCCCGAGCACCTTGGGTTCATCCATCATGCAGAGCTGACCTTGTGGCTCCATGGACTGCATGAGGCATCAATCAGTTCTTTGTTTGTTTCTTTTCCAAGAAATGATTCAGTTTCTTCTTGGATTTTGAAATTTACTGTAACTGTCAGTGTACAGAAACATGTCTGAATCTTGTTTTATTTGTAACTAGTTGGTAAAAATGCTGCTTTTGACATTCTGCCCCCAGCCTCTACACAATTAAACCACAAGTGAGCTCTGATCACTGGAAAAAATAAGTAAGTGAAATCTCTGGTCCTTGTCTGTCTTTTTGTTTGCCTATCACTCTTCCTCTCTATTTCTTCCTTTTAAAATATTGGCTTTGTTATATTGTAAGACATTGGAACACAGCCAAACTCAAGTTTGATCCATACACTAAAAACTTATCAATTGGAAGAAAGATTTCCTCACAATTTTCAGTCACAAAGTTGCTGGAAAAGCAGTTATGTTGATCAAACTTATGTCATAAATGGCCCATTTTTCAATTATTTTCTCCAAATAAATATACTATTATGATTTTCTCTGTTCAAATCATACACACAAACAATTTGTCATGTGGCAGGGACTATGATTGACTTAAATACACTTGGAGCAAATGGTGTGAAGAAGTATTTTCCTGATAAGGGAGGAGCTATATGAGTTATACAGTAGTTTTTCTTTTTAACTCCTGATAACAGCCTAATCAGACATGTATACAACAATATATGCCAAAGATAATGTTGAAAATATTAAAACTTTTGATTACAGAATATTATTTATTTCTGTATTTTGCCCATGTCCTAAAACTTTGCATGAAGCTGAATTTTAAGGTGATGAACTGATTAGCCTGGTGGAGAAAATTATAAAAATAAACTATCCAGACTGCACTATGGTTATTAACGGCTGCTTTTAACTAGTTGCAATATGAAAATATGCAGGAGAAAGCAAAATGGAGAGACTTTAGAACACGGGCAGTTTGTCCAGAAAGACATGTGACACTGGGGCCCAGAGAGATATAGTTGTAAAATAAAGTAAGATGGCTGAAGGGAGATGGACATTTTACATAGAAACAAAGAAAGAAATGTAGTCAAGGCAGGTCAGGTTCAAGGTTATAACATAAAAATGTGTTCAAAGGTGGTTCTTTTAAAAAGCTGCACTCCAGGGCCATGATTGAAGAGGGTTAAGTTGTGGTTCCTGTTGGTGGCAGATTGCTGGCTTTGCTGGAGTTAAGGTGTAATAGAAGTTTCTTACTCATACCAAAGAAAGTCTTGAGAGGCCAGGCAACATTTGGCAAGGTCAGAATCCATTTAAGTAGGTACAAAAATGGCAATTTGTGAAGCTATAAGTGTGAAGCCAAAGTTGCAACGGGAGCCCACCAAATTATGAGATGCCAAAAATGTGAAACACTTGCCAAAGAATGCTGCCAACTGTGGGTGGTGGAGTCAAGCCAGGAGAGCACCCGTGTCACTATCTACTACCAAGAAGGCCATAGTGCGGGACTGCCAAGGACCTTTGGGGATGACATTCTATCACTGCGTGCCCCTTATGCCACGTGTGGAGCTGCAGGGTTTTAATTTCTGCTCTGCTGGATTTTGGTCTGTTTCCGTCCTGTTTCTTCTCCCTATGCCCCCATCCCTCCCATTTGGAATGCAAATGTGTACTGTGTGCCATTGTATGTGAGAAGCATAGAACTAGCTTTCTTTAATTTTCACAGGAGAAACTCTGAACTTCTGGGCAAGTTTAGAACTATTAAAACTATGTCACACTTGCAGATGGACTAAATGCATTTTTCATTGTGAAATGGCCACGGGGTCCTGGGGGCCAAGGGCAAAATGTTATAGTTAAGATTAAGAATGTCCTCTAGATCTCATGGGCTGGAAAAAAAAAACATGTTGAAGGAAAGACTTGGTTGCTGTGGAAAGGTCTCTAGGGGCATGGCCAAGGTCAGAGTTTTCCCCCACCAGGTGTTGCAGATTTCTTCTTCTCTCACATTATAGCCATGATTTCATAACAAACTTTGTCCTAAAAACCTGCAGCTCCAGCTCTTGCCCAGAAGCCATTCTAAAATGGTCAGAAATCTCCAGCACCATAAGCAAATAATTCCAAGTTGTGTGTGTGTCAGGTGTTTGGATGATTGTAGGAAAATATTAACAAAAATAAGCATATTTTCTTCATTTTGTCTTAAAAAATGTTTACTATTCTCCTATTTTAGTGTATTTTTCCAAACTAAACATGAAAATCAAATTACATTAAGAAATAACTTGGGCACATTGTTAAAATTATATTTACTATCAATAATTTAAAAATGCAGAACATTTGCATATTTAGAGAGTATTCCTATTTAAGAGCAACGTAAATCTTTCAATATGTTCAGATATTCTTTACCTTCTATAAAGTTTTATAATTTTGGGCATACCACTCTTGTTGGCTTCTTGTTTAATTCTTAGATACTTTATAGAGTTTGTTGAATTGTTTAATTTAATTTTCAGTATCCTTTTTGATTATTGTTATGGTCCATTAAGTGATAAACTTTATATATTTTCTGTACTTGATATTTTCAATTAATAAGAAAAAACAGCAAGCATTTAAAAATGTTATCAACAAAAAGTAGAGTGTTAGGCCAGGCGTGGTGGCGCACACTTGTAATCCCCGCGTTTGGGTGACGGAGACAGGAGGATCGCTCTGGTTCGGAGCCAGCCTCGCTGGCTTAAGAGACCCTGTTTCCAAATTTAAAAAAATATAAAAAATAGGTCTGGGAGTGAAGCCTGGAGGTAGAAGGGCTTCCAGGAACCCCAGTACCATAAAAAAAAGAAAAGGTAGAGTGTTTTTTAAAGTTAGCTTTGGTTGCTTGGTCACTTTGATATTTTTTTTCTTACCTAAGATACCAAAATTACTTATAACCAAAAGCAGTTTTTTTCTATTTATTTTTCCCTTATATTGGTTGTCTGAAGGGGGAGGGGAGCCAGGGAAGAAAGAGAAACCGAGGGAGATGGCTCTATGGTAGAGCAGATTTTACTGTGATAAAACCTGTAGAGGGGGTATCCGATCAAGAATGGAGCCCATCTCTGCTTATAGCCTGAATGATTACATAAGTTAATCAGGAGGGACATTTAAATTCTGATGGGTAGCTCCTAAAGTGAGAGAAAGGAGTTACCTAAAGATCTCTTGTACACTGTGCCAAAAATGATATGGGGTGGTGTCAGTTAGGGGAACTCACTTTACCAGTAAGTGAAAGGCCTTCACAAAGTGGAGTTGCTTTTGCTCTGACCAGCCATCTAATAGTATGCATGAAGAAAATAAAAACTATATTTTCAGAAATTAAAGAAAAATGATACCCCTTCTCATCTTAGCTCAATCCTTTATTTAAGGTGTAAATTTCCAAAATATGGAAATAACTTTTTGCATCATTTTGGAAGATAATATGATTGGAAACAAGTAAAAGCAAGACAAATGCAAAACTTACATTTTGCAAGTAGCTTATAAGTAAGATACATTTAATAAAAACCCTGATTATATTTTAACAAACCTGAATATATTTTTCAACATTTTAATGGGACTTTTCAAATTCTAGTTCTGGTGTGCTGTTTATTTTATTATCAGGTGAAATATACCAGTAACATTTGTATGTGTATGTGTGTGGGATGGGAACTGGGGATTGAAGCCAGGAATAGTCTACCTCTGAGCTACATCCCCAGTCCTATTTTATTTTATTTTTGAAACAGGGTTTTTCTAGGTTGCTGAGAGTCTCACTACTTGCTGAAGCTGTCCTCAAACCTGTGATCCTCCTGCCTCAGCCTCCCAAGTACTAGGAATACAGGCATGTGCTACCACACCTGGTTTACCAATAATATTTTGATCGCTTAAGAGTTTGGGCTTTGAAATTACAAATCACATTTAAAGCATTATGATGTCTTCAGGATTCACAAAAAGCTTTTTGTTATTTAATAAAGTCTCTCATCTTTTGTTCAAGAATTTGCTTAGCTACTCATAAGTAGGATATGTATGTATGTACGTATGTATATATAATGTTGGTTCATAAAGCATAATAAGTATTGTTATTTTACATTTTAACTTTCTGAGAGCATGTTAGGAATAAATTTGGAGAAATAATGCAGAATAGTTGTTGAATATTTTATGTTAATTTTTTTAGTTTTCAGAATACATACTACATAAAGATGTTTGTAAATGGTTGCAAGGATATGATTAAAAATAAAAGCTAACATTTGTCCAGTACCCCACAATTTGTAAAAACAAGTGTCTGAGGAGCTTCATAGCAGCACACTCACATGAGTCTCCATCCCTGTGGGCTACTGGGTGGCTGTGTGGTAGTATAACAGTCACTTATCTTCTATGAGAAATGAAGACAGGTTTCTTTGCTTCTCTGACAAAGATTTTATTAAATAACAGTGAATATAAATATTTTTAATAAAATAATATGCAAAGATCAGGGATGATCATTGTGTAAAAATTATAATTCCAATGCTTTATTTTGAAATTATTTAAGTATAAAGTAAAAGCCACCAAAAACAGTTATCTTGGTTTCTGAATTGCCTTTGTTCTATATTTTTAAAATTAAGTAAAATCAAAGAAATATATCTTAGTGCCAGTGGGTAGCTATAATAGGTAAGAAAAAACTAATTAGTTTAATAAACACTGAGTCTGTCCTTGCCTCTGCCCAAGATCTTAGTTAATCGTTCATTTCATAGTAACAGAGAAATGTATGCTTTAAATAGGTCCTAAAAATTTTTCTAATTTTATTTTTCTTTGGTTTACCTTATTCCCTTTTATTGCTTCCCCCTTTATGGTTAAAAGAAATAATGCATTTCTTTCAAATTCCTCCTCTTGGGATGGAGGAAAATAAGGCAATTGAAAATTTCCTGAGATTTACTCAACTATATGCACCTTTCAAAATGGCATATCTAGCATATCTACAAGTGTATGTATGTATGTACATGTATGTTAACATACACAAATAGATTTACACATATATATCTCCATTCAATCCTATGTTATTTTATGGCTATTTTTATTATTAGCATTATTTAAATTAGAAAGCTATGGTTTAGTGAGTGTGAATAACTTAACTCAAGTTTATATGATAGTAAAATATAGAATCACATCTATGGCTATAACACTCATTCTTGGGAGGACAAGCAGGTGAATTGTTACCAAAATTTAACAAAGAACATTCTAAAATTCCACACCTATTTCCCATGTTATTCTCCCTACCCGATCCTGTCTCTAGAAATTAAGATTATCATCTAATAAGTGTCTTTAGCCATCCCATCGTGCTTAGAGCTTCTGGCCAACTGGAAATGCAAACTCAAGCGTACTAGGTTATGTTGCTTCTACTGAATTCCCTTTATGCTTGTCAAGAGTGTTATTTCTCTGACTCCTGAGATGTTGGGACTGTTTCCCCACCTGTGGTTCCTTCTGAATAATTGAGCCTAGAGAAACAGGCCTGAAATACTCATGACCCTACTCATTCTCCCAGATGAAAGTCACAAGTTTAATGGGCCCATGTTTCTGATCTGAGAAAAGCTAATCTACTAAACGGCTATTAGAACTGTTGATTACTAGAAAAGGTCTAAACCTTTTTTCTTAAATATTTTTTTTTATATGTTTGAGAAGTTAGATAAAGCATTATTCCATTTGGCCACTAACTTGAGCCAGTTCTTTCAATTAATCTTTAATTAGTAATTTAGTAATTCTCTTTCTCTCTCTCTTTCTATATATATATATATATATATATATATATATATATATATATATATGTGGTGTGTGTGTAAAATATACTGTGTGTGAGTTGTGTGAGTAGTTATCATTTCTATGACTTCTGCATTTTATTCTCATATGGTATTAACATGGGTATGGAGAAAACAGATTTGTTTTCTTTAGACCCTTAAATTCATAAATATAAAAATAAAGCATTAAACAACCAAACAGATTATGCCATATATATATATATATGCATATATGTGATATTAATATTAACTACTGCAAACTACTCTTATGATCTATTGTAATATGATACATTTGGGAATTCTCAAATTTCTTCATTATTCATCAGTTGCTTTTGTTTTGCGCACCTAATATGTGTCAGGCATTTTTCTAAGCACTGGAGAGGTAGCAATACTCAGAGCTTATTTTTATGGGTACCCATAGTTTCATATTCCATTCATCTATTGATGAACATCTTGGCTGGTTCTGTAGTTTGGCAATTTTGAATTGTGACGTTATGAACATAGATACATGTGCGTTCATTTGGTAGTTTGGTTTCCATTCTTTTGGGTAGATACCTACAGGTGGTATTGCTGGATCATATGGTAGGCTCATACCAATTCTTCTGAAGATCTTCCATACAGTTTTCCAAAATAATTGCACTAATTTTCGATCCCATTAACAATGTATTAGAGTTCCCACTTCTCCACATCCTCGCCAGCATTTGTCAAAAATCAATTGGCTGTGTGTGGATTTGTTTTTGAGTCTTCTATTCTTACCCATTGGTCTATGCATCTATTATTGGGCTAATATCATGCTGTTTGTATTACTATGGTTTTGTAGTATAGATTGAAGTCAAGTATTATGAATATTTTAGTGTTTTTAAAGTATTTAATCTGTTGATCATAATAGTTCAAGCCTATAATTTCAGAACACTGAAAGCTGAGACAAAAGGATTGAGAGTTTGGGGACAGACATGTCAATTCAGCGAGACTGTATTTCAAAATAACATTTTAAAATAAGATTTGGAAGTGTAGCTCAGTGGTAGAATGCCCCTGCATTCAATCACCAGTACTATACATAGATAAATAAATAAATAAATGTAAAAGTAAAAATAAATAAAAGTGAAAATAGTGAGTTTATTTTATAAAGCTTTCCCCAGTGTTATTGAGGTAAAAGGTCTGGGTTAAAACTAAAACTCTGGTCCTACCTGCAAGTTTAGTAGTAGAGAAATGTGTATCCCTGCTATGCTATGCTATTGACAACGGTCAGGATTGTAACGTGCAATATCAGTTATACCATGGCTAGTCCTTGCCTTAAGGCCATCTTCCTTATAATTTATTTCGACCCAACAGTCAACATGTTTTCATTACCCTACTTATTACATTCATTTCTTTCCTACTTATTACATTCATTTCTTTCTTATAATGTTTTCGTAAATTAAGTGGAACTGGTCCCATTTTTAAGATAATTAAAGTAAAATAATATGTAATTTCTAGTTAATACATTAAAAATGCTAAAGTAAAAATTTAAACACACATATTATGATTCCAAGTCAAGAACATACTATTAGTTAAAAATATGTATTTCTGATTTGCTAAATGCCTATAAACATAAGAAAAATATACATTTTCCAGTTGCACTGTATTCACTCTTTACTGATTCTAAAGTAATAGATCACTAGCTAAAAAAACAATGTGATTCCTAACTGAGTACAGTGGTGCATGCCTATAGTCCTAGTACTTGGGAGACTGAGAGAAGATTCCAGGTTCTAGGCCAGTGTGCAGAAAATTAGCAAGACTTTGTTTCAAAATAACATTAAAATATATCGAAGGAGGTAACTCAGAGGTAGGGTGCCTCTGGGTTCAGTCCCTACTACTGAAAACAAAAAAGATAATTTTGTGTATTATTTTTGTTAAATTCAATATTCTAGTCAATTATAGCTAAGGCAAAAGGACTTGGTGTTTAGTATAACATGTCTTTTTTATTTAATCAAGACAGTATCTCATATAGGTTAATATTTATTAAGCATCAGTTTACTAATTGAAGTATTTTAAACAATGATATATGCAAATAAATAATATTTTGAATGGAAATATAGAGTATATATTTTTAATCAAACAAAACTTTTGAACTATTTTTTTCAAAGAAACTTAAATTATAATGATTTCAAGGTAGCATTCATTTTTTCAATTATTAACTACAATATCAGTCCAGCAAAACTGGAAAACTGGACACCCAAATTTCCATTTAGAAAAATTATTTTAGGTTTTGGTTACGTAAAACTTTCTGCTTTACTAACCTGAAACAAAACCACTAAGAGGTACATCTGTGTGATTTAAAGTTCTGAAAAACATATATTAGACTTTAAATAATATATTGAACAATATACACATTTTAAGTAGATATTTTAGTAATATCATTCACAAATCTGAAATTTTACCTCTATTTAGAAGTTTAGATTTACAATAAAATACACAATCTAAATTTTAAAATGATTACATCAGTTTACTCATGCAAATATTTCTTTCCTATAATAATGATTAACCTTCTAAAATTTCTCAATTTTCATTAAAACTTTTACCTTTACCAGTATTTTTTCTAATAGCTCTAGTTTCTCACTAATAAATTATTTTCCATTTTTTCCATAACTTTCATTTTAATATACTATTAGTGCCACATGAACTCAGTACAAGAATTATAGTAGTAAGAGCCTTTAAAATATGAGCCTCACATGTAGAAAAAAATATGTCTAGTGTGAATAAGCTTCAAAATTTATTTTTATTCACAAAATCTGTAAGAATACCAGGCACCTATTTTGGCAGATATAAGTTTGATTCACATTTAACTCCTCCGCTGTGGTTTAAATGTCACTTTAACTTGTTCAACACTGCTCAACTAACATGAATAAAACATCTTATGTAATAATCAGATGCCTTTTTTGTCAGGTAAACTTACATGTTCTTAAGGTTTTTACTTCCTCGCTATCAATTCAGAATAGATATGCATTGTAAATGATTATCTTATCTTTTGCATTAGTAAATTTACTATAATCTATATGACATAATTTCAGTGTCTACCTTAAAATAAGTATCTTTGTTAAAGACTTGTAAAATGAAAAATAATAACAGTATCAATACCGTTTTAATTTTGACAATGTTTTAGTGTACATTATATATCGTTTGACTGTCCCAATAATCAGATGGTTATGGGACAAATAATTATCTTTTTTTTAATAAAAAAAAGAAACCAAGACTCAGAAAGTTTAAATAGGTACAAGGTCACTTTGCTAATATGTAGAAATGCTGTCATAATGGTCTGTGTTTGGAATTAGAATTCTAAAGTCAGTGCTTTTTCTATGGTATAAAACTGCTGCCTGCTTTTATATGACTTTGAACTTAAAAAAAATGAAACTTTTTGTTGTTATATATAAGAAGCAAAAATATAGTATTTTCACTCTAGTTCTGAAATAGAGTTAATTTGCTTTATGTATTTATTAATATTATAGTGTATATGGCATTTATAAATTAAAACTATACCTTTAGGTGCTAAGATTTCTGAAAATAATTATCAAATAGTATTGAAAGAGAATATAAAAGAATTGTCAAATGTTGGCTCTTTTTGGATTTGTTTTCAACCTAAATTTTAGAAGATAAAAACATTGTGGCTGGTTTTGTTATATGAAATTTGTCTTGAAATACTCTGTATTATAATATTTTTATCTTTACTCCAGCCTTATTTTTTATGGTATGCACGTATCAAAGGCCATACTTAATATAAAGAATTATTATTTTAATAACTAATAAACTCTTACTTTGCTAGGTAATATAATTTTTGCAATTTATCCATAGAGTGGCTTATAAAGTTCAAATGTTAAACAGCCTTTGGCATTCAATTTCGATATTAGCTATCTCACCCTAGTAATCATTTACCCTGAAGATCATTTCCAGCACGCTTATGAAGAAGGTCATTGTAACTCCACTGGAACCTATCAGCACTGGCAGGCCAGCCATGTCTCTGCTTCCTTAGACTCTACTAAAAAATACTAAATCCAAAAATCAAAATGTACTGCTGGGTTTTGGTAACCAACAATAAATTTGATGAAAGAACACACATTTATGCTCTTCAGTAGTTTTTATAATTACTGAAATAAATTTTTCTATTTAAAGTTTTCTTTCTGAAACTTTGTTTAAATATTTAAGTTCCCCTAATATTCCATGAAAGATAATCTTTAATTTAATAATATTTTGTTAATTTATATCTTTCCTTTTTAAATTCTAGAAATAGTAAATAGTCTCTTTATACATACTAAATCACATTTTAAGTAGAATTAGTTTTAAAAGTATCTTCTCAATATTCAGTGTGTTAAATGATGATTTCTTGTTGCATGAGAACTTTGTACGATACCAAAATTTCAATTATTCAGATTAATATAGATCATAAATTCTCATAAACCAGAGTGTTGGCATATGACCTTCTTTTATGTTAATCTTCTTAACTATGATGTAAGTCTTTGACATTTTGGGCTATAAAAGCATGGCTCTTTACTTCTACAGTATGAACAGCCATCTCCCACCTCTGAATATGTTCTTTCTTGTTGTATTCAAAATAAGGTCATTTTGAAAAATAAATTCTTTCTACTCTAGCATTTGCTTATGGGTATACAGATTATTTTGGAAATTGTAATTAGAATATAGCATAAGAAACTTCCAGACATTGAAAAAGATGAAATGATTATAATTTTTAAAAAATGACAAAGGCAAAAGAGGGAAAGTCTTCCATTTAGAAAAAGATGGTAAATAATAAGTTCAAACACTATTAAGTAATTGTACGTCTGCATTTTCTTATATAGAAGAAAAAGTACATTGAGAAAAAGCAAATTTATAGACAATATTGTTAAGAGTTGCAGTACTTTAAAGATGAATTCAGTTCTTTTTACATGTATGCATGCTTATATGAAAATTTTAGTTAACCTGTACTAGATCTTACTATATGGCATGATAAACTATAAAAATGACTGTTATAATTATCTGATTTTTTTGGTTTGGGGTATAGGAACCAAAGTTCAGTAGGATCAACTAATTTTCCCAATAAAGAGTTGGAGACAGAATTCACAGAATTGTTTAACTCTGATATCAGTGTTCCTCTCATTGTATTCTCTAAAATTATATTTTATAACTTAATGTACCTGATTATAAGTACCTGAAAGAAATATAATCTGCAATATGCACCTGTATTCCTATATATGAAATGCATATATTTATCATACATTTCACTGATATGATTTGATACCGTTTGCCTCTTTGTCTTCATTCTTACATTGTTACACTGTAATTTAATACGTGAGACTGGGTAATTTATAAAGAAGAGAAGTTAATTTCTTATAGTTCTGGAGGCTGGGAAGTGTGAGAGCAAGGCATGGGCATCTGTAAAGTAACTCATGCTATACCATAATATGATGGAAAGGCAAAGTGAGAGTGCTCACGAGAGAGAAGAAGGAAAGGGCGAATTCATGTTAATAACAACCCACTCTCTCAATAGTGATATTAATCCACTTCATGGAATAACCCAATGAATTAAAACACATAATCATTTCTTAAAGTCCCACCATTTAATACTGTTAGGACAATTAATTTTAACACAATAATCGAAGAGGACATCCATCCAAACTATATCACTTTTCTCTACTTATTAGTATTACAGCAAATGAAAAATTAGAGCTCTCTTTTCCATAATTCTGTGCTTTATAAAGATAGGAAATATAGTAACAACTGACAAAAGTTGTTTAAAATCGTTAATGTCAGTGAAAAATAAGTACCCTCTTTTAGAAAGTTATATGAACTGTAACTTAGGAAAGATTCAATAACAGCATAAATTTCAGTTCATTACAGATGTCTTGAGTGTACTAAATATATACCACATACTCCAATTGGCAGGAGGGTGACTGATAACACACAGCCAGGTAAAGGTAGTGATTACACATACAAGACGGCAACAGTTGAATAACAGTTTCCTCTTACTGTGCCAAAAACTCATAGTAGAAACTGAGAGACATTGGTATGTAAATATATGTGTGTCTATGGAAATAAATATTCAACTCTTACAAAGGAAGGTTCTATAAAAAAGCAATTGCTAAAAAATTGCCACCCTTTGGCAACTTACTGATTTCAGTACTTCACTAGATAGTTAAAAGTAACAAAAATTAAGATTCTATCAGGTTTTGTAGTTGATATTGGAAAAAGAGGGGATATGATGGGAATGGTGGAGCTGGTTGATTGCTTAGCATATGTCCTTTGCACATTGCACTTTGGTCCTTCGGTGGATTAGAGAGCAGCACTCCACATGAGCTTTATCACCCAACTACTAAGTAGAATCTAGAGTCAGGCTTAGATCTAACAGCTAAGCTGCAGGAAGTGTCGTGCGCATTCCCGGCGCGTGTGCGGCGCGCCTTGAACCTAATCTCAATTTCCTTGTCTCTAAAAAGGAAATAAGCATGGTTCAACTTTTATAGAGTGATTAGAGGACTAAATAATAAAATACAGGTTATATGTTTAACACATGCCCAATCTATAATTAAGTATGCAATAAACAATAACAACTAGTTTTTTCATTAGAATTTTGGAATTACAGCTCAAACAAGAATTGTTCTTAGATTTTGGGAAACTTTAATCAAAGAGAAAAATATAAAAATAAAACTTTTCTTGTACTTATTAACTATTGATTTCTTTATTCATTTGTTGCTGGGGATTGAATCCTGGGGCATTTCACCTCTGAACTACACCCCAACACAGGTTTGCTAAGTTGCTAAGATTGGCCTTAAACCTGTAATTCTCCTGTCTCAGCCCCTAAATTCGGAAATTATAGAAGTATAACACCATGCCTGGCTTCACTCATTATTTCTGAATATTACTACCATTTTTACCAAGCTTATTTGGATTTATACACTTCCAGGAATGCCAGTATCAAAATCTAAAGAGTATTGATGAATATGTATATGTGATTCATAAATACATATGTTTAATTTGATGAGCCTTTAAGCACTTACTAGAAATGGAGCTAATTGCCAAGAATCACAAAGCAATAAATAAATAAATAAATAAATAGCTTTTTATAAGGGTTTACTTCATTTTGTCCACAAAAAAGAAAAAGGAAAAAATTAACTCCTTCAAATTATACTATGGTACCAAGGAGAATCGAAATTTAGAGAACCTTATCTGAGCTGAACTTTCAAACCTGTTAAAATTTCTTCATTGCTACATAACTCTCATTATTCCTATATTTTTGAAATATTAACACCTGCTTTTCTATGTTCTTTCATTTTACTTCATCAAAGGTTGTATACCTCATTTTCCTCTTATGTGAACTTTAAATTTATCTACTATTTATACTTCAATAGTGTGGCTCATTTGCTTAACTACAGTGAGAGCAAACCCACAGAATTACTGAAAAAATATGCCCTATTTCAAAACAAAATGAGCTTTTACTTATAAGTCCCTGATTATATCTCTCCCTCTGATTTTTATAAAAATAGTTTGTTCTTATATGCTTTAATAAAGAATAATTTTTCTTGGGGCATCTTTTTAACCTTTATCATCATGTATAGTACATGTAGAATGTGGTTGCTGGAGGATAAATCGACTAAGGAAACTTAATTTTAAGTTTTTATCAGGTGGAGGAAAAAATAATGTTATTAAATCACTACACCAACTTGTTTTTTAAAAAGTGTTTCTCTCCAACTTCCCTTAAAATGACTCAGTGATAATTAAGAAGGTGGGAAACAGGGGTAGATGGAGAAAATTAACAGCTTTTTAAATGCAAATTAACAACTGGATAATTGAATCAAGTGAAAATTCATGCTATATGAAGAAGCTGATTCTGCTGTCTGGCTGGGCAGGTGGGCCCTTATCCCTCATATTTTTAGATTTGCCTGCTCCGCTGGAAATACCTATTTTCTTCTATAGAAAAAAAATTACAAGAGAAACACAGTGCTGTCTATATATTGCAAGATGAAACCAATTAATTTGTCTTATTCTGGCTTTAAAGAATCTACTAAATAGGGACTTTTCTGTCTTTGCTAACATTGTATGATGTATTTCTAATTAGCTTAGCCAAACAATGACACCAAATATCAGAGTGACCTGCAATAAATCATTTAACTTTTCTGAAGCTCGTACCTTCAACCTTACATAGGTCCTGCTATTTCCAACTTAAAGTTGTCATAAAGTAAAAAGTTGTCATACTCATTACTTAGATGACAGATAGTAGGGATTGAGCTTTCATCTTTGAATAAAGAGTATAAAATTTACCTTTTTTTTTTTTTTTTTGGTGGTACTGGGGTTCCTGGAAGCCCTTCTACCTCTGGGCTACACTCCCAGACCTCTTCTATATTTTTGAAACAGGGTCTCTTACGCCAGCGCGGCTGGCTTTGAACCTGCGTGATCCTCCTGTCTCTGACTCCCAAGCGCGGGGATTACAAGTGTGCGCTACCACGCCCGGCAAAATTTACCTATTAAAATTATTACAATTTCTAATAAGTATTTTGCCCATTCAACTACTAGTCCTAACATAACTAAATTACTCTCCTTATAACTGCCTTGTTAGATATTTGTTGGTGCTTAAGAAATAATGAAGCCAGTAATATCTGGCATTGCTATCCATCAAAAGTCTAGTGTTAAGATAATAGATAACAGGCGGGGCGTGGTGGTGCACGCTTGTAATCCCAGCATTTGAGAGGCTGAGACAGGAGGATCGTGGTTTGAGCACAGCCTCAGCTACTTAGTGAGGCCCTTTGAAACTCAATGAGACCTTGTTTCAAAATGAAGAATAAAAAATAGGGTTGGGGTGTAGCTTGAGTTAGAATGTTAATAGATAACAGATAAATTGAACATGAAAACTCCATTTAAGAATGATAGACTATGGAATTTATTGATTCAAATCTAAATGTTTTGAGAAGAACTACAAAAACTTACTACCAATTACACCAGGATAAAAAGCTTAAACTGAGGCTTTCTTAGACAAACTAGGGGAGAAAATTACTTATTTACATATTTAAATGTCTGAGTGTTTTAGTCTGTTTTTCTATTGCTGAAAATACCTGATATGAACAATATAGAGAAGAAAAAGTTTATTTGGTCACAGTTTCAGAGGAGTCCATAGTTAATGGAATCCCATGTAGACATCAGGGAACTCCAGTGTGATGGAGAAAAGCTTAGCTCAACTTGGTGGGGTCCAGAAGCAGAGAGAACAACAGAAAGTGAGGAGAAACAAAGTACCAGTGACCTACCTCCTCTAGCCACATCCTACCTACCAACTGTTAACACCAAATAAATCCATTCAAATTGTCAAGCCTTCAGTGGATTTAGCCACTGCTGAGAGAAGAGTCCTGATTCAATTACTTCCCCTCTGAATAGCGTTGCACTGGGGACTCGCTTTCAACATATAAAACTTTGCGAGGACATTCCACATCAAAATCATAACAACAAGCAAGGAGAAAATTGTGTGAGGATAGGAACAAAACGTTGAAAATTACTTACTACAGTTGGATAGAATGGGAAGCAGTGGTGGGGAAAAATTATATGCTTTTCCTATGTTGTTTCACTGATTGCAATAAATGAATTTACTGCTTTTGAAATTGAAAGTTACATTAATAATTAAAAAGAGAAATGATTTTAAAAGATGTCCCAACAATCTCAAGATGTAAGTAATGAATGTTTCACTTAGATGAAGAAATTAAAGTGAAAATATTGAAAATAAACATTGCCCAGGAATTCACAGTAAGACTCAAAGCTGGGACCAAATCATCATTCTATTTCTTAGTTGAGGCTCATGAGGATTCATGCTTCTTCATCATAGGAAAGGCTTTGTGGACGATTTCTATTACCAAAATTTTACCTTAAGAGAATCCATTCATTATGAAAGAAAAACATTCTACACATCTATGACTAAAGTAATCTTTTCTGGCATCCATTTATTAAGTATCAAGCAACTATAATTTCCAGTTGGAATAACCAACAACATCTAATATATGAATGTGATAAATATTTTACAAGCACCAGAGCCTAAGATTTCATTGAAGTTCATGAAAACATAACATCAAAACATGTTCAAATAAGCATTGAATGAGATAATATATGTGAATTATGCACTATTCCTAAACTATGTTATCATCCTGATTGTCAAGCAATAGTTTAGCCTGTGTAAAATTAGACTATTGGACTATATGGCGTAGAAGGTGGTGAATCAGACTGACTTCTCCTTTTTTTTTTAACTATGTGTTTGGATAATAACATACACATTAAAAATATTTAAAAGAGCATTTAGCCCAACATGTTATAATATAGACATTAATACATCAGTCAATTTCTGTACAAAGTTATTACTATCTTACTATATTAAACAAAACAAATGCAAGACAGTTGCCATCATCAGTCCTTTAAAAAATGTAACTACTGTTTTTAAAATTGTATTTGAAATATCTTTAAAACATGTATTAACCAGGTGAAAATGTGCCAGATATCCTAAACATAAAAAAGTTTAAATTTACAGGTAGCTACATAAAGCAATGAATTAAAATTTAAAATTGAATACATATATTGATTCAGTCAATCATCAAATGTATTTAGTTCCTGCCACGTTCCAGGCATTTTGTTAAGTACTAGAATAAAGCATTGAATAAAACGTATACTTTTTCCTTAAAGGGTTCAGTACTTTTTTAGAAATTAAATATTTAACGATGAACCTGCCTTATGAAAATAAATGCTAAAAGGAAAGCATAGCCATGAGTTCTGACTTAGAGTGAGGAATCAGGGAAAATGTTAAGTCTTCAGCTGTTGCTGACAGTTAACTAATTAGGATTGAATATGCTGGAGGAACAACAGAAAGTGAAAGTTAAAGACTTACACAAATACTCTGAGGTGACAAAGGCCTTTTAAAAGAACTAAAGGAATGTCAACATGTGGATTAGTCAGCCCCACATTGCTGTGACAAGTACCTGAGAAAAGCAACTTAGGGGTAAAGGAAAGATCCATTTTGGCTCTTGGTTTCAGAGGTTTCTTCGGTGTTTGATGGGCTCCATTGCTTTGGGGCTGCTGTAAGGCAGAGCATCATAGCGAATGGGCATGAGAAGAGAACCTTCCAGGTCATGCCCCTAGTAACCGACTTCTCCTAACTAGATTCTGCTTTCCAGTAGTCTGTTCTGCCATCAATGAATTAATCCACTCTTGAGGTCTGAGCCCTCATAAGAACAATCACTTCCCCAAAGTCCCATCTGTGAACATATGAGACTTTGGAAGACATTTTAGATCCAAACTATAACAATGTGGTTGACGTCATTTGGTTTCAAGAAATTTCTATATTGTAGATGTTTAGGGATAACAATACGAATGAATGATGTTTTGCATTGTAGGGGTGTTTCTTGACAATTTATTTTGCACAAGAACATTTTTAACTGTACTGTATATTTTGGGTTATAATTGAGGATAAAATTTCCCCATGTTTCCTTTGTTTTGTTGCTCTGAATTAGTGGTTTTCAGAATAAAATTGTAAGAGCATGAAAACTGGTGTTACATTTTTGGAGTAAAACTAGTTAGATACTAAACTGCTTTTCTTTCAATTTTAAGTATTTTTCTGCATTGTAAAAAATGATTGTACCATTTAATGAATTATTTTAGGAAAGCTTCTCTCTTGGTAAGGGTATGAATATAAAATTAGGATTCTCTAAACGGGATAAATAGCACTGGGTACAGAACGGCATGTGGTGTCTGGCTGTGTTCTCATTGTTGGCGATATTAATATTCATTGTTGGGTTAAAGCATTATTGTCTTATCTTTTTCATTGTAGAATTACACCTTTTCCCCAGAATCCAGCAAGTAATCTGCACTTTGGGACTTTATAATCATGCAAATATATAGTTACCCAATGTTCAATCCAGCGGTAAAGAAAAATATGGGCCTTCAGATTAAAATTTGTACCCTTCCAATTAAAGGGAGGGCTCATAAAATTAAAGGAATTAATTTGCATATATTAATAAAGCTGTATACCATCAAAAATAAAAGAAAAAATGTTTAAAAAGAGAAAGAAAAAAGAAAGCAAAAGCACATGGTTAACATCAATTATTTTAACATCAGAATTCTTATTAGGTTTAGTAGATACCAGAAAAAGAAATAATATCTTCAGTAATTTATAAAAAATATCATATAACTTAATAATGGTTAATTATAATATATTAAATTATAATAAAATTTTATATTAAGAGTGATGTTCAAAATAAATTCTATCATCAATATCTTTCATTGATAGAAAAATCTACTGTTTTCAGCTCACTAAATATGTTACTAAAACCACAATAAGATGCACACAAAACCAGAAAACACCCAATTAGATTCTCCTTTCATCTTTTTTAAGAATGAGGGAGAGCCTTGTCTCGACTCAAGGTTTAAGTGAGAGAGTGACTATCTGAACCTGGAGACATGGTGATTCTGGAGAAAGCCCCCTTACTAGATCCGCTACTTTTGATGGAAGGGCTGGATTCTTCTCAACAACTCTGCAGGGAGGAAACTGGAAAATAAATGCCCAAGTCTCACTTTCCTCACTTTAGATCGGAGTGTACATGAAGCCATTGGTGAGGTCCATATATTTCATCCTTCAGGTTCAAATAAGGGTGAAAGTGCTGGCAAGCAAGAAGCAGTGCGTCACCTACAAGCAGAGCCTTGCTTTCCACATTCAGTTGTAGTATTTATATCTTGTGTACACCTGTTACTTGAGCTCATTGTGAGCATATGTTCCCAACATTTCATGTTACCAAAAGGTAAAAAATATCCAAATGGTTGGCGAATGCAACACCACAGTGAAAAAAAACAACAACAGGAAATGCAAATACATGTAAAACGGTTTTCAAATTCTTCCACTAAAACTTATACTGGGAACTAATTTCTTAGAAAAAAAAACAAATGTACACCTAAATTAGAATATTAAAAATTCAAAATCATGTGAAATAATCGTAGATTTTATTATTGCCAATTTGTGTTAAATGATAATTAGATCTAAATTTTCTCATTTCCAATTGTAAAATGTGTGTGTGTGTGTGTGTGTGTGTGTGTGTGTGTGTGTGTGAAATTGAGAGTTGAACCCAGGAACATTCTACCTATGAGCTATACTCAGCTCTATTTTTTTTCTTTGTTTTGAAACAAAGATTCACTAAGTTCCAGAGGGCCTCACTAAGTAGCTAAGGTTGGCCTCAAACCCACAATCCTCCTGTCTCAGTCTCTCAATTACTGGAATTACAACCCTGCACCACCATGCCAGGCTTAATTGTCAGATTCCTATATGCTACAGCATCATACTTCAGTTAGCAATGGAAATAGCAATATTACTCACTTTTCCCTTTTCCTTTTTTTTCTTCCTTTGTTGCAGTTCTGGAATTTGAACCCAGAGCCTTGCAAATGCCAATGGACCACTTTACCACTATGTTACACTCAATCTTTGCACATTTTTCCTAAGTGTATATGTAGAAGAAATAATGTGGAAATGTATATAGATAGCCAAATAACTTGGTGACTTGTCTGTATGTCATATCTCTTCAAACAATTTATTAATGCAATCTATAAATGTCTGCCACTGTGAACAAATATACACTGTTCTTTGCATTGATATGAAATAGAGTAATAAAACTAAATTATGATACTATTATAGTTTGAGTTTGGAATGTTCCCCCAAAGTTCCTGTGTCTCAAGCTTGTAAAGTGACTGGACCATGAAGGGTCTTTATATCATCAGCGGATTAACCCATTGTTTGCTGAATAGACTGCTGGGAAGTGTTGGGAAAAAGAGGTGACTAACACATATACTTTCATGCAAGGGAATGTGTTTTATTTTCAAACAGTTTTAAATGAAACATAAAAGTTCTTATGTTAAGTGTAAAAAGGGAAGAAAAGAAAGAATAATCATGGTTCAGAAAACAAGAAACATACAACAAAGGACATTAGTGGTTATTTTAATATAGAAGATGCTAGTTGTAATGTAGTTGTTTCTCCAGAATTCAGTTGTTGAAATTTAAACCGGGATTGTAGTAAAAGAAATAGATCCTTTTAGAAAGTGAAGAAGTCATGAGGACTGTGCCTGCAAGAAATGATTGATAAACCTGGTGTGGTGGCACTTGTCTGTAACACCAGTACTTGGGAGGCTGAAATAGGAGGATAGCAAGTTTGAGGCCTGAGCATGGTAACTTATAAAGACATTACTTAAAAAAATTAGAAATAAATAATGGATTAATAACCTTGTAAAAGGCATCAGAAGGCTATCTGGCCCTTCTAATTCTGCTTTGTGAGCACTGAGCAGTTGTCTTTTTTTTTTTTTTTTTTTTTTGCCCCCGTGCTGTGTGAGGACACTGCAACACGTCATCATCTGGGAAGGAATGAACAGCCCCTGCCAGAAACTCAATCTGCCATCATCTTGATTGTCAGCTTCTCAGGCTCCACAAGAAATAAATTTCTGTTCTTTAAAAGTTACCCAATCTAAGGCACTTTGTCATGGCAGCAGTAGTGATTGAGACAATACAGATATGAGTGATTGCTATTGTGGTCTTATGTGATCTGAGCTTTCCTAATGTCTTAAAATGTTTAGTTTTCACCTGAGCATTACATAAATATTTTGGGCATGGTGTTATACAGTTGTAATCCCTGCTACTTAGGAAGCTGAGGCAGGATGGTAAAAGATTCGGGGTCAGCCTCGGCAAGTCAGCAAGATCCTGTCTCAAAGTGAAATAAAGGGCAGGAGATGTAGCTCTGGGTTAGGGAGCTTCTTTCCATGTGCATGGCTTTGGGTCAGTCCCCAGAAGAAAAATATTATAATTATATAAAGTAATTAAACAAGGAAAAATCAATCAAATATGTTCAATCAAAAAGTCTGCCTAGAAGCTTAGATCAACTTTTGTGCATGTTCGTGTTTGCCTGTATGATACACACACACACACACACACACACACACACACACACAGACGTATGCAGCATTATTCCCTTGTCTTTAGACTGAGAGACCTCTAAAATAAAGGGATTCATTGAGACAATGTTATCTTAAAAGGGACTGAGCCTAAGACACATTACCACAGCTACCAGCAGTAAGGCTATAAAGCAATTAAAAATATCTACCAAATCTATGAACCAAGAAAAAATACATTTTTATAGCAAAAATGTTTAAGAGGAAAGTATCAACTGCGCACATTGAACCTACATTGAGCTATAGATAAGAAAGGTAGGATAAAATGAATTAGGTAAGCTTTAGGATAGGAGAGTTTGTAAGGAGAGATACTTGTTGATTCTGGATTGGTTGGGGTTGTAAGCAGATGAGATGACACCTAGTAGACCAGCTGCCTGGAGTTTGTGTCAAAATTTCAGCACACATTCCTCTATGGGGAATAGATTTTGGTGGTTTGACCGGCAGCTGTTCATTGATGAATGCCCCTTATCTTTCTTCCTCTCCAGTCTCCAGCATATCTGATTGGATTTTCCATATTTTCAATTTTCCATAGCAGAAGGGAACTCTGTACTTAAAAACTGGGCCACCTAGTCCCTAATCACACCTCGTATGTTTACATTTGCAGGTGCTTGTGCACCTTTGTGCGCTTACTCTCTAAAGGATTCTATGTCATGGTTGGTAATTTTTCTATAGGCCATTCAGAAAGTGCTGAGGACTTTTCTGACTTGTTCTTAATTATCAAACTAAACTTCATGAACAGTGAAGCATACATTTTCCCTAGCAATGTGAATGAAAAGGACAGCTCTCCTTCACATGTTCAAATTGACTTTTAAAAGTCTATTGCAAGCCAAGATGCCATTAGGGTAACAAGGTTCATTGTATCAGACATCTGCCTCTAGTGGACATGGTATAATGATGAATAGAAAGACATCCATCTTCTTCTTGACAGGTGACCTATTTTAGAATCAGGGATGCCATTATCCAAGGAAAACCACTTTACCCATGTTTTTTTTTAAACCCCTCACAATTCACTTGGATGATTTGTAGAATAAGGAGTCTTACTTTCCTCATCTAATTAGATGAATAACATTACATTATTATTTTTGAGAAGATTTATCAGTTTTGGGCAATAAACAATTTTGGGAGTACAACGAATGAATGACAAATTTATTAAGTATCAGAATACATAATTTTCCTCAATTCCATTTTTTGTTTAGAACATATCAGCCAATATTTTGTGGGTTTTATTTGAAGTCCACATATGCACAACTCTAGAAAGAATCATGTATAAATAAAAAATGCCTAATCAATTGTAAATTTATACTTGTTCCTAAAGTTATTAAATGTTTTATCAATCTGTTTTCTACAAATGATTAGTCAGCCAATTACCTTTTGCAATCTATGTTTACACTAATCTTCACAAAGCAGTTGTAATGGAGCATCAGAAGGGTCGTGGGTGTTCTGTTATTGATTGATGTCTTAGGTCTAACATGAAGGTAGTAATTTAGCATCCTGCTATAAATAGCACTAGTATAGTGGATGCTTGTGTTTTAATATCCCTTCAGGCTAAAGTATGACATAACCTAATTACAGTGGTGGAGCTTTCACTGTAGGGAAAATTGTTGTTATTTCATTTGACAAACAAGTAATTAGCTTTTCTATTTTTTTCTTCTTATTGTATGTTACTAATTAAGCTATCCACAGCAAATTACTTAAAAGTTAGTGGACACACTGCTACTATGGCATTAAAGAAGGAAGCACAATGCAATGGTAATTTTATATTACCTGATTTTGCCAATTAAACTTGTTTCTATATCCTTTTTAACAACAACAAAAAAATGTTTCCACATATTCACTAGGATCTCAGAATAGAGCCTAAATCATCCCAACATTTAGGTAGTATAGCTTATTGAGTGTTTAAAATTAAAAAAGAAAAAATTAACTCACAGTAATAAGGAGGAAATTTTGTTTTTTAGCCTTAGGTATTTTAAAAGATGAAGGCAGCCAGGTGTGGTGGCGTGCGATTGTAATTCCCATGCTTGGGAGATGAAGACAGGAGGATCGCGCAGGTTCAAAGCCACCCTTGCTGGCTTAAGAGACCCTGTTTCCAAATAAAAATATATAAAAATAGGTCTGGGAGTTTAGCCCGGAGGTAGAAGGGTTTCCAGGAACCCCAGTACCACCACCAAAAAAAAAAAAAAAAAAAAAAAGCTGAAGGCACATTTATATCATTTGTATATATGTATAAATGTCTATGTTAGTATCACTAAGTTCTATATAGATAACAAAGGACAAACTTTCATATTCTTTTAACTACTATGTTTCTGTGGATAATAGATTAATGCAAATGGTTTAGTAGCATTCTAGTTTACTGGTTTAAATGCTAATATAAAATATAAAATAAACTAATTACAGTGTCTGAGCCTTTACTATTAGAAAACAAGTAGTTAGCTTCTTTACTGAAAATTTCTGGAAGTTTCTAGATTCTAAAAAGAGTATCTTGAAGCTAACACTCCTTTGTGTTAAAGAAGTATACCTAATATTTGAATGTCTTGTGTTTGTAATTTACTGTGTCATGAGCTGCGGAACTCAGTGGCCCTGATTCCTGGTAAAGGGCACTATGATAATCTAACTGTAAAGACAGGCAACAAGCCAAATATTAGCATTAATTGTATGGCTACAAGTGTGAAAGTGATATGATTGAGGCCCAGAAGGGGGCAATAAACAATGGGGAATATAGCATCATTGTGGGGGTGTCAGGAAAATTTACTCCTGTAGTGCCCTTCTAATCTGAGAATTGAAGGATGAATATGAGTCAGAAAATGGGGTGGTAGGAACCCTCCCTGAAGAATACACAGCGATTACTCAGGTCTAAAGGGAGAAGACATAGTGAGACATATGAAAAAAAAATTGTTCTAGTATAACTGGAAAGCATATGGTGAGTAAGTATTCTATTCCCTAATTTTGCTGTGACTATAATCTAGTTTGAATGAATTTTCTATTTTGAGAATCTTGGGAGTTGCCCTGGAATATGTTATCCAATGGATCTTTAAGTGACACCACATGAACCATCCTTTACGAGCGTAAACAAAATGGTCAAATGCCAGCAAATGTATATAGTTTATCTGAATGTAATTTAAAAAGAATTGCTGCCAATTTTATACTCGTGTAAAAGTAGTATATTTCTGTAATTAAACCTGATCAACAGTACTCCACAAAGAATTGGCAATATGCCTTCTCTTTTGAACTGAGTGTTTTTGAACTCACACTTTTAAGCTTCTGGCAGATCCTGGTTGTATCATCATTACAAGGCAGAACTTTGCCCCTCAGAGTCACTTGTTTGATGATGTCTGTATTTAAAGCTGTGGGTAACTGGCTGATGCTGTTTATAGCACTGCTTTGGCTGTCCAAATCTAGTAAAGACAAATTATACCTGGGCTCTGCTGGCAATTGTTGGAGCACTTTAGCGAACCATGCTTTGATAGTTAGATTACACTTGTCTTGTGACTGCAGTATAAATGTAATTCGAGAGGCTTGTTTCCCATTTCTGGTAAGTGTTGTGACTTGAAGATGAAAATCTGTCACACTGACTTGTTGGCTCTACTTGGGAAAGACATAGAACTGTCACCAGCAAGAAGGAAGAAAATGTTTCATCACCCACATTAAACTCTAAGGACTTGCAAGATCTACTGTGTAAACAAAGTTAAAATACTTTTTGTTCACTAACTTCTTGGAACTTCAAAATAAGAGGTGTTTTGGGTCCCATTTTTTCATAGATATTGAAGGATTATTGTTTAAAAGAAAGCTTATCCCCCAAGAAAAATATTGGTATATCTCTATTGTGATATATCAGAAACAAAGTCAAAACGAATATCCCATTTAGAAAAAAAATGATGGAAAATGTTCACTATGGGATGAAACTCCATTTTCTGAAAATACATTCTTCTTGAAATAACTTTCTTGGATTTTAAGAAGAGGATGACTTTGCACATAGAATTTAGGAAAGAAATAATATCAGTGCAACAGATAGAAATTATTTTCAAGGATCTCCTATTAGTCACTAAGGAATACACACATCAACTAAGTTGCAAATCTAGGAAAGAAAGACTATTTTTTTCACTTTCAGCAGCATTACTATTTAAAATATGGATTTGGAGAATATAGTTATACTTCATATCATTATAGAGTATTATTAATTTATTATATATATTCTTGTATTTCAGGGCATTAATAAACCATGTGTGTCTATTCTGAGATGAACATTTTCATTTAAAACTAAAAAAATAACAAAAAAACTTTGTTGGGCTTGGACAGATATAATTTCAGTCTTTGTTGAAAGTTACAGTCTGTGTAGAGGTGATTTGTCTTGAGTGAGATGACGTTAAAATGCATAATAAGCTCAAATCTGGAAGGGTTTCTCATTTTGGTGATGGTTTCTCACTATTGTTTTTTCTATTGCCAATTTTTTCCCATTTCCTATCCATCTGTCTTTCAAATTTTGGTACTAGATTATGTGCCAGACATAGTGTTTGTCAATGTTATAAATTTCCATTTCCTTTTGAGTCTTCATGAGTATTTTAGTGAGAACTTGGGGGAGGTTGTATTGACAGATATATGCAAAATGCAAATTTGAACCAGATTTCAAATATAATCTTTAAGTTATATTTAAGTTGAAAAATTCTATAACTCTAAGAATGTATGGACTAAAGATGAAAGTAAAATAACTAAAAGACAATGATGTCACATTTGCAGATAGAAATTTTTGTCTTTAATTCAATTAGTAAAAGATTTATAAATATTATAAAAGAAAAGGAAAATATTCATTATATATAATGACATGGAGAGAAAAAATAAATTCATGACAATACACTAATTTTTTCTTGTAAAATAATGTAAATTACACACATTCATTTAGACTCAAATTCAGATTCACCTGACAGTTTATAGTTCAATTAGACCTTATATGTTCCTTTCTTTTTGTGATTTTCCTCCCAAAATGCTCTTTGGTCCATAAAGTAGAGTAAAGAACTGATAAATGAGGTTGGTTTTTGATTGTATATTGAATGGCATGTTCAGTAAAACATTTTTGTTATAGTAGAATTTTAAGAAAAGAAAAATATTAAAATGATAGAAGCAGGGGGAGCTTAAAATTGAGTTAAGTGGACCCAGAAAGAGTAGGGAGAGTTAGAAAAAGGCAAAGGCTAGCAAGTAAATGGTATTGATGACTGTAAACACTTATGGTGCAGTGAGCTTTGGTGTGGGTGGAAATGGTATCACACTTGATGGAAAGGCCATTTATTGGGACACAACTGAAGTGATTTTGTGAGGACAAATAGATAAAGTTGAGCAAAAAATAAAAAAAATAAAAAGTGAAACAAAGCTAGAAACAAAGATGAGTTTTCCAAATGGGACTTTAACATAGATAATAACATTGCTGAAAACTGGATAAATGTCAGGTGGTAGAGACTAGAGAGTCAGGTATTGCTTTTTCTGAGAAAGTTTTAAAAACTTTCTGGGGAATAAAATATTATAATGAAATTATTTCTTAGGGGAGTTAACTGTAGAGTTTTAAATTCAGATTTATTTTATTTTATTTTATTTTTTTGGTGATACTGGAGGTGGAACCCAGGAGCTTTCTACCTCTGGGCTATACTCCCAGACATACTTTGTATTTTATATGGAAACAGGGTCTCACTAAGTTGCTAAGAGCCTCACTCAGTAGCTGAGGCTGGCTTTGAACCTGTGCGATCCTCCTGCCTCAGCTTCCCAGAGGTGGGGATTACAAGTGTGTGCCACCAAGCCCAGCTGGAATTTTGGTTTTTGAATCTGAGTAACTGACTCTGTATTCTGGATGCACAATACTGAGTAAAATGTACTTTTGTGAATACTATGATCTGATCTGAATGCTTTTGTCATCCCCAAATTCATATATTGAAATCTCAAACCTGAAGGTGATTGTGTTAAAAGTGGAGACTTGGGGAAAAGATTAGGTCATAAGGACAGTCCTTGAAAATAGGATTAATGTTTCTATAAACGAGGTCTAAGGAAGCTTGTCCTTCTGACACCAGTGTGAGGATACAGTCAAAGAGGAGCCATATATAGACCAGAAAGTGGTTCTTTACCAGACATCAAATCTGTGTTGATCTTGGACTTCTCAAGCCTCCAATACTGTGGTAAATAAATTTGTGTTGTTTACAAACCATCCAGTCTATAGTATTTTGTTATAGCAGTTTGAACTAAGACAGTGAGTGAATGAAAGCCTTTTACTATAGTGGAAATCATTACTCAATACTATAGGTTATCTTTTACATGTGTCCACTGAAATTATTTCACCAAATAATTTCAGATCTCTATCTCATCACATCAGAAATCTCCCTGTTCTTTAAGTTAGGCATAGTTATATGACTTATCCTTGAAAAAATTACGTGAATGAAGTTTATAGGGGCTAAGTATGATTCATTACCCTAGTGCTACAGGTAACCTTCCAGTTGTTGGAGTTGCCATAGACCTTTGAAAGTCATCATTGTTAAAGGTGAGGAAACTCATTGAGGTGAGGCTCAATAAGGATAAGAAAGAGTGAAGAAGATGTCAAGGCGCTAAATTATTCCTTTGAGCTTAAAATTTTGGCCAACTTGATGGCACTTATCTAAACATAGTTGCAGATTTCAGAAGCATCTATTCCAAGCATGCCTGAGATCTATCTACAGAGCATAAAAATGAGCAAACATCAGTACCCTGGCCAGAGAAAAGGTTCAGTTTCACAAACTCTTTATCAAAAAAACTAATACAACTATATGATGATGGCAGGTAGAGATGAATAAAAATTAAATGTCCAAGAATTTTCAGAGCAGAAATTGAAGGGAATGTTCAGAAAACAAAATAGCTGACACTGGATTTTATGTCTTACTTATTTTGCAAAGTATTTAGAAAATAAAACCCTCCACATCACATCTTTCTATTATATCAAATTAATAGTTAAATCATGAAACTATGTGATTTGAAATTTTATAAACCAATGCCTACATTGTCTTTTATGCTTTCCTGTTCAAAATATTTTATTTAAAAAAACAGACCAAATAATGATATGTACATATATAAATGTATCACTATGAATCTATCATGTACAATCATAATACACGGATAACTCTAGATGAAGAAGGAGAGTCTATAGATGAGCAAATAAGGTGACTTAACTGAGGGGATGGGATCGGGAAAAAGGGAAATTCTATAATGCACATGATGTACTTTAACAAACATATCAATATTAATTACTAAGCCAAACATGAGAAGAAGGGAAGGGGAGGGAATAGGGTGGGAACTGGGTAAGGGATAAGTGGGTGATGTGTGCATGTATGTCTCCACTATCTTGTAACCCATTAACATGCATGCCTACAATGCACCAATAAAATAATTTTAAAAATCATCAAACTAGACTTTTAATTTAGACAACTGATAGTTTATTATCAATAGATTTTGTAAATAATCTTATCTATTTGCTCAGAGGTAATTTTTGTGTCAAACAATACTATATAAGTTCTCATAAATTAAAAACAGGTAGGTATAGTAAAATTTGTGACTCATTTATCAAGGCAGAATGAATATTAAGGATTGATGTCATATCAGAATGTTGAGAATAAATCTATAGATATGCTTAATTTTTCATAAAGTTATTTCATTCCCTGGCAAATAATTTCAATTAGTGAGTATTCAACCAAGTCCAACACACTTGGGTATGATAGATTTTTAACATAAAATTGACACTGGTAATGAAATTTCAATCTCTAAATGATTAATTTGAGATTGTACTTATGCCATATCTTCACTCAAAGTAAATAAATAGATTGTAAGTAATATGAGAAAAAATGAAAATAACTTTTATAATTTGGAAGAATTCTTCCTCTTTCATACAATGTGTTCTAAAACTTTAATTAAGTGAATTTTCAGTTGAACTGTTCAGAGTAAGCATAAATGTTGTGTAAAAATATCAATACTAACTTAATTATTTTCACTAATTCTTAGAAGTCAGTGCCTAAAAAGTACTAAAAAGAAAACTCAGTAACTGCAAACTGCCTCCCAACCAAGGTGGCATTCCTTATTCTGGAAGTGATTCTGAATGCCGTTACTGATTGCCATCTAAAGGGATTTCCAGTGGGAAGTGGTAATAATCTTGTAAATTCTGATCTTTTTTCTTGACAGATCAACACAGTTGTTGGAATTTCTTCTTCACAAAATACCTAATAAAATTTAAAATAATAATAAAGAACTGTCACTAACATATTTAAAACTCTTCTTTGAGTTCAATATTGAATATATAGAAGGTACTTTTGAATACTTTAACATTTATTAAAAAAATCTGTTAGCCAAACATAAGTACAACTAAAGTTTTAGATAATGAAATATTATTAGTAATCATATGCCAAAACGGAAAATAATTTAGTGGTAAAGAAAAAAATAGCAATTTAGAAGAGTGCTATGGCTTTCATAATTGTGCATAAAAGAAAGAAATTTCAGTTCTGGAAAAGTAAGATGTTGTAAGGTAATATAATCCTGCTTTGAAATGTTTATTAATGACAAGAAAAGTGGTTGAAACATGTCTAAAGAGAATAAAAAGAAAGACATTTTCTGTCAAGATGTTTTGGTATCTGTTTAAAGTCACATCTTATAATGACGATTTTTGTGGCCATGTTTTTTAAAAGCCCCCAAATTGCTTTTGATAATAGCATTTTTAAAAAGTCAAGGTCTTATGTAATTCACATAACACAAAATCAATGAAACTCAACATTCCATAATTATGTGTCAGATATTTTTTATATTTTTAAAAAGCACATTATATAAGCAAGTTTAATGAAACTCAAATTGCAATCAAGCAGAAAACTCCGATAAAAGAATAACTGCCTGATAGTTTTGACTTACTTCGCTTATTCTTCTTATACCTTATTATAACAAGTATATTGCACAAAATTTTACTGTAAAAATTGCTGAAGAGAATTTAGATAGAAACTAATAGTAATAAAAGTTGTGAAATATGAGAATAGATATATGCTCTGATTAATGTATATCTGTACTTGCAAATAAGTTATGCCTCTTAAGTGCTGTGTGTTGCATTAGATCTTTGTTCTTTTACTCAGTCATCTGATGCTTAGTTCACCCCTCCTTTTCTTGCCCTTTTTCTAAGGCTAAGGTTTAAAATGTAGGTTTGGGGAGAGAGAGAGAGAGAGAGAGAGAGAGAGAGAGAGAGAGAGAGAGAGAGAGAGAGAGAGAGAGAGAGAGAGAGAAGAAGAAGAAGAAGAAGAAGAAGAAGAAGAAGAAGAAGAAGAAGAAGAAGAAGAAGAAGAAGAAGAAGAAGAAGAAGAAGAAGAAGAAGAAGAAGAAGAAGAAGAAGAAGAAGAAGAAGAAGAAGAAGAAGAAGAAGAAGAAGAAGAAGAAGAAGAAGAAGAAGAAGAGAAAGAGAAGAGAAGAGAAGAGAAGAGAAGAGAAGAGAAGAGAAGAGAAGAGAAGAGAAGAGAAGAGAAGAGGAGAGATATGCTGTGGATTACCACTAGGTCAAATCAATGTTGCAGGTTAAGAGAAAAGAACAAAGCAAGAAAAAAGTCAGTAGTGCAAATTCCATTCTGGTTACTAAGAGCACTGTACTTTCTTTTTATTGGAACTAGGTCACATATGGTGAACAATGGTGGAAAACAAAGGGCCTTTACTTAAATAAAATGCATAATGCTTGCTTCATTTATTTATTTATCCATTAAACATTCAGGAAACCCTAATAACAACAGATATCAGTTGTTGAGAAACTACTATGTGCCAGATGCTTTATGACCCAACAAAACAGCTGCTGTCAGTCTCATATGAGTGAGAAGGACATTCAAGTGTATAGAAGTTATAAAGCTCCCCATCTCTCCATGTTGGTACATACTGGAACTGGGATTTGATGCAGATATGTCTGAAATTCAATCCTGTATGACTTTCAAATATACTGTGCTAGGCATCTTTCTATTCTGACAAGTAAATTTTGTCTGTTTTATAATACAGATAAAATCATACACAGTGTAAAAAAGAAAAATTATATTCTGGCCTATAAATATTCAGGTTCAAATTCAAATTCGTGTGTGTGTGTGTGTGTGTGTGTGTGTGTGTGTTTGTAAAAGAAATTAAAGTTAATGTTTAGCTCTATATACATGAACCAGAGTCCTATAATAAATCAAAGCAGGAACAGTAATCTAGAGTAACAATTTTTGGTTATTTTTATAATTATTGGAACTTTTACATCTTAGAATAACTGATTACATTTATAAAACTAATTGTACTTATAAATTGTACTGTATCCAATGATCCCTCAAATACTTTTATTATTTTTTATTTAGTTACTGATTTCTTGTGTTTTCTAATGCAAGTTCTGATATTTTAATGAATGTGGGAGTAAACTTGATTCCTGAGCAGATGACTGTGTGTTATCTGGTATAAATCCTAGTATCACAAGGATAAAGAAGGTGGTATACTTGGTAGGTTATGCTTATATGATACAGCTGTATCTTATTTTTGTATATGAAGAAGTTTATAGGCCCATGGTCCCATAACTGTTGATGTTTGAGGCTAGGTTTAATTTTATAACTAACCAAAAGGTTGAGCTCTTTTTATTGCTCTCTTTCAAAGTAAATAATATTCTCAACCCCTCCAAAAAAAGAAAACAAATGCAGGATGTGGTGATGCATGCTTGTCATCCCAGTACTTGGGAATCTGAGAAAGGAGGATTGCAGGTTTGTAGCCAGCCTTAGATGCTTAGCCAGGCCCTGCACAACTTAGACCCTGTTTCAAAATAAAGAATAAAAAAAAGGGCTGGGAATGTATCTTGGAGGTAGACTGGCCCTAGGTTCAATCCCCAGTTCTGCCAAAAGCAAGAGCAAACAAACAACAACAACAACAGCAATAATAACAACAACAAAAACTAATAGAGACATAGGGAGCCAAAGAATATAAAAATGTATGACATCACTTCCCTCCTCTGTAGTCCTCTATGGATCTTTGTACTTGTTAATAAAATAACATCAGGGTTACTTCCAACATCAGAGGATAAGTTAAAAAAAGCCATGGCACAAGCTAGCAAAGAAAAGATGTCCCAAAGGACCTACTTGATAATTTTGACTGCAAACATAAATTTTGTATGACAAAATAATTGGTGGATTTTGAAGATATCTCTGGTTGAAGATACCTTTATTTTCTTCTGTTTGAAGTCCTTTTTTGCATAAAATCTTACAGCACATATTCTTTTTCGAGCATATGGTTTGAGAATAAAATGCATAAATTTTCTATCTTCTGATAGCTTCCTTCCTCGAACAATAAATATACTTTCTATTTTGTCCTCATTACTAGGAAGCTTAGGACTAACTGGTGAGCCTTTGTTTTTTTGTTATCTTGGTTTTTGTGTATTATGTGGGTACATGTATTTTTATTATAGCATGCCACAAATAATCTTTAGCACTTGGTTTGGTAAAAAACAAACATACAAAATAAATGTGTGAGAAATATTCTGGTGTTATAACAGATGCCCATTTTAAAAGATATTTTTGTTGATGCATTTTATTTTCTCCTATCTTAGAAATTGATACAATTGTCTCAAGTTTGTATATAAACAGATGCGCACGCACACACACACACACACACACATACACACACACATAAATATGTATATATAAGCTTTTATTTAAATTATCATTCCTTTTCTTTCTCCTTTTAATATTTAGAAAGTATGCTAATTAAAGAGCTGCTTTACCATATCACCCTAAGAAATAGTTTAGTTTCATCATCATAGTATCTGACAATTAACAAAATTTGCATGTTTTCTGAGACACAGGAGTTGTAATTAATCTTAAGTGAAATGTATATGGTGAATTCATATTAATTACTAATGGGATATACTACATATAATAAAATTACTACAGAGAATAGCATTTCATTAGCAGAAGACAACCTGATTTTAAAGAATAAAATATCTAATCTCTCAAATACATAATTTTTTGAAAAAACATATTAACAGGAAAAATATGAAGGGGTGTACATACATAAAATATTTAAATATAGTCCACAAGGGAAAGTGAAGGGAAATTACCGGCTTTTGAAGTATTCACAGATAGGAATGGTGTGATGAGGCTAAGGGTATGACTGCCTTGCCCCAACTCCCAGGTCCTGTCTGGGTTACCCAGAAAGCAGAACCTGAAGCAAAGGTTTTAGGAGAAGTACTTTTCTACAACACAGGAATGCAGGAAAAGAAAAATGAAGGGAAAGAGGTAAGGTAAGATCACCTTATTAAACAGCATCACTTAAAATTCAGACATGATTCAAACTCATGAGGTTACTTATAAAAAGGTAAAATGAACAAGACTTCTTAGAAGTCTTTGATTTTTATCTTTTACTGATCAATGTCACCTCTGGAGTTGTGATTTCATCTGTATTTCTGAGATGTATTTCTGGACTGTTGAGGGTCCACACATCTTCAAGGAAGAGGGAAGATCCAATGTAGGACACAAAGGATAAGCTAAGTTTCCATGAAATAAGACCCTCTTGGTTGGTACTTGATGAACCTTATATTTGTCCATACCAAGTGAATTAAGATAAAAGAGGATTTGTCTAGAACCAATAACCACAGATTCCAGAGATGGAAAGGTTAAGATGATCGGCAATTACACACACAAAAAGAGACTGATAGACCACTCCATGCATCTAGTGGTCCGCCTCTGTAATATTCAGCTGTTTAATACAAAACTCTACCTCTATGACTGTAAGATGCCCTCATTTATTCTCTAAATTTGAGAATCAATAATTTATCTGACACTTTTAATATGTTTTATTAGTGTATTATAATTTTTCATCATAATGAGGATCAGTGTTATAAAGACATACATGAACACAACAATTGGTGTTACACTTTCTGGGTCTCAACCCTGTACATATTAATGAGATTGGTAGTGATACCTTCAAATATGGACATAACATTATTTGCTAATCTAATCTATTAAGTACAATATTTTCTTTTAGAAACCTATATTATGAAAGAGACTTAATTTTATGTTTCTTCTCTATCTGTTTCTGGGAAAAGCTCCCACCTGATCCAATGTATGAGCTCCATGGAGAGATCTTAATTCAGTGGAGATAGGTGATATAGGAGCCTGGCCCCCCAGTTCATGTAAGTTTGCAATGCTTTCTGAATTGTTCAGGCCAGATTACACATGCCATATATATTATACCATGATATTTTTGAGGGGTGTCACATAGTCATTCCATGTCCTGTGGTTAAGGGAAATAATACATTTGGCATTACTTTTTGATGAAGATTAATTTATTGGCCAAAGAAAATTTGACCTTTCTCTATAGCCTAGTATTCTGGATGTCATTTTCCTTACTGTGGCTTGCCAGAGACTCAATACAGAATCCTAAATATAACATGATACCTTGAGCACTATTAGATCTTCTATATCCTGTATTTTGAGTGACAAGGTAGCTTACATTATGGTCCTGACCTGTTACAGAATGCATTCTTGCTCCTGGCACCTCTAAAATTTGACAGGTTTTTGAGCCACCAAATAAATGTATCATATGTATTCTGAAGTGTGTTATCATTGTGTCTAAAAGACCCAAATAAATCCACCAAGTATGGTTAGAAAATGTGATAAAAACTATATTTTTATTTACCATGCAAAAAATGTTCTAATATATTACAAGCAAATTGAACCACTAAAATATTCACCAATATACTAGGTTCCTTCATCTTCAACAGGATTTTCTTTAACTTTGTGACATTTAAGTGTCTTCTCTGTGCATTCAATTAGCACGATACATTACTGTAGTAGACCAACATGGCATTCTTTAGAATAGCAAGAAAATCAGCGTTCTTGCATTGTATATCAAGAACAGGAGCATAATAGTTGATGTAGCTCCAAGGCTTTCCCTGTGATGTGGCAGCAACGTGCTTTGAATTCCCACAACTGTGAAGAATCAAGAATGCAATTTTCAACTTAGTTCAGTGTGCCAAGAACTAGAGGATGTGTGGAATTGTGTCAACAAATATGCCATATCAGATAAATTCCAATTCAGGTTTTAGTGTAAGTTAGTCCATGGTCGTCTACCAAACAAGATCATTATTTTCTAAAAATTAACTTTGGTTTTCTTTAGCAATTCAGGAGGTGAATGGGGATATCATAAAAACCACCACCTCTGCGTTCTTTAAGTATTTGATGGTGATGCTTATCTTTGTATTTTCTACTGAGATATAGTATTATTGCTTTCTAGTCTGTTCTCCAGGATAGAGGTGAGCTCTTCTTGTCTCTATCAGTTGTCTCTTAGTATACAGATAAAAACTTAATGTAAATGTTATGCTAACTGTGAATTATATCAGACTCAATTATCCACTTGGGGATCCAGGAAATAAATGCAGAGTGGTTTTACAGACATATTAGATACAGAGCATTGTGAGACAGACTTGAGCCAAAACTCCACACACCTGGCATGCAGCCTCTTCTCTAACTGTAGAAATATGATGGCACATCAGTTCTTTCTGTATCATTATCAAATTAAAATCTTAACCTAACATTTCTTAAAATGCCTGACAATCCTCTTTCCAATACATAATTATCATGTTATTGATAGAAATTACCTTTGGGAAGTGATAAGGGGGATATTTACTCAATTTATTTCAGAGATTTAAGAGTCTATTCTCAAGGGGACCTAGATTCCTCTTTAATCAATGACATCTGGATCTGTGCATAACATAAATCTGGTTATTTTGTGAAGAACCAATTTTCTATCTTGATAGCTCATGTCAGTTATCACTTCAAAAGCTCTCATATTATTTATTTTATCAAATAAGTTAATCAATGACCCATCTTATAATAACCTCTTTTTTTATAGGACACTGAAATCTTATTTTTTACCACCACAGGTACCTATGTATCAAGATACCATTATTTCCAATCTAAGTATGTTACCCTTTAGAGTACTTACCTCTCTCTTGCCTCTGAACAAAAGGTGCTTCCATCTCTCCTCATTTATTTCATAATTCCATCATTCTTTTTTAACCCAGAAAACCCAACTTCAGAGAAGCCTCTCTCTTTGTCAGTCCTGTCTTATAAAACCCAGAAAACAATAAATTTCTTAAGGATATTTGTTCTTCCTCATTCCCTATTAATGCATTTGTTCCACATTGCCCCAGTAAAGGAAATGATTTCTAAGAATTCTTTGGGGAAACCTTTTGGGTTTACATTATTAAACTCTAAGCCACAATCCATTGTCACATTACAACTTCCTTGAAGATTATGTTGCTTTAAGATTTTGGTAAGAGACTATTGATATATCTACTTTCTTTACTGCTGTATACTGTTATAGCCAATTTCCAGATTATGGAAACCGTACTTGTTCATCAAACATTGACTCTTGATTTAGGAGTATCTCACTATTCTATAATCTGGTGTTATCTATGGTACACCAGTTCCTCATTCAAGACTGAGTTATGATTTCCTCTGACATTGGTGGTGTTGGTTGGTTCATCAGAGTTGAGTCTATTTCTAAACATTGCCTTTGGCCAGAGGAGGGCTATCTCAAACGACTTATCCTCGCTATAAGAGTCATACAGGTCTATGAAGTATCCCAAGGCCCTTCACATTGCTTCAACTTCTCATTACTTTTGATAGTCACTCAACACCAGAACTTCTAAAAACTAAGAACTCCTAAGGACTGACTTCAAATGTTACATAGCATTATAGCTTCTCTTTTTGTTCATTCCCGTTTCTATCTTCTCAGACCTGTGCTATTCCCAAAACTCCTCCCCTCAGTAAAATTTTCACACTCAAATTTCCATCTCAGTGTCTGTTCCCAAGGGAAGCCAAACTAATATGTCAAACCTCACAGTTTATTGCCCAGTTCTTCACTCTAAAGTTCCTGTACCATAATTACTCCACATTTTCTACCCTGAAAATATTAATAAATTCTTGCAATTCCAAAGGATGATCAAATTCCTTTCTCCTGAAGGAAGTCTAAACTTTCTTGATTTGTAATCAGTCTGAACACAGTAAAGTGTGGCAGGAAATCTTCTGAGCACAGGCTACCTTTTTGAGGATCTGCCTTCATGAGGTCTTTGTAAATAATCTGGAAAAAGAACTTTTCTTTGTCAAGGTATAATTTTTCTTCTTTTGTTTAAAGGCATCAGAAAGTGAGACAGAAAGATCTCTTGTTGGTGACCAACTTAGGCCTTCAGCAATTTAGAAAGACTGATAATAATAATAACAATAAATAATAATAATAATAATAATAATAATAATAATAACTTTTAAAAGAGCTCAGAGTACAGCTAAGAGGTAGAATACCCCTGTTTTCAATCCACAGTATCAGACATTAAAAACAAAAACAGAGATCCATAAGGTTTAAGATTCTAGAATCTGTCTACATAAATGCCGTTTCAATTCTCAAAATGTTGCTCTTTTTTAACAAATAGGTGAGAGCTCTCAGAGTAACATATTCAATCATTATTGTGGCTGTGTCATATGGACAATTAAATCTTGTTTCTAATGTTCTGAAGAGTGCCCTGTGCCCTTACATGCCAAGGCCCTGCATAAATGATAACCATAGTTTCCATGTGGTGCCTCAAATTGGCAAGTGGCTTCTGTAAGTGTACAATTTTCTTTTTTGAATCTTCTAGTGTTGTTAACAGAAGCAAACCTAATCCACAGTCTTTATTATCATCAGTATTTCCACAGCATACACACATATCACCATGTCCAAGGGTCTTTCTTCCTTCTGCACCTCATCCCAATTAACCACAAGGAAGAGAAAGCTGGAATAATCACAATGTTATCATATGCCAATATTTTTTTTTGTGTGTGTGGTTGAACCCAGGGGAGTTCTACTTTCAAGAAGCACCCAAGCCATATATTATTTTTTATTTTGAAAAAGGATTTTGCTAAGTTGTTTATGGTCAATAAGTCTGCCCTTGAACCTGTTATCCTCCTGTCTCAGCCTCCCAAGTACTAGGATTATAGGAATGTAATACTATACATTGCATCACCTGCCCTCCTTCATACCAGCAAATAAATTTCCTTTTTGTATTAAGCATATAATGCTAAATGCTAAATATATTATATGTTAAGTGTATAATGCTGAGCCCAATGCAGCTTTACCTAATGCACCATTAAAAAAATTACCCTAGGGTCTGCTTCTCTGACCATTCCTGTTAACAACCTTCCTAGACTGAGTTTCTTAGAAACAGTCTGCAAATTAAAAAAAAAATAAGGCTATGTGTTAATGCTCTATTCAAAAACATGAGTCTTGGAAGCAGGGATGAATTTAAAGAAAATTGAGATTAAAAAAAAAAAAAAACTGACACCAGGGTGTTCTCCTAAGCTGACTGTGACGTGGAACTAAGTGTGAAGGGCTGCTTGATCACATCAGAATATCTTCTGAGAAGCCTTATTAATGACTACTTTTCAGGACAAGATAGCCCTGGGGAGGAATAAAGAAGAATTAATTGTCTTCTAGCTGCTTTCCTGTTCTCAGTTAATTAAGGCTCTCTAGAATAAAGTAATTTTCTAAAATGATAATCATATATATATATGTATATATGTATATATGTATATATATATATGTGTGTGTGTGTATATATATATATATATATATATATATATGTGTATACACACACACACACACACACACACACACACACACATATATAGCATACACTCAAAAGTGTTAGAATCCCAAGTGGCCGCCTATACCCAGACAGCAAAGTGACCAATAACACAGTTTCAGTACAAGACAGAAAGGTCAGAAAACTCTTTCAAGGAATGTGGTAGAGGATCCAGTTAGAGAAGAAAAGGAGCTGAAGTCCAATCTCTACAGGCAAGAGCAAACCACCTATACCCAGGAAGAGCCCAGCTTGCCTTTACACCACTTCCTCTTTCCTCCACCCTTTACCCCATATGGGCCCCCAGCCTGGTGGACAGTGCTGCCCACATTCAAGGTGCAACTTTTCCCTCAACCAACTGTTCCGCATGCCAATAATCTTATCAGCATACTGGAAATAACAAAATCCTAGGATTCTTAATCCAGTTAAATTGGCAATCCAGATTAACCATTATACTTCTATCGGTTGAAGATTCACCTTTGGAGTATAATTCCTTTCCACCTCTGGGATGCTCAGGTAGAGCCATAGATCCTCCAGAATATCTTATGCCTCACCTTCAGAGAGAAGTCAGGGAAAAGGGAAACATTTGTGCCCTGGTCTCCTGACAAGAGGGCTGATAATGCTGTAGCAGTTTAAATTTGGTCTGAATCCACATAAAGGGTATATCTGTGTGTTACTTGGGGGGTGCAACAACTGGACAGAGTCTTTTGGAACAAATGAAACAAAGAAGATCTAAAGGAAAATATAAGTAATATATGATAAGACCACTTACTAAATCTGACTCTTTTTTTTTTTGCTTCTTTTGACCCAGTTGCTTCTCTATAGCGTTTAATAATTACACAATATTAATTAGCTGCTCTATGAATTATAGAATAAACTCATTTTAAAATATTTTCATAATGTTGGATCTTCTAATAAATATTAACAATTGTTACTATTTTCATAAAGAAAAATTCTAATAATCTGAATAAAAATGGGAAACATCTCTAGTTATTTCTTAATGATGATGTAAAGTACTGAGTAAAGGGAAATATCTAAATAATATTGATAGAGAAATTAATATTTTATGTCAAGGTCTATGATGGATATACTCAATAGTAAGCCTAAATTGGGTGTTTTTTTTAATAAAAAAGACATAACCAACTTGCAAGATAACCAATAAGAAAGTACCATTTTTTTTTACTGCTTTCATAGTATAGAAAAACCCAGCAATACATTTTTTCTTGAAGCAATTCAGCCTAGAAATATTGTAAACTCTTATACTCAGGGACTTTTTAAATATTAAGGAATAAATCCATACGCATATTATACTAGAGTTTAGATAGTTTTTGGTGTGCAATATGCTTTCTTTATATATCAGCAATTTCACTAACTCACGTAACATCTTTTCCATAATTGAGCAAAATTGTTTAAACAAGCTAATCCCACCAGTGTTGGGTCTAGGGCTAGGATATGATAGTTTGGCCAAGGAAGGGTCACATGACATGAGTAAGTCCAATGAAGAACTCTCTCAAGATTTTCTGGAAACGTTACATACAGGGTTTTGGAATATAAATATGGCCTAAACCTTCTGTGGGTATCTTTCTATCTGGATGATGCTAAAAAAGGGAATGTTAAGTCCAATTATGGCAAAAATATTTTTAAATGGAGGATGAGATGTCATGATAACGATGTTTGAGGTTAGGATTCAACATGTCTAAAGCTTCCATTATTTTTAGACCATTCAGTTTTCATCACAATTACTACTATAAATACTGCTTCTACTATTCTGATTTGGTGTTCTGTAACTTAAAATCCAATATTTATTGGCTCATAAGTTATATGTTTTGGTTAATTCATTATACTAAATATGCTATAGTAACAGAATATGTTAACAGTAGGGGACACTAGGTATTAAATGTGTAAAACCTGTACTTGTTTTCTAATTTTTCTGTAAATTTAAATTATTCTAAAATAAAAAGGTTTATATTTTTAAAAAGTATCCTCTGTAATATAAATCCTCTTTGCTATGTTATATTGTCCAAGGGTAAGTAGATCTTGTTGCTAATAAACACTGTTTAAGTCAAGAAGATGAAAAACATACATTTCTCTAATGTTCACATTTGGGAAATATGTTTCCTAAACCAGTGAACAGAAAAATTTCAAATACAACTCTATTTGGTCAGCTTTTGGAGGAAATATTTTAATGAAGATGAGAGAAGGTTAAACTGCCATTTCAATCAGTTATTTTGATTTCTGAGATGGTAAATAATGCTCAGCTTTATGTTCTGTATTTCTAGACATCCCAAGTATTGGTTGGAAAAGCACTTGTTTAGTTTGAATTTGAAGTCAGTTCTATGAGATTTTGCCTAGCTACCCATTAGGCATAAAGAGAGAAGACTCCTCCATAGACTGACCCTTATGCTGACACTGGAAGCTTGGACATGATAAAAAACTAGAGCAGTATTGTCAGGCAAAGAGAGGATCTATCTTGTATTCTCAAATGCTTTTCTGCTCCTATGTAACCCTGACATGGGTGGGGGCTCGTAGGGCAACATGGCCTCATGTGATAGTAAGTAAGGAAATCTATAGTAGATGGTACCTTTATTACTTTGGCTACCTGGACTACTTGGGAGAAGTGGCAGAAAGTTAAAAGGTGAATTCAACTTGGAACTTTGTTAATAAAGAATAAGACATCATCTGATGCAGAATTCACCTGTTATTGTCAGCAGAGTGGGTCAAAATAGCAGACAGCCAAACCATACCTTAGCATACAAACCAGGCCACATCATCAAGTAGCTGAAAGGTACCATGACGTCACAACAGAAGCCATGCCTCTTATGTACCAGAATGGAATCTTAGAGAATATAAGAGGATGAATGCATCTGAATCATCCAAGGAAAGAATACTTTTTCTAAAGTAAATACATACAGTGATTTGATTGTACTGAGATTATCAAAGAAAAGCAGACTTTTCTTCCTTTTTTGGCTACCTAGCCATTGGAGGGTAGTGAGAGACTCAGAACTGCTACAATTACAGAAAAGATAGGAAATTCATAGTTCCTTTGTATGCCAGAGTGTAATATGAGTCATTTGGCAACACTGCAAAACACATGTTTTTGACTTCTCCATTTCATTCTGCTTTATCTTTATATCAATTAAACTTTGTTAATCAGTTTTGCAGTCAATTTCTAGATGCAGTCTCCAAATTCTGGATGTAGTTTAGCACCCAACAGATTTTTTCTTTCTTGTTGCTTTGTTCAGTTATCTTGAAACAGCCTCAAGTAGCCATTGTCATCAACCCTGTCAATCTGGCTGCTGTATCATCCTGATTCTATCACGATAAAATCTTATTTTCACAGATTTTCTTTCCAATCTACTTCCTCAAAAGCATTATTGTGACCTTGGTTGCTTTCTCCAGTTATTTCCTACTGTATTTCTCATTCTTGGACTCCTACCCACAGTAATACTGAGCTGTGGGTCACATGGCTCAGTGGCCTTTCAGTCAACTTTCACTCATTATGAAATTCGTGTTCCTTAGATTTGTGTGGATATGATCATCCTAAAATAACATCTGTATCCAAAACAACACAGATGGAAGACACATAAAACTTACTGGGAAAATGGTTAATTACCAGGAAATGCATACAGAGCTGACAACACAGATTTACATGCAGGAGTCAATTAACTAATGATTTTGGGCACTCAGAAGGTCTGCAAAGTGCTGCATCTTCTCATCTCCCCTGGGTCAAAAGTAATCATTCCCACCCTCTTACTCTCATAGCACACTAATTGTACCTCCACCAGCACATATATTTCATTCTTTCACCCATTGCTGCTTGTGGTTTATTTATTGTCCTTCTCAACATTCTTATGTTTTATTCATATTTCTGTGGAATATTTTCTAGGGCACTGCTTTGCAAGATGTAGATACTCACCATAGTCTGTTTACTTATTTGAATAGTGACTGATTTTATTAATTGTGAGAGAAAATGTATGTTCTAGTCATGTCCATTATATACATTCACTGTAACCACAACATTTACTTACTAAGTTTGCCTAAAATTACTGCATTACTTGTATGGTTTTGTGTGGAGATGGGAGGAAAGAAAAAAGAATGGAATGGGGAACTATATGGATGGTGCAGAAAAAGACTGAAATCATAGTCTAACATTAATGTGACTATGCCATTTTAGGAGAGGCATAGAGTGGCTACTGGTGATATATTCTGAATGTCATAACTTTATGAGCTCTAGTGTAACTCTTGAAAATAAAGCATAAGCCTGACTGAAAACCATCCGTATACTTTACTAAAATAATCCCTCAAGTAACTACTTGAAAACTTGTTCATCTCCGTCACTGTAATAGTTTTATAATATTGCTTCATTTATAAGCATGAGTTCAGTTGTTTTCAAATATTTTCAAACAATATATCCATCTGTCCCATATCTCATTCCATTTCTCCACAGTCAGTGTACAAATCGTGAGTTCCTAATCATCCTTTCTCCCAAATTTGCATTTTGGTTAGGTCTTCCTCTTTCTGAATTCTAATTGATATTGATAATGCATCATGCCTCTAAAACTGTTTTTTTTCATTATAGAGATTTCTTTATATACCAAACTTTTTCTTGGCATGACCCCTTTACTGCATTGGCAGCCAAAATAACCAAACAGCAATGTTCATTAACTTCTGCTTTATCACAGCACAACTGTTATATTCATTTTACAAGGCAGCATAGACATGACGAATGGTTGTTTCAAGAGTAGGTTATTTTTATCCTGGCATAAATCAACCTTATGTTTGATGGATTCATTTATTTTCTGAAGAGCCTTCAAGGTGCCTAGCTTTGTGCTATAAACTGGAATGTGTGCTGGAGATGTAAAACAGCCATGGGCAGTTTCAAAGCATAATGTGGCTTTCAGATATGATAGGAGAACAGTGTGCTATTGGGAGACAAGCTCCTACCAAGAACTCTGGGATGCAGATTGGGATGACTAGTTCCACTATGTGGGTGGCAGGGGGTTGATGGTGATCCTACACCTTCCTTCAGGACTGGGTTTCTCATTCTCCTTTCTACTGGGATGAATCCTTTTCCAAAAACTATCCCCAGCTAACGAGCTCCTCTTGGCCTAGGATCATTCCCTTTCCCCAGAGAAGGTCCTTATTCAATAGTGTTTCAGAATTTTCCTCCCTTTTTTCAAGTAGGGGCAGCACTGAATCTCCTTCCACACCTTCAGATTGTATTTTTGAGGGATATGTTTTAATTGTATCATAGTTAACCTGTTTCTTTGGCAAACACTGTTTCTTTCAATTCTTATATGCAGTGTGTCAAAAAAAATCCCAAATAAATATTCAGTAAACAAATCTAAGACAGAATTACAGGGAATCCAACCTACAATGGAGTTTAGTAGGGAAAAGTCCACGAAATAATTATCAGGGCAATCTAAGCAAAGAGCCCAGACATGACTTCCTGTTGACTTTGAGAGTAATCAAAGGTTTGCAGTTGTATGCCATGAAGATGGTGGGGAGGAAAGTGGGTCAGAGGAGGGAGCAGTCGTATGGGGAATGGATAGCACTGAGGTTTAAGGTATGGGAAAACATCTGTGTGAAAAGAAAAGAAAATCTTGATAAGGAGTTACCAGAGGCTTGAAAGTTGTGGAGTGAGCTGAGCATGGTGGCACGTGTTTGTAATCCCCCCACTTGGGAGGCAGAGACAGGAGGATCACCGATCAGCTAGCTACTTAGGCCCTTTGTAACTCAGTGAGACCCTGTTTCAAACCAAAGAATAAAAAATTGGGCTGGAATATAGCTCGGAAGTAGAATGCCAGAATGCCCCTGGCTTCCATCCCTGGCAAAACAAAAGAAAGAAAGAAAGAAAGAAAGAAAGAAAGAAAGAAAGAAAGAAAGAAAGAAAGAAAGGAAAGTTAGTTTTGGAGTGACATGGATCTCCAGGGAAATAATTTTAGCAACCATGTTGAGTAGAATTGAAGGCAGAGATTTCTATGATGGAGTCAGAAATTTTCATGGCAGGCTATACAAAAAAGGGAAAAAAATTGAGCTAAAAGCATGGTATTTATATACTTAGTTGTATCACTGCAGATTTTAAGATTAATAATTCATCAATGAACTAATAATGTATAACAACTTTGACAGTCCCAAGTTGTGAAATTACAGATTCGACAAGATGATAAATACAGAAAGAATAAAAATAGTATTTAGATTATATCTTTACATAGCTGCCATTTGTAATTGTTAGAATTCAATGCTAAAAATATGAGTAAAGCAAAATCCAGAGGTTTATCAAGATAAAATGAAATATTTTGTGCATAGTTCTTAGAACAATGTCTGGCATAATAAAAACTCTATTAGTTTAATAACCAGGTGGATCTTCATTTTATCAATTTAGAAATGGATAAGCATGCCCTGCAGTGCTAATGATCTTATCTCTCTTAGAAAATATATCACAAATTTCAGATGATCATTGACATGTTTTATAAGCGAGCATCCAAACAAAAATCTCAAAAGCAGATTTTTATTTTATTTCTCAACCATTGTTACGTATACTTTTTTCCAGGGTCTCGTGTCATGCTTGGGAAATCAATAGCAAGAAGAAAGTACTTCAGTAAGCAGTAAGTCAAGGACAGCCTCCAATTCTGCTCTGCAAAGTGTCTAGTACTGTAGAGGCACTCAAACAAACAAACAAACAAAAAAATGATGTCTTTACTTCTCCTAAGCCTAAAAATACTTCAAGTTTTTCAGTATCATCATTCAACTTGGGTTGTCAATAAGTGCAGTTTCTTTTTTAACAATAGTAGTCACATTTCACTGAATATCCTTTGTGTCCTGAGCAATTAAACTCTATAAATATTATCTCTAGTTTTATTAATACCCTTACAAGATTTTTATTTATATTTTTGGTTTCTACCTCAGGCTTTGGGTTGTGAAATAATTTGCTCAAGGTCATTGCAGACTAAAGGTTGCAAAGTAGACTTACCCAGGGTTCTTTGCCTTTACACCTGACTGGCCAAATCATTCCTGAAAATTATCCTGCCAATCCAAGGCACAGGATAAATGAGAATAATGTTTGTGTTTTTCGCTTATTAATTCAATGGATTGCTTTCAGGTTTCATAAAAACACCAGTGTAATGCAAGTTAGTGAAGTAGAAAAATGGCAATTGTTAGCTTTAGACAGAGACCCTGCCTCCTGAAAGATACTAGGCCTGCTCAGTAGTACAAGGATTTGCATTTCTCTGTTCAGACTGAAGACTATGTGAGGGCAATGGTTGGATTTATGACTGGGAGAAACTAAATGGAGGAGTCGGAATATGGAAAAAAGGAAAGTCATTGGAAATATGTAGATTGAGATCACTCTGTATCCTCTGTGTGTTATGCATGCCTTCTTTTATTCAAAGCATGTGATACTTTTGCTTCATTTTATATCATATTTTTAGTAGTTTCTCCCACACCTACAAGTGTGTTATATTTAGTATGATTGATTTAAATGTAGCAGCTACCACTGTACCTGTCATTGAAAAGTGCGGTCTTAACACCTTTTCTTTTGGGCCTATCACCTCTCTTCACACAAGACCTGTCTTTCAAGTATGACAGTAGTGTCCAGTATGAGCAAGAAAAGCACTCTGAATGTCAACTGTTTAGTCTTGGTGGTTTTATTGAGCCATACAAATGTTCAGGCTATGTTGTTTTTTTATATGCATTGGAAAGATGAATAACCGTTGAAGGTAATGAGACAATTATATTAAGATCTGAAATGTACAATTAGAATTTTGAAAACTTCATTCAGAGTAATGAAAAAAGTTTACCTATCAATAGGATATTGCTAATTTAATTGATGTGCTAGGCAGATGACAATCAATAAATATAAAATAAAATTTATTGATATTCAATTTATATTTTTCTTCTGTACACATTACTTTTAACAGGAAAATCTATTATCATTGCTATATCATTTTCTGTTATATTCTAAGGCATTTATTTTCCACTAAACCCACACATGCTAAAAATAAAATATTTTTTTAAAACTTAAAATAAAAACAGGGTCAATTTGTGACCCATAATGATGGAGCCATTTTTATCAGGTCCTCTACATAGTTTTGTCACTTTCACATGCCATTCATTCCTGTTGTGTTTATGTTTGCATTAGAAATTTAAACTTCTGGATAATTTTAAAATTTTAAAATTAATAATGCTATTATGAGTTATTTCTTGCTTACTTTCAACAATTATTAAATAATTCTTAGTCAATTATGATAATACTCAAAAACCCTCTGACAATCTATAGTCCTGATTTTACAATACAAGATTAAGTTGAATTTATATTTATCATATAAAAATAAGAATGTAGGAAATGTGAAGGGGGAAACCTAATCAGTCCCATTCCATGTTAGTATTTCAATCTAACTTGAGAAGAGTGTTAATAATATAACAGTGTTTTTATTTACAGCTTTACAGAAAAAAGTAGATTTTGTTGTTGCCAGAGTTCATTATGATAGTTGTCTTTCTAATCCATTAGCAAAATATTAAATATAATGCCAAATGTCACTATTGCCCTCTTAATCTGTACTAAGTATGGTTTTAATATTGATTCTTGCACATGTCTTATATTTTCCCCAGTGTTCAATGCTTTTGATGACAGGATGTATTACAAATCACTTATATCCTTCATCTTGATCTTAAGATATACATTTTTAATACATTTTATTATATCTGCTGTCTTTCTACCATCAGGATTATAAGTGCATTTTATATGTCAGAAAGCTTTATTTGACTAATGCACCAGGAGAAATAGAAACCATGAAAAGAGTAAAGGTTAGGAATGTCCATCTTATGGCCTGGGATACAGAAATGAACCTTGCTAATAATCGAAAGGACAGAGAAGCCTTATCCTGAAACATAAACCGTTAGAGTGATTTTGGAAGCAATGATGATATGTTACATTTGAATCATAATATTTTCCAGACGCTTTTATATACCTTGTCTCATATATACATTGCCTCAGAACCACCCTGTGATATAGGAAGAACAGTCATTATTTCCTCTATTGCCCCAAATCATTCACTGACAAGTCATTATGAAAGACAATGTGATTTGTTGAAGGTTGTATATCTAGGAAGTGGTGGGTTCAAAATGTGGAAGTGTTCAGAATCCTGGTCCACTGATTTTATTTTTTACTCCACAAAGTCTCTAATGTTTGTAGTAAATGCAAAGTTAAAACAACATATCTGAGACAGAAGTCTTACCATAACTTGCCCCTTTTTCCTTCATTCTTTCCACTCTAGAATTTATTAGGAAAATGTTCTAGTATATATTTGTTCCTGTTACAGTATGATTCTGAGAATGGAAAAAGGGATGAAAAAATGAATGTATACGCTTACTATAGTGCATAAAATTTTTCTGATTCTAATCCTTCCCATGAGAATACCAAAACTAGTTAATTGTGTTTGCCCTGCTGCTATAATTACAGTGTTTGGTTTATTTGTAAAATATAGTGATTGACTATATTATCATTTGATCTTTCCAAATAATTTTAGTTTATATCAAGACCAAAATATATTAGAACTTTTGAAGACTTAAAACTATTCAAAATGAACTTTTGTTCATTCCTCATGAGCAATATGCCCATTTCTTTTTTTATTGAGAGCTTAAGCAAATTTTATTATTACAAAGATAGAAAGATGGGACAAAATTATAAAGCACTGCACCAGAGAAGATAGTGACTTAGTAAAGTGCCTTGAAAAGAAGACACTGAGGTTTTTGAACATAGAACAGTTTTTATAAGGATTCATTATCTCCCATCCTGCTTAACCAAGTCTTTCTATCTACCCGACTTGATGCAGGTATGAGCTTGCCCGTTTTCTCCAGTACAAGTCTCTTAGTATGATTATAAGGATTTACTATCTCTCATCCTGCTTGACCAATATATGGTCTTCCTATGTGTTCCTGATGTAAGTGTGGGCCTGCCCATTATCACTGGTGCAGGCCTTTTGGTATGATTATAAGGATTCACTATCTCCCATCCTGCCTGACCAATGGAAAGTCTTTTCCTGTCCTCCTGATATGTTGTACATGTGGGCCTGTCCATTATCTCTGGTGCAAACCTTTCTTATGACCAAAATGTGTTACTTGGTTAATAAAGTCAGGAATCACTTGGTATATATTCTCATTGATGAAGGCCTGTACCATCCTCCTGCATCTTTGGGCACTTTTAGCCTTTTTAATCTCTATCTTGCTAGAAGTTATTTATTATATAAAATTATATTTAAAATATGAAGGCCCTGGGCTACAACTCTTTTGTGTAATTAGTAATTGCCTTTTCTTGAGGTGAACAACTGCCTCCCCTCCCTGCCAGAATGCCTTAGCAGCACCCAGGCCCTGACTACTTTTACATTTTGAAATTAATACCAAAGCAATTAGGAAGTAGCTCCATTGACTTTCTTTGTTCCAATTCCCTTTGGCCTGAAGGGTGTCAGGAAGTTAAAAGAAAGATGGGGTTTGATGGGCAATATGTGCATTTCAAGAGCTTTCCTACTCTTTAGCAGTATATGCTCCTGCAACACTATTTTATATATATACAAAGTGAATAATAAACTAGGAGGAGCCCTTCAGAATGTGGAATAAAGGACCGGAAAAAAAATGTACACTTCTTCCTTTACAGCAGATTCAGAGATTTTAAAAAATCAAAGAAGTGCTTTAAGGACATTAACCATTGTGTGTGTGTGTGTGTGTGTGTGTGTGTGTGTGTGTGTGTATATATATATATATATATATATATATATATATATAGTAACACATGCCGGGCGTGGTGCCGCATGCTTGTAATCCCTGTGCTTGGGAGGCTGAGAAAGGAGGATCGCACAGGTTCGAAGCCAGCCTCAGCTACTTAGTGAGGCTCTCAGCAACTTAGTGAGACCCTGTTTCCAAATAAAGTATAAAATAAGTCTGGGAGTATAGCCCGGAGGTCGAAAGCCTCTAGGTTCCACCTCCAGTACCACCAAAAACAAAAACAAACAAACAAAAATATATACATATATATACATATATAATAACACATAATTATTATTATTAATATTTATAAAACAAATTTAGTAGCTGAAAGTAGAACTCAGTTCTCTGACATTGGAGTCAATGAACAATCCACTAGAGAGTAAAAAAAAAATTCATTATGAATTTAAATAATTCTTCTACTCAATTCTTCCTATTTCTGAATGCATCCTTATCTTTTATACAGTTTCATTTTTGTTAATATTTATTTCTCTCAGTGTAATTTATTATTAGGACTTTTTACTTAGAAAATACTTTGCTCAAAACCAATTTTCTCCAATACAAAAATTGACAGGAAACAGAGAAAGAACTAAAGGATTACAAAATGGTCATTTTAAAGGACAAATTGTTTCTTCTCATAGAGAGCTATGCAGCTCTAATACATCTTGTTAATGCCTCTCAGGTCCTTTATGGCATTTAAAAATGACATTTACTTGAGTCTATACAATATACAATGCAATTAATTTTCCATTTTCAATGCTTAGCATAAGAAAATGCTAATCTATGTTTTAAGTTTTTTAGGTTTGCCTCATACATTTTATAACAAACTGTTACATAGCAAAGCCAAAAGGTCTTTTATTACTTGTATTTAGTTTTAGCATTTTTTTCATTAACTAGAAATTTAAAAAGTAGTTTTATAACATCACTTTCCATACCATTATTAATGTTTTGTCATCCTTTTGATAACTTTCATTTTGTGTGCTTCATTGTTTATTTTATAGTAAATCTTTTAAAATATAAATCTTATTTCCTCTTTCCCTATGAGCTAGATTTAAGACCTCTTCCTCAAAGTGGCTGTTACTTCTTTCGATATAGTAAAAAAAATCATAAAAGATTTGACAAAAGAAATAAGTTTACTACTCAATTAAATTTACCTGAAAATTCAGGCAAAACAAATTTATTGATTGCACTTTAAGATATACTTCATTATAGTGTTAAACTTTATTATTTTATCTATTGCAAATAAGACTAGGAGAAAGTACATTCTAAGTTGCATATGCAGCATGTCATGGCACATATAGTACAGTAAATACTTTGACCAAGGACAAATATATTATTGTTTAAAATATTAGATATATCCTAAATGTGTATAAAACTACTAATCAATTTTACCAGTTTGATTCTTACTAGGAAGATACAAACTTTGGTAGTGATGGCTCAAAAATCTTTTAGAAGAAAATACTGTATGTTTTATTAGTAAAAAGTCTTCGTTGCTCCATGCTTGTCTTTAAAATCCTGTATTTAACTTATATTAAAGTCAGAAGACAGTTCATTGTTTGGACTTGTGAAAACTAATGTCTGACAGTGGTTTTCAAGTTTATTCCTCAAGAGAACTTCTTATACTTTTATAAGTTTCCCACTTAAAAATATTGACTTTTTCTATTTAAGTTGCACTGATGAGTTAGAAAGACAGATTTTATGTATTCTGAAAGTACAAGAAACTCTTACTTTATCTTCTAGAATATTGGAGATTGCTCCCAAATTATTGTATGTTTTAATTTTTTGTTTTTTGCCGGTCTGGATATGGAACCCATGGGCATTCGACCTCCAAGCTAATTTGAAACAGGGTCTCACTAAGTTGCGGAGGGCCTCAATATGTCTGTGAACTACTATCCTCTGGTCTCAGCCTCCCAAATGCTGGGATTACAAGTGTGTGCCACCAGGCCCAGCTCTAATATTTTAATTAAATTTTTTTTTTTTTTTTTTTTTTTTTTTTGGTGGTGGTACTGGGGGTGGAACCTAGGGGCTTTCTTCCTCTGGGCTCTACTCCCAGACCTATTTTTCTATTTTATTTGGTAACAGGGTCTCACTAAGTTTCTGAGAACCTCACTAAGTAGCTGAGAGCCTCACTAAGTAGCTGAGAATGGCTTCAAACCTGTGTGATCCTCCTGTCACAGCCTCCCAAGCACGGGGATTACAAGCGTGCATCACCACGCCCGGTTTACTGTATTTTTTTAAAGGGGGTCTTTTTTTTTTTTTTTGTCTTTTTAGATCAGAGATTGAACCCAGGCAGTATACTTGCCAGGCAAGCTCTTTGCCACTGAGCTACATCCCAGCCCCAAATTACTGTATTTTTAAGCTCAAGTTGAAATAAATGATATCAAAAGCAGTTTAACCACAAGGGAAGGAATATGAAATAAAGTAACCTGATCCTAAAATTTTGCCTTGATCTACAGTTACCAAAACCTGTTTGTCTATGCAACAAAGAGCTTGTGGTCAGGGATGTTATGTTACTTCCGGATCTTTAGTACAAGTTTTCTTAACCTTGTCATCACTGACATCTGGGACTAATCAATTCTGTTTGGGAAGTTGTCCTGTCCATTCTAGAATGTGTACATGAACTCTATCCATACAGATGTTTTTGATTCGATGAAAATAAAGCATGCCGGAGGGTGTTACTGTATTCTTGCAGGATATTGCTCTATGATGTTGCTTTAGATCTTTTTAGTAGGCTGTTCTACCATTCTATCAGATCAGCAGCAGCTGGGTGATGCATTCTGCATTACAACAAGTGGATCTTGTGGTCAGCTGCTTTGTGGGGAATACATGGCTATGGTTACTATCCATGCAAGCTCCTGGATAGTGATGCTAGGTGAGGCCCAGAGGAAGAAATGGCAGACTCTCACTTGAAATAGGTACCTAATCTACATAAAACCTGCCACATGACTTGTAAAAGGACCCAATACAGTCAAGTAGAACTAAGTGGTACTTTGATCTACTCAAGGATAATGCCATATTGGATGTAAGCATTGCTTTTCCTTAGCATTTTGGATATTCACATGTACTGGTGTCAGTGGGTACCTCTGTAGGAATTCTGGCTTTGTAGTGAATGATTATGTCCTTGTCATCATGGCTTTGCAACCATTATAATAGTACTCTGGTGGCTGCTGACATTTCTTCATCAACTAAGGCCTGGCTGAGTATTGCTTCTAGTGAGAATATTAGTGCCTGACCCCTAGTCCATCTTTTCTACTAAGCATCCAAGTCACAGCCTGGACTTGCTGCCAAGCTGTACCTTACTCAAAATTGGTATCCTTTCTTGTCTCCCTACATGTGTACTGAAAAAGTATTTGAATATGTGAAATGTGTATTCTCTTAAACCCGATGAGCCCTACTGGGAGTTATGATTACTTCTTTATAAAAACAAATTATAGTAATTTAGTTTTTACTTTGAAATAAATGGAATCTCCTATACCACTCAACCACTGAATTCTTTATTTTAGTGGCTGGTCTTTTAATCATAGAAGGGTTTATCTTCTAGCCTCTGGAAGCCTCACATGCCCTATCAAGGCCTTCAGAATAAAAGCCACTTCTTGTTTATTCTTCCTGATCAGCATAATGCCATTGATATAATAGGTCAGTGTTATATTGTGGAGAATATCTAGGCAGTCCAAATCTCTTTTTGCTTTATTATGATAGAGTATGATAGAGATAACATAGCCCAAGGACAAAAATATAAATAGATATTTTTGATTGGTCCAAGGAATGAGAACTGCTTTAGGTCCCTTTTCTAACTGAAAAACAAGAACATATTTATTAAACAGTGGCTGTATATCACATACCTGATGCTGACTAATGTGTTTACCAATATATAGCAGCTGCAATTGCAATGGTTACTTGGTTAAGTCTGGAGTGGTCTGCAGTTACTTGCTGGGATCAGGTTCCATTAATTTATACATGAGTCATATGGATGAATTTTAAAAAGTTAGAATGAGAAACAACATCCTTGCATTCTTTAGGCCCTTAAATATGGCAATTATTTCTGTCATTTCTCCTGAAATGTGACATGCATTTTTTGTTTACTTTCCTGTCTTAGCTGTAGGAGCAGTAGTATTTTTAGAAATGTTCTTGGGACCTTTTCCAGTATGCTGGATATCAGCTTCACAGGTAAAAGACTCAAATTCCAGTGTGACTCCAACTGCTAAGTACATCAGTGCTAAATCAACATTCTTATGTTAATGCTATTTATTAACATGATAATATCATATGCTATGTTCATATGTTAATCTATCAGGTGGATGAATGGACTCAGTGAATCTTTTAAGTTGAATTTAAAGTAACTTTATTCAGACTTCCATTTCTGAACCCAAATAACCACAATAGATCTGTAGAGTCATAAAACCACTTAAGTTCTGCAGGTAATAATATCAGCTTAAAGCCTGTTTTTATTTGTGTTTGAAATGCATCTTTATTCATTTGTACCCATTTTCTAGTAATCGCCCATTCCCAGTAAATGTTCATAGGTCCCTCAAAAAAGCCTAGAGGAAACATTACTGTGTAATCTTTTCTGTGTGTGTAGTACTAGAGAGTAAACCCAGGGGTGTTCTATCTCTGAGCTACCTCCCTAGCTCTTTAGATTTTTTTGTGTTTATTAAAATTTTAATAACTTTTGTTGCTGCATTGTAACCATACATCATATTGAGGTTTAGTGTGGTAGACACATGCATGCACATAGCACCTGGTGCAGCCTCCCCTGGGTCCCCCACACTCACACCCCCTTCTCATTTAAAATATTAAAATTAGTATTGACAGCATCACAGATGTGCATTGGATAGTTTGATCCGATTCCTTTATCAAGTCTCCTTTGCCACCAACACCACCAACTCCCTCCCCAAATCTCCTTCCACTATTTTCCTGGTATCTCTCCTTTTTTTATTTATTTTTTACTTTTTATTTTTTTATTTTTATGTGGATCATATTGAAAATGGCATATATTCAGACAGTGACAGGTGCCCTCGCCCATCCCTCACTTTCCCGTCCTCCCTCCCAACAATGAGTGTCCAGGTTAACGATGCTACATTCATACTTTTACACATATTCAGATGTAGCTCCTCCTTTAATCACTCTCAGCCTTCTTTGTATCCTACTCTTTCATTTCAGCTTTGCTGAGGTTTCCCCTCCATTATCTGGATCATTAGCCATCAGGGAGATGCAAATCAAAACTACGCTGAGATTTCATCTAACCTTAATCAGAGTGTCAAGCATAAAGAAATCAAACAACAACAAATGCTGGAAAGGGTGTGGGTAAAGAGGAACTCTTTATACTGTAGGTGGAAGTGCAAACTAGTTCAGCCTTTCTGGAGATCAGTATGGAGATTCCTTAGAAAACTGGGAACAGATCCACCATATGATCCAGCTATACCACTCCTGGTAATTTTCCAAAAGGGCTGAAATCAGAGAACTACAGTAACATATGTATAGCTATGTTCATAGCAGCACAATTTGTAATAGCCAAAAATGGAATCAACCTAGGTCTCCATCTACAGATGAATGGATTGCAAAATTATGGGAAATCTACACAATGGAATTCTACTCAGCTATAAAATAAGAACAAAATCATGTAATTCGCAAGAAGATGAAAAGATTTGGAGAACATTAAGTGAGATCAGTTAAGCACGGAAAGAACAGGGACAAAACACGTTTTCTCTAATATGCCCAAACTAGGGACCATTCGGAATACCAGAGGGACTCCAGATTCTTTTGTTTTGAAACAGTCTAAGTTACTGAATCTGGCCTCAAATCTGTGATCCTTCTGTCTCTGACTCCCATGTACTGGGATTATAGGTGTGTGACACCATACCTGGTTTACAGTGCACCCTTGCCAAGTGGATGTAGGATCCTTCAGCACTGGATCCAGTTACCTCTTCAATTAAGAGTATCTAGGTCTGAAACAGCTACGGACAATACCTATCTGTCCCTTTAATTTCATCTTTTACCATCTGCCATGGATAGCAATTTAGGCTATTGACTGGATGGATTATGATGTACTTAATTCTCTTTACAGATTGGAAACCAGAATAGGAGATAGCAATGGCTTCTGAGGAGCAGCAGTTTCGATGGGTAAATCTCTTTGCATGGTTTTCTGATATTAGTTGGGTGCTACCTCTTCATGGGGTGAGATGAGACATTTATTCTAGCCCATAAGATTAGAAGTCAAGAGAGTCAAATGCTTTCAGGACATCTATCCAGCTGTCTACATCCTGAATCAGAGTCCCAGATTTTACCAAGTAGGACCTTGTCTTTGATATAACAAAGCTGATTGGTTTGAACATTCAATAGCCTTTGAATTTCATCACCCTGTTTTCCAAGTTCTTGACTTGATCTTAGCTTTTTCTGAAGGTTAAGAACAAAACAAGGCTTTCCTGTGATTTACCCAGATTATTTGGCTTTCACAGTTAGTTTGAAATTGGTAATCACCTTCAGCTTTTTATTATTACTTTCTATGAAGGCAACTCAGTAGTAAACACCATTCTATTATCTTATATTTACATTCATTCATTTAAGATGCCTGGGTTATGAAATTGCATTCACCTCCACTTGTATGCATGCCATCTCTCCTGAGTAGGCATGTTAAGGACTGATCTGCTATCGTGTTCCAGGTACTCTGACTACCACCCCTCTTCAGGGACAGGAACTTCATTACCAGCTTGATGGTGAGTGAAGAGGCAAAAGCCTAGCCCAGCAGGAGCTTTCACAGAGCTCTCCTGACACAACTGTCAAATTTCAGCATTTCTTGGAAGTAGTTATTAGAATTAAGTTTGGAATTGGACATGGTGACACATACCTATAATCCCAGTACTTGGGAAGCTGAGATTTGAGTATCAAGGGTTTAAAAACACCATCAGCAGCATAGTAAGATTCTCAACCTAGCAAGACCCTTTCAAATAAATAAATAAATAAATAAATAAATAAATAAATAAATACATAAATAAGCAAACAATGGGTTGGGGATATAAGGCAGAGGCAAGATGTCCTCGGGGTTCAAACTTCAGTACATCACAACGAATAGAAAGAAGAGAAAGAAAAAAACAAAAAAGGAAAGAAAGGAAGAAAGAAAGAAAGACAAATTAAAAAAGGAACTGTTTTGGATTAAAATTAGTGAGGAGAAGGGATAAGGAGTAGAACTGATCATGGTAAATTCTTTGACCAAGCTGTAGATCTGATAAATTTCTGCCAGCCAAATGGTGAGCTCTGAGCACATATTGTGCTTTTCGGTTATGCTACCTTATTTGGAAACTACTAACCTCTTCCATGTGCCATTACCACCTTGCTAAGATTTTGATCTCCTGAAAAGCCATATGTCAGCTTGAGAGCTTATAGACCCTGAGGATACTGAGCTAGAAGTTGTCACACACCATGGTCATTAGAACAGGGAAGCAAGTCCTTTCTGAGGGGACATGGGAGTGGTGCCTCTCTGTGTCCACCTCACTGTTGAGACTTGAGTCTTCAAATTCTCTATATTAGTCATCGCATTGATTTTGTGCAAGAGATTGGAATAAAATAAACTGTTTATGTAATAAAATCAAAGCCTTTTAAATTTAGTTTTTATGTAATGGTAAGCAAAAAGAGAAAAAGAGAAGACAGAAGAAGAAAGCTGAGAAATAAATATCTAAGATAAATTTACAGAAAAAAATGAATATCTGGTATTTAGTTTTTAATATTTTAATTGCTTTAATGTAAACTTTACTTAGTTCTTTGGAGCCTTTAGTGAAGTTTGATAGGAAGATAAGTACATTATTTTGTTTAAAATCAACTGAATTATCTTCTATTCTTCACACAGGGTGATACAGTAAAGAACAAGACAACAAGCACAAGCGGATAGTTAGATAATCCATAACATTAATTCCTCCCACAGATGATCTTGAAACTCATCCACCTAAGAATCCTAGTAACCATATGATACATCCATCATTGTCCTTATATGAAGAAATATTAGAAAAGTTGTAATGCACTGAAGTCATACAGCATTGAAGTAGCAAAGCCAAGACTGAAAATTTAAATCTATGGATTGTGTATTCATCTAGATTCATTGTAAACAGAATGAGTCAGTCAGCCTTCTTTCATTATTATGAAATTATAAAGATAAAATATTACTTAGTTTTACAGTTATTGAGTTTCTAGTCTAAGATCAAGTAGCCCTAACATTTTGTACCTCTGATGAGGGCAGCTCATTATGCCTGGTGTATATAGTAAAGCAACCACTTACCTCCTGAGCCAGGAAGGAGAAGCAAGAGAAAAGATGGGTCAAGTTACAGCATCCACTTTAGAGCATGTGACCAGTGATCTAAGCACCTCCCAGTAGGCCCCACCTCCTAAAGGTCCACAGCCCCTCCCTATAGTATCACATGAACCTTTGAATGATGTCTAAACTGTAGCAGAAATATTGAAATATTCATATCTTTTGGGGTTCCCAGGAGAAAAAACTTTGAATCCTTGTTCACTGAGGTCTATTTTAATCAATGCTACATAGCTGATCTGTTAAAGGTTGAAGAGTCTTTGTTTACAGGAATTATTCATAATTTCCCTTTTGCACCATTTCTACTTGTCACCTCTGATTAACCAGACATGCAGTGCCTCAATCCCAAGTCATTGGCTCTAGTATCTTACATTTTCCTCTTTGGATTCCATCTCTGCATATTTCTAAACACAATGTTACCTTGTTATTTTAGTATTCAAAAACACTTGGAGGGTTCTCCTGCTTAGTTTATGTGTTCCACCATTGTTGTTGCCCAGTAAATCTCAGCAATTGTTTTAGGTGTTGGGATGCAAGGGTGAATAAAGACACAGACCATGCTCTTGAAAATATCACACAGTTGCATATATGTCCAGACACAGAGTTCAAAACAGATTTGCATAGAGTGTGATAGGTTATAAGAAAGCAGAAACATAATGGCTATATCAGTTCTGAACTTTTTCTACCTGGTTGAAAGGTTGAGGGTATTTGTGATATCCTACTTCCCCCAATTTTTCTAACTACCAACTGATAAAAATTCTATTCCCATTGGAACAATATTTAATTTGACCCTTATATACAACTCTCTTGCTGGTATCTTTTATCCCTTTGTTCATCCTTTCTGCCTTTCAACAACTTCTGTCTACATATCCATATCCTTTACAAAGCTTTTCAGAGATAAGCACAAAAGCCAAGGTTTTGTTTTCATCATACGGTTTTACCAGACAATCAAAGTCCACAGTTTGCTCCATTCTCTTAATCTTTTCTGTATGATACTGATCACAGCCCCTCTTAAAATTTATCTCTTTGTGTCAGTGAATTCAGCATGAGTATAACATCTTTAAAAGTAACTATTTTACTCATGACTAGCTTATTCCATCTGAGGCAGCACAATTAAATAAGCCCCTAATCCTATTATTAACATTGTAAAGAAGTAGAAATCAATAGATGTTTTGATGTATTGTCAGATATCTTCTGGGTTTTTAACCATATACCTCACCAGATGTTTTTTGCACTATTGACCTAATAGTGAATAAGGTAAAAAGGCATCTTGTCTTCACGAAGCTTATAATCTGGTAATATAGACATATTAAAAGTAATCTACATAAGGGCCCAAACCTACATTTACAGACTTTAAAATAATGGCAATAATAAAATAAAAAGAGAAGGACAAGATAGAAAATGCCTGAGAGATTGTAGTTTTTTCACGGTAACCTGAAAATACCTTTTTGGAGGAATTGATGTTGAATATATATATATATATATATATATATATATATATATATATATATATATAGAGAGAGAGAGAGAGAGAGAGAGAGAGAGAATTTGACAAGGATCCTGTTACATTGAAAATATAGGAAGTGGGCTTTTCAGGCAGAGAAAATACTTATGCAGAAGCCCTGAAAGTCAATGTAGCTAGGGTACAGTGAGCCAATCAAGGATATGTAGTAAGGCTGTTCTTAATAGCAAAGATTATAGTCAAGTTCAAAGTTATTTCTCAATGATTCTCATATACAAAATGCTTGTTACTCCCTGGAGGAGTGTTATCATTAGATACAGAATAGTCCCTGAAGGGCTTATGTATTAATGTTCACAGTTGATAGGATTAAGTTAGGAGGGTTATAAGATTATCAGTAGATAAATCCATTGTAATATATTTCATGGATAGTACCTAGGCAGGTGAAGTATGGCTGGAAGAGAGGTGGATCCCTGTGGGTGTGGCCTTGATGATTCTATATGGTTCTTCTTTCCTCTGCTCCCTTTCTTGCTTAAAGCCTTTGTGATGTGAGAACAGTACTCATGGTCTTCCTTTCTACTTTCTGCCACTGATCTTTGAGCTCTGCAGACCCAGTCTGACATGGACTGAAACTCTGAAGTCTTCAAAAGCAGTGAGTAAACAAATTTTCCTTCCTCTAAGTTGCGTGGTTGGTCATTTTGAATTACAACAGTGAGAGCTGACCAATACAAAGAATATGGGGCCCTTCTGGATCTTGTTCTCTTGTCTTATGTAATATAAATTTAAAAATAGAAGATAATTATTTATTAAATAATGTCTCATGAAGATTTTTGCCTAACCTTCCAAAGCTGACTTTGCATTCTAAAATAAAGAGATAAGTTTTTGCTGGCATTTTTAAGCAAACTAATTTTTGAATTACATTTTTTATTGGCAGTGGGAAATATTTCAAAGGTGAAAAATTTGTGAAAAGTCAGCTGATGACATAATAAAGAGTAATTAGAAAGAATTTGTTTATCTCAGTTCTGTCCTAATGTGTTCAAGTAACCTAGAATTGCAAAAAAATTCCATTTTCTGATCATCTCATTTTTTCATGTTTAATTAAATAAATCTGTATCTTGGAGTTTTTTGTTCTTCTATTATTTCTATCCTCTGAGGTAACATGGAAAATTGCCAATTTCTATGTAGTTAATTAATGAAACAATCATAGTAATAGTTAATATTAATTGAATATTAAGAATATACTAAACATTTTCCTAATTGTCCTTTATGTATTTTTCAAATATAACTCTCTCAGAGCTCTGTGAGAGAGTTATTATAATTATTCTTATTTTTAAGATTCATTAAAATAAGCTAAGAAAACGAAAACAATTTGTCTGAGATCACACAATTCGTAAATGGTGAAAATAGTATTTGACTCAAGGATTTTTGATTCTTGGGTTTATTCTTCACAACCCCTCTGCCAAACTAAATGGAACATAGACAACTCAATGAGCAATTTACTTGAAAATCTGATGTATGGTGTTTTCTTTTTCCAATAATGAGATAAATAATCATAAATATGCTACATCTAATTCTGCCATATTTTAATAAGAAAAGACCTTTCTTAAGTACAAAACCAAGGTATTCAGAGTTAAAATAATATTATTTAATTTTTTAATAATATGCACACAATAAATATGAATTGGTAATGCAAATGTAGTTTTACAAAGAAAGATCATGATAGTAAAATTTTCTTATTCTGTTTTTTTAATAAGTTCCTTTCATAAAATCAGGGTACCTCCATCAATTCTCTGCCTTAGTCACTGTGTTTTCTATATAAAGAAATAAAATAAGCCTTCTCAAATATCTAAAACTATATTAGTTAATTTTGGAAATCAAAATGTTTTGTATGTTTTGTGCATCTCAAATATCTAAAAGTGCATTTGTTAATTTTGAGATTACCATGTATGTTTAGTGCATACATAATTATAGAAAATGCTTAGCAAAAAAAAAAGATTCTTAACAATGATCTTTTTGTTGTGTGCAAGGAGATTTGAGCCTTTGTAGCATTATGTATTCATTTATTCCACTATACAATTATGAATTAATTATTCCAGAGTAATTTTCTGTTGTGGTGATCTGAAATAACCATTTATTTTAACTATTAGAAGACATTTGAAAGGCAGAAGAATAATCACGAAATAAATTAAAATCTAAAAAGATGTTATTTTTAACTTTGTGTACCAATCCAATAGATTTGAGGGATTTTTTAACTGTTTTGACATATTTTACTTTCTTTAGCTTTCCTTTGATTTTATTTTAAAGTAACTTTTCTATAACTTTCATGTGTGTGTTTATGAGTGTGTAATTAAAAAAATGATTAAAGAAAAAGATTTTTTTCTTTTCCCTATGTGTTTTCCAGCTTTACATTTTTAAATAAAGATCTGAGCCTCAGGACCCAGAGGGTAATGTAAAGATGTGAATTGATTCAGGAGCACATAAATACATTTGCTCATGCCAATAATGAATACTTGGCTAAGAGAAAGGACATCTTGCTTACTGTGATCACAAATGTATGAATTCTTTAGCTTGAGGAGTAGAGAACATCAGCTCAGTATTGATAGATATATAATTATTTAAAAAACAAGTTTAGGTCAAGTAGAATATGTGCACAGTTTATCATTTAAAACTACAAAATATAATGGGATTAACTCTGATTTAAATTTTAAAGTTTGGTAGCCACAGAGTTACCAATGATTACTTACTTTTTTTTCTTTGATCCCTAGTTTTTTTACATGTAAAGATAATATCATATTACATGGCTGCTTTAAGTATTATGAAATGCAGTACAGATGAAAATTCCAAGCACATTTCCTAACATACAAACTAATTGAACTAGATTTTAATTAACTTCCCTTTATATCTTTTCTCTTCTCTTGTCACATTATTATTCGTCTGTTTGTTACTTATCTACTCTGAAGCTTCTATTGCCATTTTTTGCCTCAAATTTGTCTAGCTTTTATCACTTTATTTTTTAATTTCTACTACATAATAGATTGTGGTCATTTAATTCATTTTTATTCATTTTCTTTATAGATATTTTTATACCAAAATTGGAATCAAACGGAGTAACCATTTGGTAGCCTTCTCATCTGATCTGCAACATTATGTGATCCACAGTGGCTTGAGGAAAACTGGACCTTAACTTGCATTTGAAGAAGGACGCTATATAAAGTTAATGCATTATTAATAAAAAATTATTAAACACAACTGTTTGGATGATTCCTTTGGAAGCCTGCCCTGTCCAGCCTTTGAGGAAATGTACATAAGGGCAGTTATCAGTAGTCATAAAAATAATTTTAGATTTCCCTGTTGAAACCATTTAAATTTTGCTGAATCTTTTATCATTCCTAGAAGCAACCTTCACTTATACTTACTTCTGCTAAATCTCCTGAGGCCCAGTATTGCATTTGCTGCTATTAACAAAATTTTCTTTTTCCTTAGCTTTATAATCATTATTTTACAATCTGACTCAATTTATCTCTGGAATATGAACATAAATGTTTATGTTTGCCATGGCCTCAGGATCCTTCAGTATTTTTTAGTGTCCAATATTTTCATATTGGGTACAATATTTTATAAACTAGAAAATAAAGTTAATGTATATCCTGAGAAAATAGAAAAGGACAAATTTACTAGTTCTATATATTTATATATATTTTTGATAATTTAGTACCAAGGCTGAGACAGGAAGATCTCAAATTCAAGGACAGCCTCAGGGATTCAGTGAAAATCTCAAAAACCTAGTGAGACCCTGTTTCAAAAAACAGAAAACAATATAAAAATAAATAAAATGGGCTGGATGTATAGTAAGGAGGTAGAATGCCTCTAGGTTCAATCTCCAATATGACCTAAGAAGCAAATGAACAAATAAACAGAAAAAAATAAAGAGTAGTACTGAGACAGGCTCTTTTCATGTTTTTCCCCTTTTTACTTGTAGAGTTTTATTTTTTTTTATTCATAGATTTGTCTTTTCTTTTTCGTAAATGGTCGTTGAAAGAATGAATTTACACTATAACTTTTTTAAGAGTAGTAAACACAGGAAACTATTTTCAAATGAACTGAAGTACCTTATGTTTCAGGTGGGTATTTCATAAACACTATATTACAAGAATTTTTTCCCATTAAGTAATGGTCTCCTTTCTACTGGTAAATTTTGAGCAACATATTAAAACAATCTATTTTCAAGATTAGATTTTTTTTTTACAATTTCACTTCTCTGATATTATCTATAGAAATTGACAAGAGAACCTGAAATGTGTAGTATAATAAAAGACAATTACAAGCCAGGCATTGTGGTACATGCCTATAACCCCAAAACTTGGGAGACCAAAATAGGAAGACTACAGTTTCAAGGCCAGCCTCAACAATTCAGCAAAACCTTCAGAAACTTAGCAAAACCCTATTAAAATATAAAAGTAAAAGGGCTGGGTTGTAGTTCAGAAGTAGAATACCCCTGGGCTCAAACCCCAGTAAAAATAAGTAAATAAATAAATAAATTAATTAATTAATAACAATGACAAACTAGCTAACATATAACTCTATGTTAAATATTCTAATTAAAGTATAAGCACATAATCCACCGATGTATTACATTAAAAGGATACTTAACACTATAAAATCTATTCATATAATGCATCATCAGTAGGTCAAGAAAGGAAAATTATATGATCATATTGATAGATGCCCAAATGGTTTGTGTTTTAAATACAAAAATATTTTTACACTAGAAATAAAAAGATAAAAAGCTTTATCATATAAAAGTTTCTACTATATTTAATGATCAAACACTTAAAGCAATTTAAATCAGAAAAATATACAAAAGCAATTAAAGGGAAACAGCAAAGAATGAGGGGAGGGGGAACCCTGTATATACCTTTGACATAGTATGTCTTCAACCAAGGCTGAAGTAAGCCTTATATCAAATAGCCTGATATTAAAGATATTTAGTTTTAACATAGTAGCAAGACAAATTTTATCATTAAAGTCATTTATTTTTTAACATCCCCTTGAAAATTCTAATATAATTATTCAGTAAAATAAGTTGAAAAAAATTAGAGTTAAAAAGACAAAATATAAGCTAATTGTTTTTCTTTGGTGTTGGTTTATCTCCTTCCCACAGTTTTATTAGGATATAATTGACAAAATTTTATACAGCCCACCCTCTGAATCCTACAGGTTCTAAATCTACTAACACAAAAAATGATAAAAAACAAAATAAAAAATTCATCTCTACTAAACGTACACGCTTTATTTTCTTTCTATTATTCTTTAAACAATTTAATGCAATGCCTATTTACATTATGTAAATTGTGAATAATCAGCAAATGATTTAAATTGTATGGCAAAATGTACCTATATTATATTCCAGTACTACAACATTTTATAGAAGGAATGGGCACATTCTCAGATTTTCATATTTTTTCAGGTCTTGTAAAACCAATCTTTCATGGTTAGGGAGGATCGACCGTATTCCGGGTGTAAATACGGCGATTTTACCCAGGTACTTGAGAGGCTGGGACAGAAGGATCAAAAGTTGGAAGATAGTTTCAGCAATTCAGTGAGGCCCTGTTTCCAAATAAAAAAATAAAATGGGGTTGGGGTTATAACTCAGAGGTAGAATGCCCCTGGATTCAACCCCCAATACCACACATGCACACACACAAAAAAAAGATGATTTTGCGTACACACATGCTGTGAGCTGATGACCGCCTTCAAGTTAATTAGCATAGGTTTCCCCTCACATGTTCCTCATTTTCCCTTTGTGGCCAGAACTAAAATCTATTTCCTTACAAATCTCGAGTATTCAATGGTATTCACTGCAGTCTCGACACGGTACATTGGATCTCCAAGACCTGCTCATTTTACTCAAAGTCTGTGCCTTTGGACCTACATACTCCATTTCCCCCAACCACAGTCCCACCCTTTGGCAACCACCAATCTGGTCCCTGCTGAAATGACTTTTGCTGTTTTAGGTTTATTTAGTAGTGACATCGGAGGATATAAAAATAAATAAAAATACACTTCTAACGATGATACTGATAAGCCACATAGTATGAATGTTTCAAGACATTGGACATGTATTGCGAAATTGCTTCTCGGAAATTTTATAATTCGCACTCGATTGGCAGTATTTGGAAGTTCCCTCATCAACACTGGGTATCAGAAGAATAAGTTCCTGAGGATTAAAGATTAAATATTATGAAAATAGTCACAAGTCTTAAATTCATCCAAGATTTATTTTGGTATAAAATATGTTGGGGTATGTACTGTTAGGTGATTATTTTACTGCCATTTATTGATTAATTCATTTGGCCATCCTATTTAAAAATTCCATCTTAAGATTAATTTACTAAGTAATTGTACATAATTCTCTTTGCTCCTAACCTTTTATCACTCATGCATTGTCCTCGCTCTATATTTTGTTGTTAGTACTATACTGTTTTATTAATTATACGTTTGTAAACTTTTTTATTAGGAATTTATTCTTCTGATACCCAGTATTGATGAGGGAACTTCCAAATACTGCCAATCGAGTGCGAATTATAAAATTTCAGAGAAGCAATTTCGCAATACATGTCCAATGTCATGAAACATTCATACTATGTGGCTTATCAGTATCATAGTTAGAAGTGTATTTTTATTTATTTTTAGAAGTGTATTTTTAAATAGTCACTAACACTTAGAAAGGTTATTATTATATGGTAACAGCAAGATCTTGCAAACATTGAAAACACTTATCAAAATGGGATTGATCAAATATGTTGCCAAACATTCAGACAGTTAATTGATCTATGGTCACTAAAATAAGACTATATTTATTCAGGTAAAAGAATGTTCAAAATCCTCATTTCTTTATACTTACAGCTGCACTTACACATAAAAATACACGCAAAAGGAAAAAAATACACGAAAAGGTCAATGACTATTAAAGTTAACTATATTCTATTTTAAAATTTGTCATTTAAAAAATATTCTTGTACCGGGCGTGGTGGCGCACGCTTGTAATCCCCGCGCTTGGGAGGCAGAGACAGGAGGATCGCGCATGTTCGAAGCCAGCCGTGCGCGCTGGCTTAGTAGACCCTGTTTCCAAATAAAAATGTAAAAATAGGTCTGGGAGTGTAGCCTGGAGGTAGAAGGGCTTCCAGGAACCCCAGTACCACACACACACACACACACACACACACACACACACACACACACTATATATATATATATATATATATATATATATATATATATATATATATATTCTTGTAGCTGGATGTGGTGGCACACACCTGTAATCTCAGTACATTTTTTTTTTTTTTTTGGTGCTACTGGGGTTCCTGGAAACCCTTCTACCTACGGGATACACTCCAAGACTTATTTTATATATTTTTTAAATTTGGAAACAGGGACTCTTAAGCCAGCGAGGCTGGCTTCAAACCTGCTCAGTACTCCTGTCTCTGCCTCCCAAGCGTACGGATTACAAGTGTGCGCCACCAAGCCCGGCCTTCAGTACATTTTAAAAGTAGTCTCTTAATACCGAAGATACAGAAAGTTACAAACATAAAGTTTGGTTTCTGCCTTTTAAAATCAATCAAACATTTTAGGAAAGATAGGGTGAGAGAGAATGAATTAATGTGATATGAGTTAGCGAATATTGTAAAAATGATAGCCTTTTTATTTTTTACTTGAAGAGGTAATTATATGGATGCTTATTACATTAGTCTTTGTATTTTCTGAAATTGTTTTGAATTCTCTGAAAAAGACGGGTTATAGGAAACAGAAAAAAATATTTATGTTTACATTCAAACTTTACATAATAGTACAAAATAATTATGATCTCATTACAGTGAAATTAAAAACTGGCATCTAAAACCCTTAACAACAGGATACTATAAAGAAAAACTAAAGTGACAATTGAAATATGTGTTAAATGTATTGAAAAGTTCAACTTTGCAAGGACACTGCAAGGAAAGATGGTTGCTTTGTGTGAATTACTGGAAGCACCTTTTTTGTACAGATGAACTGAAAAATGGCATGCTTTTCTTGTGAATGTATAATAGCATTCCTTCCTTTAGCTGGTGCATAGCCTAGGAAGTGGCTTTCTAAGTGGTTTTTAGCTTTCATTGATACCTTCTAGCCAGGAAATTTTGGCTGCTGGTAAAAACCAACAAATTTGATTTTTAATCATGCTGCTGTGGGGACTTTATGATATAAAAACGTACAACTGAGTGTTGTATTTTTAGCTTGATTCTGGACTTTCTGTCATGTGAAATGCATTTTCTATTCTGCTGATGTATAATTTTAGTGCTTATATTCTTGAGTAATATAATGTTCCTTCTTGGAAGTAAATCTTTACTCTTAGATGGAAACCTGAGATAAACTAGGAGTTTGAAGACAATACTCTTCTGGAAGTCATGAGACAAACTCTGCCATTATCCATTTGTTGATTTCTAGCAAGTCTTGTCCTTTCTCTGGGTATTATTTTCATTCATTCCTCTGGTCCTTTAACTCTTTGTTCCTCCAAGAAATTCTGCCTTTATATAAACATTTTCTTGATACTCAATTATTTATTTAATCTCATCTGTGTTATATTGGCACTGCTTTTTATTCACTCCTTTTCACCACAACATTACAAAAGCTAATAATGTAAATATTTTTAATACAGCACTGATCCAACTTCCAGAAGTTCATGGTATTACTTTCTGGTCTACTGAAATACTCTTCTTTCCAAGGCCTTACTAATCTCCAAACTGTATGGTCAGTGGTCCAAATATAGTGTCACAGAATCGTCATCTTTATCTTCACTATTTTCCTACTTTTCTGCACAAAATTCTACCGCAATTGGTCTGAGTTTTAATGTCAATTCCATCAAATGGTGGAGCATTATTTTGAAAAAAAATATATGAATATGTTCAGCTGAGTGGGAAATAATCAACATGGGTATCATATGGGAAAAGCATAAAATTATTTGTATAACTAAAAGTCACAAAATAGCCCGACCAGTCAGGACACCAAAAAGATGTAATCATAATTATTCATAGTTGGGTACATTAACTTCAGAATCAATGACAAACATCTCTGATATATAGGAAGCTCAACTGGCCTTTCTAAGTGTAGCCACAAAGGAGTAGTTCAAGCTTGTGTGGACATTTTCTAGGAATTACTACAAGACACAAACATTTCATCAGTTTTATGTTCAGCATTATGTAAATATAATGGAATATATGAAGTGGCTTCATGTATTTCACTATATGAAATATAATCTAGAGTGAGATTCAGCACAGTCAAGCCTGACCTGACCAGGGGGGGGGGAGGGAGAGAGAGAGAGAGAGAGAGAAGAGAGAGAGAGAGAGAGAGAGAGAGAGAGAGAGAGAGAGAGAGAGAGAGAGAGAGATCCCTCAGGCCTACTGTCAAGTTTATTCTACTCAGGATCAAATCCATATTTAAGAAGGGTGAAACTTTAAGGACACAGTGGTTTTGACAGTCATGACTATGCTGGTAAAAGAGTAAGTTGTACTTGTTCTATCATCCTAGGCATCAATAAACAGAGAGAGAGAGAGAGAGGGAGAGAGGGAGGGAGGGAGGGAGAGAGAGAGAGAGAGAGAGAGAGAGAGAGAGAGAGAGAGAGAGAGAGGGAGAAAGGGCTGCAATGGAGAAATTTAAGAAAGATGGTACCCAAAGAAGATACAATCCAAAGAAAATCCAAAGACAATAAGAGTGAACTGAGGCTCAGAATTTGGAAGGAGATCTAAAAAGTAAACACATTTGGAAACCTATGAAAATCTCCAAGTAATCTGGATAGAAGTAAAATGATTTCCCATCATAGACAGGTACACCTTGGTGAGACATTGCTTTGTCTACAAATCTTTAGTACAAATGTGCTTTAAAAGCTCCTGCACATCCTTCTTCTACCAAGAATGGATGGAGAGAGGTAAAGGAGGGATGGATAAATGGATGGATAGATGGGAAATAAATATTTATGGATTATGTGCAATTGTTTTTCTTTTATGTATAAATCAAAAGTTGCTTTTATTTTCTAAACTATTTTAAAAAGCATTAACATGAGACACTTTTACCCAGGGAGATATGCCAAATGTTTGCATTGTTAATGACGTGGCCAGCATGGTGGTTAAAGATTCAAGCTCTTTGGAGTCAGAGATAATTCCCAGGAGATTTGAAATTAACTGTGTGGTATATTATGACATATAAATGCTTCTAAATAAGTTTTTAAAGTTCATATGGATTGATTGTCTCTCTAAGTTCTTAGAATAATTCTTAATAGGACAGTGGATTTAGATTTTTAAATCTTTGGATTTAGATTTTTAAAAAATATTTTATTAATCTTTTTTTAGATGTTTGACCTTGTATGGTTACCTTAACCTCTTCATTCCTATTTTTTCCTCATTTACAAACTGAAACACAAATGTCTCAGATGCAGAGTTCTTATAGGAATTAGTGGGATGATTTACATAAATGCCCAAAGTGTACTTGTTGCCTAAGAGATATTCTACAAGTGAATTTTTATGACTTATTTTATGAATCTCAAAAAAAATTAGATGACATTTAGAAACAGACAATGAGATGAGAATGATAGAATAATAGCAAAAGAATTTTACTCAATTAACTGGAAAATTTCAATGTAGAAAGATATCAAATATGCATTTAATAGATAAAAAAGCTATTAGCATGTTATTTGACACTGTTGCAGTCACAATATAAGGTGTAAAGGGATCATATACTTCTGAATATTAATCATGGGCTACTAAAAATAATTTGTTAAAATTGAATTAAAATATAATGTTATCAATATTATCTGCTTTTTTCTATTTCTCTATGATTTAATTACAAAAATATGGATAAATAAAAGTGTATTGGCCAGTTGTACATTCCTGTAATCTAAGGATTATAGGTTTGAGACCAGCCTCAGCAATTTAGCAAGATGGTGTTTCAAAATAGAAAAAATAAAAAGGACTGGGTATGTACCTCAGAGGTAGAATGTACATGGATTCAATCCCTAGTATCAAAAAAAGTATGTTTACAAAACATCTATTTCACAGACGTAGCCACCCTTAATATATCATTTCAGTCAGCATCCCCGATGCTGTACTCTGAAACAGCTGACCAAAAAAATTTAGAGGAAAGGAGATTTATTTACTTACAGTTTCAGAGATTTCAGGGATTCAATCCATGATAAACAAGGTCTGTAGAACTCTGTGTAAGGTGGTTGGAAGTAGAGAGAGGGAGAGAACAAGTGCCCTGCTGCCATATCACAGAGGCCAAAAGCAAAGAAAAAGAAGCAAGGGGATAAGAGACCAAACCTCCTCCAAAGCAACTAAGTTCCACATCCAACATGGCTGCCTGGTCTCTCTGAGGTCTAGAGGACTTTCTAGATCTAAATCGTCACACACATTTTGAATAATTTTTCATACTATACATTTATGCATGTGCATATACATATACAGGTAGAATTTCTTTGAAAAATAAGATCATATAATCATGCTATAAATACCTCTTTGTACCTTTCTTCTCAACAATATATCCATTTTCTTCCTATTTTTAATAACTTTCCAAATAAAATATGCTACACTATTCTCTGCAATATGGTGTCTGAACAAAGGCATAGCTATTGTAAATGCTGTTATGAAGAAGCTTCTCTGGGGACCAGAGGTTTCTGAAAGCTGAGTTATAATTTTATTTTATAAAATAGAACATCTCATTCTATTTAAGTTTTTCACCTGATTCTGAACCCATATTCTTATTTCATTTTGAAACCATGACAAACCATGGTTTGTAAAATACTGTGTGAACTTTGGTTGAAAATGCTGAATATTATTATAATCATTTATCTTCACAGAGTAGAAACTCTTGACTGGAAAAAGCATTGTTTTATTTTCCTGATGCACTAGGGGAAGTTATTGTGTTTTTGGCTCTAGCCATTGCTATTAATTCTCTAACTTTTATGACCATGAACCACCGCCCTCAAATTTTTTTCTTCCCATTTTCATCAATATGGCTATATATAATCTTGCTTTTGCAATGAGAAAACACAAACCAACAGTGCATTACAATTGGCAGGCTTATGCAAAATTAAATATTGTCTATTGACTTGAGTGGACCTTTACACCCACTCTGAATTTATAATCATTTTTCAAATGGAACCCATTCATTAATTAGATATTTGAAGATAATAAGCAACCAATAATATTAGAATCACACATTTTCTTTATTGATAAGCAATAGGAACGATAGAAAATTTCTTTCTACAACACTCATCATTTTCAAAGCTTAATTAACAATGCCTTTTTATCTTGGGAAGGACAACAAATAATTTCTTATCAACTATACAGATACACACATGCAAACACACACACATATACATACATATATATGTATACATATATATGTATGTATATGTGTATATATGTATTTGTATATATGTATGTATATATATGTATGTATGTATGTATATATGTATGTGTAATATGTATATGTGTATTTATATACATATATGTATGCATATATATGTATATATATAATATTCAACCTCCTAAAACAGTTAAGTATTTAAGCCATAAACACAATTTGAAAGTTTAATTCTAAAAGGATTGCTATATAAGTAGCAATAATTGGCACTTAAATAATGTAAATAAATAACAAACTTCTAGATGAAAAAAATTATCATATTTTCATCATATCATGAATTTCTGTTTTGCATTATCCCCTTCTCCTGTGTCCCAAGTTCCCTATACTCTTACCATAGATAGTGATGTGGTTTGGTTTTTATAAAATTCTTTCCTGATTTCCCTTCTTTATCAGGAACCTTTCATTTATTGTTATCATACTTGCTTCCTAAATATTAGACTCTTTATTAGTTAGCTTTTCATGGTTGTAAAAGAATTCCAGAGACAGGCTGACTTTATTAAGCCAAGAGATCTATTTAGCTCACAGGTTTGGAGGCTGAAAGTTCAAACAACAATGGGGTGTGGGCTTTTTTTTTTTTTTTTTGGTGGTACTGAGGATGGAACCCAGGGCCCTTCTTCCTCCAGGCTACACTCCCAGACCTATTTTATATTTTTTATTTGGAAACAGGGTCTCTTAAGCCAGCAGAGGCTGGCTTCGAAACTGCTCGATCTTCTTGTCTCAGCCTCCCAAACAAGGAGATTACAAGCGTGCGCCACCACACCCGGCTGGTGTGGGCTTTTTCAAGGGCCCCATGGAGAATGATGGAAGTGCACTTGGAAGGAAGGAATCACATCTCAAAAAGGAAGCCAAGAAAATTAGAGGGTGTGGCCAGCCTCAGGCTTTTATGGCAATCTTTTGTTGAGAAATTACCAGGGCCTCCAGAGAAATACCTATTCCCTTTTGAAGGCATGTCCTTAATTAACCTAGGAACTCCCACTAGGCCCCATCTCTTAAAGGTTTCAATACCTTCCAATTCTACCACCCTGAAGACCAAGCACTCAGACCATAGCCAAACCATAGCAAAGTCATAAAAAAATAATGTAGAATGCTCAGGAGTCCCTGTGCTTGGAAGCTATCAGTAGATGCCATCTGGAAGGAGATGGTATTTTATAGTGAGCCTAAGGAGAACATAATTTTATTTATATCATGACTGCTAACCTCAACTTTCTATTACCTGAACGGTAATGCCATTGGTGAGTGGGTTTAGGGAAAAAAACACTCCATAGAAGTTTAGCACAAGCCATGCAACCAACTTCTCTTCCTGCCTGTGCTGTGTGGTTTGAAATGGTGACAGAGGCATTAAGAAGCTTAACTCCAGTCTGATAATCGCTAATTTTTCATGTGTCCTGGCAAACAACTTCTTCATTTTGAGCATTAGTCTAATTTTAGTATAAAAATAATACTTCTTTTTTTTTCAAGGCTTTTGAGAAGATTGCAATGGCTGCCTCTATGGTCTGGACCAGTTCTTAACACAGCTTCTCAAGAAAAGGTAGCTGTGATTAGGATGGCTGCTATCAGTCATGCCACTCAAACTTTCTGAGGAATTCCCTAAAGAATCTTTAGGTTTCCCTCTCAATTACCTTCCCATCTGATTTTTAAGATAGAAGAATATGTTATACCAGTTGAAGGCCATTGAATAAAATGAACAAAATTGAGAGAATAAGATATTTCTATAACAAGTACATTGACTGGATTCCCTTAATCAAAAATTTTCTTAATCAAGAATCTTAATAAATAATTTATTTTCCTTTCCTCCTTCCATTCCTCTCTCTTCTGCTTTCTTATTCCTGCTTTTTCTCATTTTTACTACTCTCTTTAGCTTTTACTTGTCTCTACACACACACACACACACACACACACACACACGATGAATGCTCCTGTGCATAGATACTCTCACTGTTTATTCCAGATGTCTTCTTATTCTCCAATTTGCCTTTACAGATATACTATAAAAGTTAATTTTAATTACCTTGGCAAATTTTGAGAATAATGCCTTATATATTGGAATAATTTCTTGGGAATCATTTCCTTAGTATAGTGGTGTAGATTATATACTTTTAAATCAAGGTCTACATTTTAAATTAGAGTGGTCTCTTTAGATATTTTTCAAAATGTACTCATGCATATAAAAGCATCTACTTTCATCTCTCTTCTTTTCTATACTGTCCCTTCTTTGTGCAACATATGGTATTCCTGAGCCACACATATCCCTAAATTATGCCTTCAGGAAGAGTTGTCAATTTATTTATGGCGTCCAAGTTTTTTTTTCTTCCTGTGTTTTCTCCTCAAGTGATACAAAACTCCCAAAATAGTTTAAAAATCTGGTGCTTAAATGAAAAACTATAACAATTAAGTAATCAGTTGTGATGATTAAGTAGTGGCAGCCTTTTTCTGCCTTCCACTCTTCTAGCCTATGCTAACTTTGAAAGCTGTTCCGACGTCCCTGAATTTGGGGGAATGTTTTCCTCATTGGTGTTAGATATTTAGATGTACCACAGACTGAAAAAAAAATGTGAAAAATAAAATCTTCCAGCTAATATACCTCCATAGTTGCAACAACAGGATCCACAAAATAAGATCCTGGAAGAATGTGGCAGTATCGCATTGTTCAGCAGCATCTCAAACAGACTGGATTGTAAGTGATATTCAGCGACCTCAGCTTGTCCTTGAGGCTCATCGGCAAAAAGATAGTGCTGCAGCCGGAGCCTGGCAGTGACTGGAGCCAAGTTTAAAACGAATGAGGCGGCTGCTTTCTATTTCTACAAAAGCTGCTCACAGAGCCCCTGAGAGGTATGACTGACCTTCTAATGTATTCACATTATCTTTGGTAGCGTCATGCTCTTCTATGAAACTAAGTAAATTATTTTCTCATTAATAGGAAGTAACTAATAAGCACATGAACTCTCATATATCCAAATAGGATTGAAAGAAAGTTTTTAAAACCTCTTTGGATACAGTTTTCATGTGAGGAAACTGTATAAAATTAGATCATTTTTTAAAAATGACAACTCTAAATGTGCTCTTAAAAAAGAAAATAAACATCTAGGGTATATTTTCTTTCTTTTTCTTTCAATTTGGCATTGAGGATTGAATTCAGGAGCATTCTACCTCTGAGCTAAATACCCCAAGCCCTACTTAATTTTATTTTTTCTTGGTTGTGAAATTGGGACTTGTAAAATTGCTGCTCACTGGCCTCGACCCTGTTATCCTCCTGTTTCAGCCTCTAAGTACTGGAATTACAGATTTGCACCACCACACCCAGCTGGGGTCTAAGTTTCTATTCTTGATTTATCAGAAGCTGTTCTAACTTTTTGAAATGAGCAGAAAAAAACTATTTGCATTATAAAGAGATTAATTGAGTGAAAGTGTTTTTTTTCTTTTACTAAGCCTTCAATAAATTAAGTTCTGAAGGAGAAGTTGATTGAAATAAACTAATAAGCTTACTATAGTTGAAGATCCACAGTTCTGCTAACACAAATTTATCAGAACACCTACTGATTATGCTTTTTAATGAAGTTATAGCTAAAACTCATATATTCTTATCGAATTTATGTATTTTATGTGATGTTCACATACAAAAAATCCTTTGAGCATAGAGAAGATGATTCTTTTCTCATTATTATTCCTCAATAATAGAATTGATTGAGACAGCTGGGCTGTGACCAGTGCTTGTAATCCCAGTACTTGGGAGGCTGAGACAGAAGGACCATGAGTTCACAACTATGGAGTGAGGTCCTGCGCAACTTAGTGAGACTGTGTTTCAAAATAAAGAATAAAAAACCGGGGCCAGGGGTATAGCTCAGATGTAGAATTCCCCTGGGTTGAATCCCCAGCATCCCCCCACCCAAAAAAGTTGATATTAGCCAACTGTTCTAAGGGTCAGGTTAACCTTTGCATGCAATTTTGAATGCATGCAAAGGGCTCTACAATTATATACATTGGACATATTTATTAATAAGGTCAAACCAACTCTTTTATATCCATACAAAAGTTATTACAGATTAGTCAAATTCTGGAAGGGATAGAAGTAAATTATGTAAATAGATCTGGCAACATGTATTTTTAGTAGCAAGGCAATAACTCAATAAGATACATGTTATTGACTGAGTTTCTCCATACTACTGTTTCTGAGTTTTGTTTATGGATTCAAATGTTATTGTTCAATATGTGCAAAAACTGCATAAATTATTGTAGTGAGCAGGCAGTATGAAACCACCAATTTACTTACCCTCACCACAGCATTAAAAGTCAAGGTGTCAAGTTGTCCCTTCAGGTTTCATTGGCAAACATAAATTATTGCTAATAGAATGCACCAGTGAAATTTCTGAATAACAAATGACTTCAGAAAGCATCACTATCAAAGGAACTGTAGGACACTTGAGATAATTTATGATACAAATATTTTCAAAAGCTTGTCTGCTTGGAAAGTTGTTTTCTAAATGTAAGGTAAATAACTGATAAAGTTCTGTGTATTCACCTCATCTCCTGCAATTTCTGTTAAAAATATATAATCATATATATATATATATATATATATATATATATATATATATATATATATAATCTTTTTTTTGGTGGTACTGGGGTTCCTGGAAACCCTTCTACCTCCGGGCTACACTCCTAGACCTATTTTATATTTTTATTGGAAACAGGGTCTCTTAAGCCAGTTAGGCTGGCTTCGAACCTGGGAGATCCTCCTGTCTCTGCCTCCCAAGTGCTGGTACTATAAGTGTGTGCCACCACGCCCAGCATGTAAAACACATTTTTAAAGAAATTGAAGCTTTGCCTTCAAATTGGCAGTGCCCTTACAGCACCAAGGAGTTTGGTGAAAGATTGAGCTTCAGAAAAATCCCCCAAGTTCCTCCAAACTAACTATCCCTTTTCATATGGATTCAATTGTTTTCATTTCAAATAATATATGTTATCTATTTCACAATATGAAACACCCAGACCTTAGATACAGTAGAATCCCAAATTACTGACATTTTAAGTTTATTCTTCTTGCTTTCTGCTCTCTCTTCATTTTCAGTGGGGAAGGCATGCAGATAGGCAGAAAATGCATCTCTTTCCATATATGTAATACATGTTATTGACTGAGTAAATACATATATTTGCTGGAACATCTAGCAGCAAAGGAGATGCTAAAGATAAGTTTTATGAAAAAGTTTAGAGAGAAACAGACATTAAAAAATATCTGACACCAATTTTGATGAAAAAAAATCTCCACCATTGGAAATAGAAACTTGTACATGTCTTCATTTGGGGGTTCAGATGAAGCAAGAATTGGGCTAGCAGAATATAGATGCATCTAAGAAAATCACAAGCCTTCAAACTGTTCATTGTAGTTGATATTTTATTCACAAAATTATATATAATGGAAAAGTAATCCTAGTAGCAAGCATAAACATTTATAAAAGCAACAGTACTTTAAAACAGTAAGTATAGAACTAGAGTCATGAATTTCTTAACAATGGGGATAGAGAGAAATATTTCATTAGATGACTTTTTTGTGTGTGGAAACATTAAGAGTAAATTTACAAAAACTAAGATGGCTATGACATCAGTTGGCAACATAATCTTATGAGACCACTATTGTGTATGTGGTTTGTTGTTGACCAAAATTTTTTGTGTGTGGCCCATGACAGTATACCATGATGTCTATAGCTATAAACACTATAGAAGATATTGGAAGCAAATTTTTTTACAGATTCATTAACTTACAGCTTTTTCAATAGCTATTTATCTTTTATTATAAATTTTATGCAAGTTTTCTTATCCAGTTGGCCTGTGCATACTCATCTATTGTCAAACTCAAAATTTCTTAGTAATATTAAGAAAAATTGTCTTAATAAAAATTAATACTATATTGAATACATTATCTGAAATAAAAGACTAAATTACTCATATTCATCAATATAGAGAGAATTTGTGTGCTTTTCAAGGTAGGGCACATAGATCAATGAAACACAATAGAAGATAAAGAAACAAATCCACACTTATAGCCAACTGATTTTTGACAAAGATACCATAAATATACATCAAAGAAAAGAAAACCTTTTCAACAAATGGTGTTGGCAAAACTGGTTATCCATTGGCAAGAAATGGAAATAATTTTCTACCTCTCACTCAGGACAAGAGTCAACTCAAGATGAATCAAAGACCTGGAAATTAGAACAGAACCTTCAAAAATACTAGAGTAGGGAATAAGACAAATAGGAACAGGTAGAAACTTCCTCAGAAAGACCTCTAAAGCTCAGGAAAATAAAATGAGAATTAATAAACAGGACATTATTAAGTTAAAAAGTTTATTCTCATCATCGGAAACCATCAAGAATCTAGAGAGCCTACAGAATGGGAGAAAATGTTTGCCAAATATCCCTCTGATAGAAAACTAAAAGCTAGAATATACAAAGTACTTTAAAAATCAGCATTAAAAACAATAATTGTGCAACTGAACTAAATAGACACTTCACACACAAAAAAATACAAATAGTCACTATCATCAAGATGTCAGACAACAATAAATGCTGGTGAGGCAGTGGGAAATGAAAACTCGTCTATACTCTTGATAGGACTGAAAATTAGTGCAGCTTCTATGGAGATTCCTCAGGAAACTGAGAATGGATCCACCATATAATCACGCTATCCCACTCCTGGGTATCCTTCCAAAGGCACTGAAATAAGGCTATTATATATGAATATCCATGTATTCACACACAATTTATTATAGCCAAATTATGATACCAACCCACGTATCTGTCAACAAATGAATAGATGACAGAATTATGAAAGATGCACACAATGGAATTCTACTCAGCAATAAAGGACAAAATTATGTTGTTTTCAGAAGAATAGATGGACCTAGAAGACATTATGTTAAGTGAGATTAACTGTCACAGAAAATGAAGGGGCATATGTTTTCTCTCATATGTGAAAGCTAGGGAGTAACTGGGATACTGAAGGGACATTAGGTAATGAAGGAGAAACTCCAGTGGAGTGAGGAAGGTGGTTTTGGGGAGGCAGGAGAGGAAGAATTAATGAAGGAAACACTTTCAGTAACATTATGAACATATGTGAGGATACCAATGTGAATCTCAATATTCTGTTTGGGAAAGGAAGGCATGAGGAGGGATTAAGGAGAAACCCACCAAGTGCTGAGGGCATATATTTCACTGCCACTGTGAACTACATTATGATGTGAAAGTATATTGCACCAATAAAAGTTAAAAAAATAAAAACCACCCAAGTAACCTTCAAAGAAGACCTTAGAGACAATATTTTGCTTCTCTAAGTTTAATTGCTCATGATTTGTCTTATTTTAATGTGCCCTACATCTTTCTATCAATTACTTGAAAGAGAATAATAAGATCTTCCATACTTGTGCACATGACTATAAATTTGTTCACTGACTCCTACTTAGTGACGTGTTAATATTACCTTTATACCTATGCTTTTTCTTCCATAAAAACAAAATTAATTAAAACATTTATTTATATTTTGTTTGATAGGGTTGGTCAATAGTTATTGAGCATAAAAATCATTTGAAATTATTGTTAGAATGAAGATTTTCATCTTTATTTCTAAATATTATGAATCATATTCTGTATGTGATACGGGCCTAGAAAGCTGCATTTTTAGCAAGCATTCCATCTATCTTGTATACTGGTATATCATGGGCCACAGTTGAAGTAAAAGTATCCTGAGGCATCACTGGGCAGCTGACCTATATATCAAATGAAGTCAAAGTATTTTTAATCTAGGACTTCATAAGTAAGCTACAATTCATGTCTCATGGATATAGTCACTATTAATGAAATACACTTATTGGAGGAAAGTTAAAACTTATTTCTCTAGAGAATAGGGGTGTCTTTTAGTGGTAGAAAGCTTGAAGGGCATCTACAAAGACCTAGGACCAATCCCTGACTCTGCAACAAAAAAGTCCCCATTTCTCTAATATTTTTATATTATTCTCATGCTACCTTTAATTTTTTTGTGTGGTACTGAGGATAGATCTCAGGGGCTTTCTACCTCCAGGCTATAATCCCAGACTTATTTTTTATTTTATTTGGAAATAGGGTCTCACTAAGTTACTGAGAGCCTCACTAAGTAGCTGAGTCTGGCTTTGCACCTGTGCAATCCTCCTGTTTCAGCCCCCCCCCCCCCAAGCGCTGGGATTACAAGCATGCGCCACCATGTCCAGTTCACGCTAACTTTAAATTTATTTATTTATTTATTTTTAGCTCTGGTAATGGAACCCAGGGGCATTCAACCTCCGAGCTACACCCCCTGCCCTATTTTTTATTCTTTATTTTGTAACCGGGTCTCACTGAGTTGCGGAGGGCCTCACTAAGTAGCTGAGGCTGTTCGCGAACCACGATCCTCAGATCTCAGCCTCCCGAATGCTGGGATTAAAAGCGTGCACCACCACACCCGGCTCTAACTTTAAATTAAAAAAACCTGAAACAAAATGAATTAATATGAAATATAAAATCAGACACGTCTGTATTAGACTCTTAGTTCTGCCACATACTAGATATACACGTTTTAGGCAGTTATCTTAATTCATGTAGCTCAGTTTTGTTTTTTTTCAAATAATAGAACTAATTATAACTACTTTTCAGGGTTAATGTGAGGAATAAACTAAAATTTTGCATCTTCATTCAACTAATATAAGGGCATCTATCTATAAAATCTTTATAAAAACCCTACAATTAGTTTGTTTCTTCTTCTTGTAGAAAAGTATAGAATGGTTTTTAGCTTTCCTAGTAATTACAATTGGATGACTGAATTAACTGCCAAATCATCCCTCTATGATTTAGAACACCATCATTTCTTACCAAAATGACTACATCAACTTTCTGTTTATAATCCTTATCTTTATTCTTACTCTTTTAATCCAGGCTAATTTTAGTAAAATCTAATTTTAGTAAAACATTGCTTTGCTGTATTAAATCAGTAATAGTTCCCTATTGTTCTAAAAAAGATAACACTAATGTCTTTTAAATTTATTTTGGTGCATTATAATTATATATGCTAGTGAAGCTCAAGTGGTACAAACCTGGAAGCACATGATATTTGGTATGCTTTTCTCTGCATCCCATTCCTCCTTTTCCCCTCTACTTACATAGTATAGGAGTGGTAGTGATACCTTTATATATGGATATAGCATTATTTGAACTGTTTTCTTCATTTATTCTTCTTTTGCCTCACCCCTTGCCCAATCTACTATTCTATTGGTTTCTCTACTCATTTATCTGAGGTCATTTTTGTCTTCTATTTTCTCTGTAATTTCACTCTAGTAAGTCACTTTTAATTTTGATATTTCTTTTTTATGCAATATTTCTATTCATTCTTAATTTACTTTCTACTTTAGCCATAAATCATGGAGAAAGGAAGCTCTTTATTACCTCTGTCTTGCATGCCTTACTCCACCCTTCACCTGGCTAAACTGTACATTTCAGGTCTCATATAAGACATTTCTTTTTCTTACATTTTTATTCTCTTCAGTCTCTTGGGTTTTATTTTCCAGAATTATCTATGGCATCTGTATTTTAGTTATGCTTACCACTCTCTCTTTACAGGTCATGAGTCTCTTAAGACTGGACATTGCTTTTTTTTAGTTATTTTACTGCAGTGCTTAATACAATATTTTCCTCATATATTTGCCCACAAAATATGTGTTGATAAAATGAGGACATTCATACAAGTCATCTTGTTAAATACTACAATGTCAAAGAAGTAGTTGAAGGCTCTGGATTTATCATGTAACCATAGATAAAGAGGGAAGTGTAAGGCCAATAGGAAACCATAAAAATATCAAGTTTCCTTAGAGAAGTTTTTGGGAAGAGTGCAAGCATTGAAGGTTTTGGAGCAATCTTCTTGCCACTGTAGCTGAAAACCTTTTGTTACAGTATATTAACATGTTATCACCCACAACACGTCAGCATCTCTCTCTCTACCTCCGCTGTGACAGAGATCAGAGTCTTCAGTGTTCTTCACTGCATTCTGTCTTCTATATGATAACAATAAGAAATAAATGTGTTAAAAATAGAGGGCTACTAGCCCTTTACTAACTGGGATCATATTTATATTCTTTTTTTTTTTTTTTTTTTTGGTGGTACTGGGGTTCCTGGAAGCCCTTCTACCTCCGGGCAATACTCCCAGACCCATTTTTACATTTTTATTTGGAAACAGGGTCTCCTAAGCCAGCGCTCGTGGTTGGCTTCGAACCTGCACGATCCTCCTGTCTCTGCCTCCCAAGTGCGGGGATTACAAGCGTGCGCCACCATGCCCGGCTATATATATTTTTTTAATATAAAATTAATTTTCCCTAAAACCCTATATTTTCCTTCATGTGGTAAACTCATTAAGAAATAATTTAACTGTTAACATCAATGTATTGTGAACCTAAAGTTTTTGTTTTATCTATGGGTAAAATCCTAATAATTTTACTATTTATTTAATAACTGAAGGTTTTAATTGTACAATTTTGTGCTAAGTACTACAAGATTTTGGGAAATAAACAAGATAGGCATTGGAGATAAGAGACTAAACTGTTATTATATGTGATCATGACAATTATTAATTTATATTTAGTGCAATTTGTGTTTTTAATAATTAGTTTAAAAGATTCCTTGAATTTTGTTCAATTTTACTTTAAAGTAGGAAAACATTTATTCATGGATTTTTTTTTTTCAAAGAAAAGCTGATAATTTTCTGTCAGGGTCTGAAAAGTCATTTCTAATATCTGGGTAGGTTAGACAACTTATAGTTTCTTTGGAATGCCAAGAATATGTTGAAATGTAGCTTGTGAACCTGGTATGGTGGTGCATGTCACATGCCTGGGGGCTGAGACAGGAGGAGTGTAGGTTCAAAGCCTCCAGGTTCATTTTTTTTACCAAGGCCTTCAGCAACTTAATGAGACCATTTCAAAGCTGGAAGCTCAAAAGTAGAATGCCCCTGTTTTCTTTTTGGTGGTACTGGGGTTCCTGGAAGCCCTTCTACCTCCGGGCTACACTCCCAAACCTATTTTATTTTTGAAAACAGGGTCTCTTAAGCCAGCTCGGCTGGTTTCCAACCTGCGCGATCCTCCTGTCTCCACCTCCCAACCGCGGGGATTACAAGTGTGTGCCACCACGCCCCGCCCCTGTTTTAATCTTCAATACATACACATGCGCGCGCGCGCACGCGCGCGCGCACACACACACACACACACACACACACACACACACAGCCATAGCTTATTCCTTTAAATGTCTTTATATTTCAGAAATCCTGTTTTATTCATATTTTAAAAAGTAGCACATTTTTTACTTATAAAATAGATGCCATAGTTTCATATCAATATTTACTTTCAAGCAATGAAACATTATCCAGGGATAAAATTTCTTTCCTGGGACATAACTTCTGAAATAGATATACAAGAATAAAACTATTTAAAAATAAGCATTTGGGGAACAGTTTTAATCCAGTTTTCTATTTATGTCTTCCTCTCAAATCTACTAATGAAATAATTTTCCCTTTCAGCACAGAGCTCTAGACCATTTGTTTGGCTAGTTAAATGATGAGGTGAGCCATTAGTTATACAAGATGCTTTGATCAAACAATCTTTACTAACAGCCTGGAAAAGAAAAGTCTTCAGAACCAAGAGGTAAAAGATGCTGAGCTTCTTCAGGGAAAATATCCTATCTGAAGAAAGAAGATTGTGGCCATTTATTGTAGTAATCATAAATACAGTAAAGACTGGAGAAAACGTTATCATTCAGTTTTAATCAGGTTACTCAAATGGAGCAGCTGCAAGCAGAGATTGCTGTTTAAGCTGAAAATGGGAAACTCTTTCTTATAAACTATAATGCTGTAGGGTCATATGTGAAAAATGGGACCTTTCTCTGCTTTTCCCATAACAAAGCATAAAAGCATGTTTTAACCGGTTTTGGCCTAACTGGGTATTGATAAATATCACCATATAATGGTCCAAATGTACTTTCAAGGACAAAGGTGAGTTAAAAAAATCAATTTAATCACAGAATTCATTCTTTATCATACATTTTATTTTCTTTGAGTTATGTTTTTAAACATTTTATAGATTATGAAAACCAGAAATTTAAATGAAAGATTATTTAAAATCTCTAAACTGCCAACAAATAAAATCTATTTTTCTAAAGCAAATCTTGTATTTAATATAAATACTTAAGATTTTAATACCTCACTTCTTTGGAGTAGAAAGGAATACATATGAATCATGAAAGGAAGAAGAAAACATGAAAAAGTGTCATCATGATTTAATTAACATCAGCCTAATCAAATGACATGTAAATGTCAATTCTCTTTAGTCACATTAAAATCTCACCTAAGTTTAATCCTGCAAATGTTTAGAATTTTAGAAGCTATGATCCTCTTTGATCCCTTTTTAAGAAATTGAAATAAAAGATATTTCTTTCACCTTCTAATCTTTGTGATGCATGAGAGAAATCAAATTAACTGCTCTGGGACCATAATTGCCACTCACAAGTAATCTGATATTTACCAGCTCTGCCCTCCTTGTTCACTAATTCCTTCTCTCTTCCTAGAGGCAGAGGAAAGAGAATTCTGTGAAAAGAATATTTTTAGTGCATAATAAATTTCACCTCAAGAGCTTTGTTTTTGCTTCAGATATTGCTGTCTGGTTGTATATGCTCTTTCTTGCTGGACAGCAGCTGACCACAACCTTGACTAATGTATGATCAGGAGTGATAGGCTTCTTTCTTTTCTTTACTATTGTTATCACATAATAATAAATGGGTGATATTAAATTTTTGAGCTTTTGAAACTTACTCAGTAAAAAGTGTTATGACTTTTAGGAGGTTTTAATGGGCTATGATGGACTAAAATAACAGCTTTTTTAAATTTTAAGATTGTCCTTTACCATCCAGGGAAACATAGGTTGTAGAAGAAAGAAGAGGAAAAAAATTAGAAGAGTTTTGTTAATTAGAAAGGTATGCAAGGTAGCTTTGTATATGGAATACTCTGTTTTCAAGGGTGAAAAACACCAGGTATCCTCAAGCAATAATAGTGGAAGTAGAAATGTATACAATTGAAAAAAACAGACACTGTTTTTGGATATATTTTAAACTTAGAAAAACATTACTCTTTCCTTCTTAATGTCTTCTAAACTTTATTCACTGACTAGATTAGTATACATCACTTCTTAAGTGTTAGTCCTTGCGATTTCACATGAATAATATATTACCTAGCTCAACATTTAGAAATAGATAATGTATTATTGGTCACTTATGGCAGATATTTTAAAGAAAAATGCTAAGAAGGAAATTCAGAGGAAGGGCACCTGAGTTCTCAAGTACTTGATACATACAGCATCATCAAGGTCTTTTAACTGGTGACTCAGTCAGAGGCCAGGAGAGAGAGGAGAAAATACACCCACAAGGGTATAGCAAACTGAAATGAAAGACTAACAAGGAAACACAAAGATAAATTTAGCTCTTTATAGTGCATGGGAACTATAGTAAAGCTGCTCCATTTGAATTGATAAAATAAACAGAAAAATGAGTTTTAAGGGTATTAGATAGGAAACACTTTATTTACATGCTACATGAGTCAAAGGCAAAATAACCAAAATCAAAACAAAATAAAAAAGAGGGAGATGCTGACTAATGTTAGGATGTCGCATTAAGTCATGACTATTATTATCCCCAAGAACCCTAGACATGTACACAGTCAAGACATGTTTGGTTCCTATGTTAGGAGTTGTATAAACATAGGCTACTAAAGTTCAGAATCCTATATCTAATTATTAGGTATTGATTTACTGTCTTAGATGGTAGTAAAGGTTGTTTCTGAATATTGTAAGATCCTTATGGCAGAAGATATCATAATCAAGAAAGTATTCTTTGGGATGTTGGGGAGGCAGCGTTAGTGGTTTCTATGGATATTACTTTGTTAGCTCCCTGTCACCTAGGAACAGAAAACAAATAGTGGCACTTCCAATTGCATCCTTTCATCTATACTTTTTTCATCATTTGGAGGCAAAATAAAGCTTGTAGCTGAACAGATTTATTCTGTCAAGTATTGATGTTGATACCATTCTTTCAGATTTGAGTGTAAAAACAGTACTGTAAACCAACAAACATCCAAAATACAGTCTGGAAGCTTTTGCTATATGAAAAGGCATATGTCATTTAGGATTTCAGAAATTTTTCAGAATTAGGACACATTCTATAGTTGCACTCATATTTTAATAATAAAGTATGCCTGATATAAACATTCATTTTGTAAGTTCTCAGCTTTTAAATTTTTCATAAGTACATAACAAATTTGTTAAGTAAATGGTGTGGGGTGATTAAAAGAAGCAGGCTCTGGTAGAGGCTGAAACTCATAAGCAGAATTGTTAGCAGGTGAATAAATATGTCCACAGGTCAGTATCACTCAAGTGTGTTGCTGATACAAATATGCAGCTGCCATACCAGAGAGACGAAACCTTCCAACCAACTTACTTTCTTTCTTTCCTTCCCTTTCTTTCTTTCTTTCTTTCTTTCTTTCTTTCTTTCTTTCTTTCTTTCCTTCTTCTTTCTTTCTTCAAAGCATCCACAAGTCCTTGTCATAAAAACAAATCTCCCGAGGAATTAAGAACCCGATCTTAACATGAGGAAATTTTCTGGAGAGAAGGACAGGAGATTTATTACCAACCTTTAGTCTTCTTTTGATCCAAAATGTCTCACACTGCAGAAGTAGTCTTCCACATTACGCTTTATTTGTTGAAAGTATTCCCCATTATTCTTTTCAACCAGTCCTTCAGATAACCTCCTTTTTCTTCAAAAATTCTATACAGTCTTTTCTTTTTAAATTGATGGTTTCTAGCTTTGTACCTATTCTTGAACCCCAAAGTTTGAATAGGTTTTTTATCTAACTTCCAATGGACATCACTCTAAATATCAACTTCTACCAGACTAACTAGGTAGTATCACCTACAGGAGACATAGTCTTCTTCTAGAATTTCATCATTTTTCTTAGGATTTTGCACAGCCCCATTGTCAGTTTATCAGTTCCTTTAGTTGTGCTCTAGTGGATGGCTCTCAACTCTATAGACCCAATGTTTTTTATTATTTTCATCTCTCTGTTTTCCTTTGCTTGCTCAAGACAATGCATTAGCTTCTCATAGGCTCTCCACTGAACTATCCAATTTCCTGGCTACATATGTCTTGTCTCTGAATATTGCAGTTAAAACAAGGCATACTTCCATACATGTGTAACTGTTAAGCAAAAATCTTAAGATGTACACTAGTAGTATCACTTGGTTCAGACTGAAACACATAAAAAAGAATTATATGGGTTTTCTCTTCACTGTGCATACTTCAAAAGACTATACTTGAGTCATGACAGAGCTAAACACACCATGTGGCGGGATTCTAGAAAAGGCTTCCCAATACTTAAAAAAAATTGGAATCAGTATAGGTGTGGTCTTGTCATGGAGCAATATTCCTGGTGATGCCACTGCAGTATTTGTCAGGATATTGGTCCATGATAAGACCACACATATACTGAATGTGTAGTCCAAATTTGCTTTCAAGGGTGATCTTTCTGACTAGAAACAGAATTTAGCTTTCATTTCATTCAGTGTCTGCTTCTACTGAAAACAACATCCTCAAATTAGGTAATGCCATTCCCAGAGTAATCTACCTTCTGCATCATGAGATTGAATCACAGTAAGAGAGAGAAGGGTAGAGTAGGGCCTTCACCACACAGCCATTTAGCTACCAGCTATCCAGAGTGAGAAAAGTATCAATTTGAATCTGACCTTTTATATCATTGCAAAAATCTATCTTTCCAAGTAGAAATAGAGAACACATATTTTATTTAAAAGTTTTTAGCCAGATTTAAAAATATTAAATGTTTATACACATTTTACTTTTGTATCTAACCTCAGGCCAAGCACTTGCACACTGGGACACCTAGGGTGAAAATGAAATATTGAGAGGATCTGAGTGATGACCAGAGGGCTTCTCTGGGAGCATGAAGCAGGCATACTCTCATGTTTAGTATGTGAGAAAGCAATTCTGTTTTTTATAGTGAATGGACACTTTTAAGTTTCCTTTTGAGATTTGTATGAATGACCCCAAAGTCTCTGAACAGTGTGTATATACCACATTTTTTTAATCCAATCATCCATTGACAGACGCCTCAGTTGGTTCCATAATTTGGCTGTTATGAATTGTCCCACTATAAACATCGGTATACATGTATTGTTATAGTATTCTAACTTTAGTTATTTTGGAGAAATACCAAGGAGTGATCTAGCTGAATCATATGATGCTTTCATTCCTTGCTTCTTGAACAACTTTTAAAGCATAATTAGTTCTGTCTCATCTTTGGGGAAGGCTCAGTGGTTAATAAAAATAAATGGACATTGGTGTTAAAATTCTAGAGACAGTCTTTTTTTATAAACAAAAAAGCTGTTTTATATCCTTTTATGAGCATCATTTTTCATCCTTTTGCAATAACGATAATAGAAAGTGTATTGTGATGATCATGAGAGGCCACCTATATAAAAAACACAAGATGATGTTGGTCCTCTCTAGGTACTCAGCCAGAGTTAGAGAACCCATCCCTACCTTGAGCCACCCAGTCAGCCCAGAAAGGCAGTGTGAAAAAGTCTGGTTGCTAATCTTGATGTAGCCTGGCAGTTTCAGATTTTTGAAAATTGAAGTTTTATCTTTCTAAGTAGATTGGAAAGTTGTGGTTAATATTAGAAACTTAGAACTTTTAAATATCAAGATTTTATAAATAATAAGCTGTTTTAATCTTTGGTTTTGTTTTTCAATAGAAAATCTTAACCTTTTTATCAGAATAACAAGGGAATAGTTTGCTTCCTCATTCTTTTACCAATTTTGTGATAAAATTTAAGGAGTTTTGTTTATGTTATTTTTCAGGTCATAAAATGGTTTTATGATACTGGAGTCAAATCTGTAACTAACTAGTAAGACATGAAAAGCTTATTTAATGAGGTGCTAAATATTGGTCTAATTAAAAAAATGCTGCTAGTCACCATTAACATTAGAGATCTACAGTAGCTTAATATGTTACATATAATTAGTACTAATCTTCAATCATTTTACATTTAAAGACATTAAAAGCTACTCAAATTATCTAGCTAAGAAACAGCTGGTAATTGATAATATCTACCTCCAGCCTTAGAAAATTGTAATCTCAGCTGGAAGTCTCCAGATGGGGTTAGGAAAAAACACACACACTTACAAAAATAAAACATGCCTCTTATTGCTCTTGGTATAAACTGTACTTCAGACAAAATAAAGGGAAAAAATATAAAATACCAAACATTAAAAACTGAACTCACTCATCACTTTGCTATTCTTGATAATTTTATTAAATTGGCTGAAAAGAGAATGTATTATATTTATCCAAAAAGATATCTTTAGTTTTCCTGGAAATGTGTTCTCTTTTTAATACTGTATCTGATAATTTAACCCTATAGAGGTCTTCCTTAACAATAACACAATGTTTAGTTTGTAGGTGCTTGTTTAATGATATTTTTCTAAAAGTTGGAATGAGACAAGTGATAATTCATGAACATAGGCTGACTTGTTCACTCCTCAATTCAGAAAGCATCCATTTTGTGGTGGAGGAGTATAGATGGACCACACAGGGTTAGCATCTTGGTTTTGCCATCACTATCACTATTGAGCTCAGAACAAGAAATTTAATTCATGAAGCTTCAGTTGCTTTTTTTTTTCCCTTTGGTGGTTCTGGATATAGAACCCAGGGGTTTTTCTACCTCTGGGATATACTCCCAGGCCTATTTATCCTTTATTTGGAAACAGAGTCTCACTAAGTTGCTAAGAGCCTCACTAAGTAGCTGAGGCTGGATTTGAACCTGTGTGATCCTCCTGTCTCAGCCTCCCAAGCGCTGGGATTACAAGCATGCAAAACCATGACCTTTTTTTTTTTTAATACACCTAATAATACCTGCCCAGTTGAGACATAACAATTTTGGTTTGGGCATTATATATAATTATAATTCTCTAGAGGCTTCCTATTCAATGTTTAGTCCATGAACTAATAGAATCAACTTCACTGAGGTGGTGAATAATATGCCATATCTTATCTCCAGATCTGTGCAATCAGAATTCAGTTCCTGTGTGGTGTCCATTATTCAGAATTTCTAACAATTTCCCCTTTGATGCTAGTGTTTTAAGTTCACAGACCACACTTTGAGTAGCATGGCTCTAGTGTCTTTAAATGTACCAAATATCAAAGACACAGTTATAGTGGAACAGTATAATGCTCTGTTTTACTAAGAAAACTTTAGGAGGAATATACTAATATGTGATTCTATTTGATCTAAAGTAGAGTAATTCTGAGACAATTGACCTGGGGTTGAATTGGGGCATTAATATTTTGTAGAAAGCACTCCAGTGAGACAGTTGAAGGACAAATGGCACAGAGATAAAAAATAAATTGACTCTGGAAGAAGAAAATACAGTAGCAATAAATATGAATGAAGACTGTCGTAGGCAGAGTTATGCCCTGTCCCACAAAAGATGTCCATGCACTAATCCCTGGAACCTGTGAATATGTTACCTTTGTGGTGAAAGAGATTGGACATATGATGGGGGCTGTGGACCTTGACATGGAAGAGTAGCCTGGATCATCACCTGGGAAAAACCTAATCATGTGAGTCTTAAAAAATGGCAGAGGGGAGTAGAAAGGTACATCAGAGATGAGGCAGGAAAAGGAAGAGAGATCAGCAAGGCAGGAACTTGACTCATCATGGCTGTCTTCACAGAGAGAGAAATGGAGCCATGTCTTAGTTTTTCATTGCCATCAAAATACTTGACTTAAGTTACAGGAGGTAAAGTATACTTGGGCTCATGGATTTAGAGGTTTCAGCTCATATCAGTTGAATCCAAGACAGAAACATCATGGTATAAAGATGTGGCTTTGAAAGACTGCTCATCTTATGAGGACCAGGAAGGAAAGAGCGTGAGGAGGAAGGGAACAGGATTCAAATATAGTCTCAAGGGCATTCCACTAGTGACCTACTTCCACCAATCATGTTCCACTTGCCTTCATTGCCCATCACCTCCCACAGTCTACTCAGCCATCAATGGCTTAACCTGATGATGAGGTCTAAGCCCTCATGATCCAATCACTTCCCCAAAGCCCCTGCTCCGCACACTGCTTCACTAAGAAACAAGCCTTCAAAGCATGAATTTTTGGGGACACTTTATATCTCAACTATGAGATGCTACAAAAGCCAAGAAATTCTGGCAGCTTCCAGAAGGTAAGAACAAGACCTGGCCAATAACCAGCAAGAAAATAAATTCAGCCAACAACCTGCATAAGCAAGGGAATGGGTTTCTCCTAGAGCTTCCAGAAGGAGCACAGCCTTGCCAACATCCCACTTTTAGCTCAATGAGACCCACGTCAGACTTCTGATCTACATAACTGCTAAATAATACATTTTTGTTGTTTGAGTCACTAGGTTTGTGGTAATTTGTTATAACAGCCATAGAAAATGAACACAAGGACACAGTCCATTGTGTTTCCTTAAGCCTGCTACTTAAAGATTGACTGCTAAATTTATTTCTCAGGGTTTGCCAAGGAAAAAAGTTTCTTCTACACAGTTATGTTGGTATGCTTCCAATCATAAGATAATGGGGAATATAAATGCACATAAATGTTATAGCATTTTCCTTTTTAAACTAACCTGCAAGGAACCTCAGAGCTAAAAGGAAAACTTGACTATAATAGTATTCAGTAACATATATTAAATGTCTAGTATGATCAGGTGGTACCCTCAGCACTTCACATTATATTATTCAACAATGCACTCTATGTATCATATAACACAATCATTTTATCCTCACAGAAAACTTAAGAGGAGTTTGCATTTATTCTCTCAATATGCTGATATCTAGGCACAGAAATTTCAGGCAAGGGTTTCAGGAGCATATTTAAAATGCTGAACCTCTTTGATTATCCACAGTATTGTAGATTTAAGGAACATGGAATAAATGCAGTTATAATAAATTAAATTCAGAATGATTAATAATCAAGGTATCAAATTGTCAAAAAATAATTAGAAGGGAGAATTCTCAGACACAGATTTTTAAGCATCTATTAGTTATTCTTTTACTTGAGTTATAATATATACATAAAATGCAATTAAATACAACCTAAATTTTCTCTACCATAAAGCATAATAGCTAGTCAGGGCATGGAGTGGATTTTGATGAAGTGAAAGTTGATAATTCTCTACTTTTTATTTGTAACCAGAATTAAGAAGTTTTGTTTGTCTAAGAAGAATTCTATGACCTTAAGACAGATAAAATCAAATCTATCATTCAATTGCATTATTAAAGCCTCAGTGTGAAATAGGAAGAAAATTCTGGACTGATTCAGATAGCTATTTCTTGGTAATCTAAAGCACTTGAAGTGAAGATTAGTTGTGAAACAAAAGAATTGGTCTCCTGTGCATTTTTTTTTTCCTGTACTCCAGAAGACACATAAAACACTTAGCTGGTGAAAGAAGGGAAGAGAAAGTATAATGTTCCTGAATTTTTTCCTCCTTCACATGCATAGGTAACAGAATAAAATAAAGATTAAAGTCCTCTAAGAATAGGACTGTGCTGTCCTCCCTGCTCACCCCACTCCAGTTTTTCTTAAGTCCTTCATCTGAGAGGCCTGAAGATAAAAGAAGTTGGTTATCTTAGTAGATAAAAGATGCCACGGGAGAAAAACTTAAATAAAGCTTTAGAGATGGACAAAACCATGTGGAACAGCAAAGGAACACCTTGACAGAATGAAGCATTATAAAATGTGTCAATGAAGTTAGTGTCAAAAAATGTGGAAGGAGAGGAGTATTACGGGCTTTTTATTTACAGAAAAAGCTCTGAGACTTCCTTTTTCAAGAGTTTTCATATTAGATATTATAAACCTTCTCACTTGACAGATTGAGGTGTTTTGTATTGTGTCCTTTGAAACAATTTACATGAGAAATGCAAAATTCAATTATAAACAAATATTAGCCATGCTGCCCGAGTTGTTTCATAACATAATTTAATACATTTTCCTATAATTGTGCACTGTATTTCCCTTCAATGGTTGCCAGCCTGAATTAGTCAATGAACTGAAAACAATTGAAAAGTATAAAGTATTCGTTTAGTATTGTGCTAGTTAACAACAACTCAGTTATCTACAGTGCACTGATTATAAAAACAGTTAAAAATAGAGAGACAAGGAGAAAAGACTATCTAAACAAATAAATCATACCATATATCTTATAAGCATTTCTTTTTTTTGTGGTACTGGGGTTCCTGAAAACCCTTCTACCTCCAGGCTACACTCCCAGACCTATTTTTTAATATTTTTATTTGGAAACAGGGTCTTTTAAGCCAGCGAGGCTGGCGTTGAACCTGTGTGATCCTCCTGTCTCCGCCTCCCAAGCGTGGGGATTACAAACTTGCGTCACCACGCCCGACTTACATCCATTTATTCTAAAGAGGACTTAGTGAAATATTTCTTTGTTTCTTTCTTCTTTGTCTCTTTTCTTTCTTTCTTTCTCTCTATATAATGTATAATATATATTATATGTTTTATAGATAGAGATATATAATGTATAATATATAATATATGTTATGTTATATAGAGAGATGTATATAATATATACATTATAACATACATACATGAAATTATATATAATGTATAATATATAATATATGGTATATTTTAATATGTAATATATTATAATTTATATGATATGCATATAAATATGTGTATATATGATATAATGTGCATATATGACATATATAGAAATGCATATAGAGATACATATATAATACATGATATATACATATATGACATAATATGTATGTAGATATATTATATATGTATGAGATATATATATCTCATACATATACACAACTACATACATATATATGAGAGAGAGATTTGCATTGGCTGGTCTCGAAACTACTATACTCCTTTTTTTACCTCTCAAGTATGGGATTATAAGAATGTGCTACTACACCCAGAGTATAAAAGAAATGTTAAAGTTGACATTGCTTGGAAAAATGATAGATGAGAAGACATGACATATCCAAATCACACTTATATATATAGACCCTGATGTTGGAAGAGTCTGAGTACCTTACCAGAGCTTTACTGTCTGAATCCTGTGTTCAAGCATAAAATAGCCAGCTTCAGGGAAGGTGCATGTAGTCATTCTACAATGCCACTTTTCATAAGAATAAGCATAAGTCTGCATATATTAAAATACCAACATGATTGCTGTGGCTTTTTATCCATCTGGTCCCTTAGTCAACTTTATTCATGCTTTACTTTAAAATGAAACAAAACAAACAACAAAAATAAAAAAGTTTTTAAAAAATTCATTCTCTTCTCTCACAAGAGCATCTCTATCTTAATGTGTATGTGTGAGCACAAATAAGTGCTTTGTAAAATATGCCAAGGTCAAACAGTATTTCACAGAATAGCTTTGCCCTCTAGAATTCCAAGGCACTTAGTGCTTCCAAACTCCTGCTGGTAGCAAATGTGGTGATGTGTGAATGAAAACAGGCTTAAAGGCCATCGCTAGAGCCGTGCAATCAGCAATAACTACCAGCGACTTCAGAATGAGATTCAAATATTGATTTTGATTTGTAAATCCCCTTCTAGTGGCCTCCTGTGTTGCCTTATAGATTAATTTTGTGCCTGTAAATCATGCAAAGCTAGGATTGGTTGTGCCACTCATAATCCTGATTCTTTGATTTAAATGTTAGGGGACTGGAGGCAGATGTTTTCATTAATCTTTTAGTATTTTTTCTTACATATTTTTCTTCAGGATAATATGAAGATAATTATGTAACTTTAACCCTCCTTGATATATAATTTAATGTACTTGGTTTATGGATAGTGGAATATAAGAAGGGTTTGAGAAATAGATATTGAAATTTCAACTTCCTTATTTAACCTCTATTTTTCACCTTCCAAGATTCTTTCCTCATTATTTGAGGTACACATCGCTGTTTCTCCTTTAAATATTTTCACTGCTATAGACTGTATATGTTGTGTGCATTTGTGACCATATTACAGTGAATCCCACTGCTATTTATAATTCTAATGCAACCATAAAATATTAAAAATAATAAATAAATAAATGTGCACCTCAAAATGTCAATAATGATTAACTCCTTTGAGGAAGCTTTAAGATTACATTGGGTCATGATTGTGTCTTGTCCAGTAGTCAATTTTTGAAGTGTCTAACAAACTCATGAAACTGTGTTTGAGGGTCCTTCTCACTAATATGGCTACAGCAGCCATATTTATTGTACCAGACCTTGCCCCTAGCTTCAGTGAATTGAGTGAGATGTGGCCATTGGAAACAGGTTGAATCAGTTAAGTTACTAAAAAGTTTAAAGTGGAAAAATAATTTGTAATTTTGATTTTAATAATAATGCAAAACATCAGGAATTATGGCTCTTTGTTCAACTGTCCATAGATTGATATAAGAGAAATCAGGCCTTTAAAAATAATGAATGTTTAACGTGTAAATAAAACTTTAGAAAGAGGAGGCACAAACTGTTAGCCCTTCTTCCATTCCTGTACTATGATTCAATGAGGCAGTTTATTTCCTTTTGAAAATTAATCCATTTTAATTAAGCTAAAGCAAATTGAATTCTGTTACTTGCAAGGTACCCTAACAGATATATTAAGACACCTACCACATCTTCCTTCTCTTTCAAAATAAAAGTGTTCAGTACTCTGCAAGGAGATGAACTTATTTTACAGATAATCTATGGGCTTAAATGAATGTGTTGCTGCCTTCAGTTTTAGGGTCTGGATTTTGATCTAAGATAACTAGGGCTTCACATTCTCAGTATGTTTGATTGGTTTAGAGATAGACTTCTGGTACACAGACAGCCAATAGGATAGTGGATAGCTTTGTTGGAATTTCCAAGTGAATTGTGCTTTTTTCTTTATTAGAACTTGTAAACTGTGGACTAGAATTAGAATGCTTTTGTTACCAAGAAGATATAGCTTATAAGAAAGTAGAGTAGCCCTAGACAAAGTAGAACCTAACATAACAGAGTAGAGGGAGGGGAAGTAATCTAGTGATGTCAATTAAGCTCCAGCTTCAAATTCTGTGGTATTGATGACCTATTCTGCACTGTCCAGATAATCAGATAACTACATTTAAATTTCAGTTTTCTTCTTTTAATTTTTTATTGGTACATTGTAGTCATACATCTTAATAAAGTATAGTATGGTAGAGGCATACATGCACAAATCACTAATTTTGCCCTTCATAAATTCCCAGCTAATTACCTCCCCTCCTTTTTCTCATATTTGACTTAGTGATTGGCTTTGATGTTTGTGAATGTGTGTCCTGTGTATTAGAGACTTTCCCTCTTCTTCCCTCTCATCCACCTCAGTTAAGCCTCCTTATTTGTTCATATATGATTTCTCCACCATCTATAGTTTCTCCTATGACCCTTTTCCTTCCTAGCTTCTGAATATTAGGGAAAACATCTAATTTCTTACTTGTGACTCACTAATATCACTTAGAATAATATTCTCCAGTTCCATCTATTTCCCTGTAAATGACATAATTTTGTTCTTCTTTATGGCTGAGTAAAATTTATTGAGTACATATTCCACCATTTTGGAATTTTTCATCTGTTGATGGACATCTTGGCTGGTTCCATAGTTTTGCAGTTGTGAATTTTGCAGTTATGAACTTAGATAAGCATGCATCAGATTGGTAATTGGTTTCTATTATTTTGCCAACCATTTCTCCAAGAGAGGACTAATATACAGACTATACAGAGAACTCAAGAAACTCAGCACTAAGAAATCAAATAACTCAACCAAAAAATAAACTAAATAGACACTTCACAAAAAAGAAATTCAAACGGCCAAGAAACATATGAAAATTGCTCAACATTACTAGCAATCAGAGAGATGCAAATCAAAATTACCCTGAAATTTCTCCAAACTCCAACTAGAATGGCAATCATTCAAAACACAACAACAAATGCTGTTCAGGATGTGGAGAATTGGAAACTCTAACACATTGTTGATGAGATTGCAAACTATTGCAACCACTTTAAAAAACAATAAATTTCAGTTTTCTAAACATAAAAATACTTTATTTACTTAGATTCCATTAGTTCATATGACAATGAGAATTTACTGTTTAGCCCATTTTTAAAATAAAATATTTTGGTAAAGACTAGCTATTGCATCAAAAAAAAAATGTGACATAGGTTAGAAGGCCTAGGCCCATCCTCCAATTTTATTATATATTAGTTTAAGACATAGGCAAAACTCTAGGTAAAGAAGGAGATATCTTAATGGAGTGAAACAGGTGTCTTAACTGAAGGAGATGGGACTGGGGAGGAAGACTTCAAGAGGGAAATACCTAAACGGACATGATGTCTTACCTTATCAAAGCCAATCACTGTGTTGAGCATGGGAAGGAGGAGAGGGGGAGGGAATGAGGTAGGAACTGGGGGAGGGCTCAGCAAGTACCATGTGCAAGTATGCCTCTATCACCCTGAAATTCAAAAAGATGTATGGTTACAGTATGCCAATACAAAATAATTTTAAAATAAATAAATAAATAAATAAATAAATAAATAAATAAATATGAGAAAATCACTCTTTCTCTTACTTTCCAGAATCTAATACATGCCTAGCTAATCCATACAGTTCTTCGCAGTAAAGTGAGAAACTGTTATGTGCAAAGCTCTTTAGTGATATTTGTAGTCGTATAGACATGTCTCCTTGTATTCCTTGAAAGCAAAAACATATTTCTTACATTTTCAGATTTTTGTTTTATTTTCTTTCCTATTTGACACCTAGAATCTAACAATACGTCAGCATCCTTGCAGCAATAATGCAAAAAACTGACTATGTAACTTAGTGGAAGGAAGATTTACTTGCTCATGGTTTTTAGATTCAGTCTATGAACAGTGCAAATCTTCACTCTCATATCCTGGAGGCTGGAAGCAAGAGGGAGAGAGAAAGGGAGGAGGAACCATTTATAATGCCCAAGGCTGCAGCCCCAGGGACACACCTTCTCCAGTCACACACCACCAGCCTTGGCCACCACACAAATAGATGGATTTATCCATTGCTGAGAGTATAGCCAAGCCCTGCTTCCAATATCACCACCCTGTTTCTGTGACGGCCAGGGGACACCTCAAATCCAAATTATTACACTCTGCCCCTGGTGGCTTAGACCTCTCAGCTCCCTCACAATGCAAAATACATTCAGTCCATCTCCAAGAGTTCTCAAAATCTTAACAATTACAAGCATTACTTAAAAGTCCCAAAGTTCAATTTTCTCTCATATTCAAAGTGAATTCCTGTGAGACCCCATAAAAGAATATAAGTATTAAATTAAAAAAGCAAGTTAGGTACATCCAGTATTCAACTGCAAATAGTAAACATGTACATTTACAAATAGAAGAATAGGGCCATAGGAATAAGAAATGGGACTATCAAAATTTCACCGGCTGTGGTGGCGCACGCTTGTAATCCCAGCATTTAGGGGGCGGAGACCAGAGGATCGCGGTTTGCAGACAGCCTCACCTACTTAGTAAGGCCCTCTGCAACTCACTGAGACCCTGTTAAAAAATAAAGACTAAAAAATTGGGCAGGGGTGAAGCTCAGAGGTCAAATTCCTCTGGGTTCCATTCCCAGACCTGAAAAAAAATATATATATAATATATATATTATATATATTTATATTTATATTTATTTATATATATTTATATGTTATATATATATATATATATATTACAGAACAGTATTTTATCTTGAAGATCTGCTGCTAGCATCTTAATATGGGGGAAAGCCTATGTGACCACTGGTTTCCAGTAAAGTCAGCATCAGCATCACAAAAGTGCTGAGACAGGCCTCACAGAAACAGGGTGGTGATATTGGAAGCTTAGCTCGGTTATAATCTCAAGAGGAATGGTAGTCATGTCCTAGTCAATCATTGCTGCTGACTACTTTTCAATCCCAGTTGCAGCACCTACCTCCATCCAGGTCATAGGAGGGCCCACATCTCTGAGGGCTGCCCCTGGCCCAAACTTCATCTGCAGCCTCCATCATGGACATTCCTGGCTTAGAAATGGCCATCTGCACTCATCATGGCCATTTATTCTTCCTTGTTTTCAGCCATCATACTTCCTTTCACAACGTAATCTCTCTGGGCACTAATTTTGCGCATGCCTTTCAGGCCGACCTGCAAACCTATAGAATATCTCTGCTTTACTTTATGCACCCAAAGTTCAGTATAAAATTCACTGAATGTGTATATCAATACCCATAATGCAGTTTGGATTCTTAGCAGTTTGGAGATTTTCTCTGCCAGTTTACTAATCAGTCCATCATCTTTACATTTGGCTTCACAAGAGGTTTCAGAACATGGGGAAAATGCTAATAAGTTCTTTGCTAGAATGTAACATGTGTGGCCTCTACTCCATTTTTCCTGTGAAATCTTCATTGCCCTCCAGAATCACTTTAGCATAGTCTCTACTGTCCACCTTTTGAGTCACATTTGGTCCTTTTAATTTACTTTCAACAAATTGGATTCAAAGACACAATCCACATGGTCAAAATTAGGTATAAATGTGTCCCCATTTTAGGTTGCTTATAGGAAGGAATATTTATTTGCTCACAGTTTTGGGTTTCAGTCTATATGAGACCAGGGACACAGATCTCAGAGCATGGCAGTAGGAAGGAGAGGAGAGAGAAATTTCATTTTTACATCATGGCATGCCAGAAGCAAAAGAGACAGTGAGGGGAGGAGAAACCATTTATAATCCCCAAGGCTGCACCCCCAGGGACACACCTTCTCTAGCCATACTCTAGCACCTAGGCCACAACCCAGATAAATACAATAAAATAGATTTATCCACTGCCAAGATTACAACCAAGCCCTACTTCAAACATTGCTATCCCATTTCCATGAGGGGTACCCCAAATCCGAATTATTATGATTATCAAAGGTTATAAGGTTAAAGGCCCATCACAATTACCAGTTTTTATTACCAGGAATAGTTCTGTAGTCAACTAAATTCAAAAGAAGCATGGTAAGAATATTAGGAAGTCAACCAAGGTTTTAGTTAGTAATCACTTGTATTTCCATATTTTTAAACTTTTTTAGAGAGGTGAAAATTTATCTATTCTGACTGTAGAAAGGTGGGTACAAATTAGCATTACAGATCATCCTTTGGTTCTCTGATTGCACTGTATTTCAGTTCTATTATGACACATATGTTTATAGGACTATTTAAGTAGAGTTGTGATCAATAGTTTTCCTATTTTTTTACTACAAACTTCTGAACTTTTAGGTCACATGACTAATATTTTAATTATTTTGTAACCCTAGTGCCTAGCAGATAGTTGCTCCAATAACTTTTTGTTAAATAACCTTATGACAAGATTATGTATGGAGAACCTTCCAGAAAAGACTCAGCCAATTCTTCATTATACCCAATTACTAGTGCCATTAAAAGTCAGAAAATGCCAAATAAACCTATTTACATATTGATAATAAAGATGAATTGAATTTTTGAAAAATGTAATACAGCAAATATAATTTTGATGGCTTTCTTATATTAGTGTTAATGGGAAAATAAAATGGGACTAATAAATTAAAAGTGAGTGTGTTGTATTTTTCTTATTTGAATAGGACACTTGTTTCTTGTAGAAACAATAGTAAATACAAAAATTGTATGAATAAAGTTAAAAATATCCCTTATGTAGCTATCCCAATAGTAACTGATGATTTCTGTTAGACTGTTGACATTTTTGTACATACATATGTGTATACACACACACACACACACACACACACAAACACACACACACACACACACACACACACACACACACACACACACTGTGTCTAGCTTTCAACTAGCTGGTTGAATTCTGCTCCCAATAGACTTGTAGAAAAAGAATTTTATTATCAGAAAGAGTACTACAGACAAAGTGAATTCAGAAGAGAAATGTTCAGGTCATTGAAAGTCCCCTGTCATATTCCAGAAAGCATTAGTATTCCCATTTTCTTGTTAAATGGAAAGAAATAAGCCAAAAGTAGACCCACTCATGGCTACTTTCACTACGGACTGAATATCTTTGGACATTTGGAGATTAGAAGTCTCTAAGAGGAGAAAGAATTATTTCTCATTAAGTGTAATTAGTGAAACATTAAGACGTAGCTTTATTTTGACATTAAGTAGTAAAGCTTTCTACATAGTGAAGCTTTAAATGTTTTGTTTGAAATATTTGGAAGTGCTCTTTTAAAGTTTTCAATTGTTTATCTCATGAAAATTTACAAACGTGTTTAATATTATAATAGTCATCTCTATTTTTTCTACAATTTTTCCTTGATAATTTTGTTGTTTCCCTTTATGTCCCTGTTTAAATTATTGAGCTCTTTAAGCAAACTATATAAAAATATATGTAAATAAGTGAAGGAAAAACTCCTGTTTAAATCAAACCACAGAATATTTTATTTCTTAGTGACTAATAGAGTAAAATTACTTAAAAAAATTTATGTGTGCAAATTTCCCAAAAGCAGTAAAATATTTTACCAGTAAATTCTGAATTATTCACATTGTCTCTTATAAGTCTGATATTTAATGATATCTCTATCCCAGAGTAAATCCAGACACATTATAAACTTTTATATTATTTTCTAGTACATGAGAATTATCATTAGGATAGCTATAAATGAGATCATGACATGTCCAATAAAATCACTGGTGAAGCTTAAAATGTCTGCTTTAAAGATAATAAGCAATTATTGGACTTTCAGGAAGGAACAAAAATGCATTAAATAAAGAATATATATCGATAATTTTTTCAAGTGAAAAAATTATCATACTAATGATACAAAACTAAGCATTATATAATATTTGGTATTCAATAATTTTATCAAGAAAATTTGAAATGAAATCACATTTAATTCTTAAATAGACATAAAACTCCATTTATAAAAAGGATTACATAAATATTAGTATGTAAGAGGATACAGTTTTGGAGCTACATTGATATAAACAGGCATGAATTATTAGAGTGATAAACCTATTAATTAAAGTAAAATCCAATCTTTTAAATAAAGGTGACCAGCTAGTTTAAAAATGGAATAGTGCCAGCACACCTGTAGCTCCAGTTCTTGAGGAGTTGAGACTGGAAGAGCACAGGTTGGAGGCCAGTCTCAGGAACTTAGCAAGGCACTAAGAAACTTAGTGAGACTCTGTTTCAAGAATAAATAAATAAATAAATATATAAATAAAAGGAGGGAGGTAAAGTTCCATATTATCATGGCAAATTAAAATGTTACTAGGGCTGGGCATGGTGGTGCACGCTTGCAATCCCCACACTTGGGAGGCAGAGACAGGAGGGTCGAGCAAGTTCGAAGCCAGCCTTGCTAGCTTAAGAGACCCTGTTTCCAAATAAAAATATACAATTGGTATGGGAGTGTAGCCCAGAGGTAGAAAGGTTTCCAGGAACCCCAGTACCACCAAAAACAAACAAAAAAAATGTTACTAGGAAGAAACTAATATAAATTGAAGAAGCACGATCAGGTCTAATGCACATGTTGCCTTTAAACACTGAGAAGACTAACTGAAGTGATTACAGCTAACCAAAGCAATGCATACTGTGTTATTTTCCACCTTGTCTTAGTCAATACTCTTACTGATTTAATCCAAGACAACTTGCTACACAATCTACAGGAAGGAAGATGTATTTATTCATGTTTTTTTGTGATCTCAAAGTTTCAGTCCATGTCTGTGGAACTCAAGGCATGATGTTGGGAAGGAGAGAGAGAAAGAGAGCAAGGGTTCTCTCTGCTCTCTCATCATCATGGAGGCTGGAAGCAAGACGGAAAGCAGCAAGGGTATTCAAAGACTATAAAGCACAATACCTAAGGCCACAGCCCCAAGGACCCACCTTTTTTAGTCATGCCCTACCCGCCTCGCTACCACCCACCCAATACAATGGATTTACCCACTGATAAGATTACAGCCCTCATGACTTAGTTGCATCACTTCTGAGCATCACTATAGAAACTCTTCAGGAGATATTCTATATTTAAGCATACTATACCTACAAACACTAAATATTACTATATAAATGTGTGGTATGTATAATGTGAGATTGTGATAAAAATAATGATGGAAACCTCATGATTCATACTCTGTCTCCTGAAAGCAGTTCAATGTTTTAATATTTAATTCCTACTACAACTCCTCAAGATCTTAGTAATTACAGGGTCTTCCCCTTGAAAACTCAAATGTCTCTATTTCCCCACAGTCTGTATTCATGATTATACTTCCAGCTTGACTGATTCATACTGGCAAAAATGCCAATAAATTCCTAAATTAATTTTATATTCATTTCAATTGTTTTTCTTGTTTTTACTCACCCTCTTCTTTTTACCTTTAACATAAATGCATCTGCTATATTCCTTACTTATTTCCAGGAGAGCTTGATATTTAGGTTCTCTTCTCTCTTGCACCATTGGCTTTTATTTGTAAATAACCTTTTAAAAATGCCCATATAACTGCACAGTGCCATTTTCCTAAAAGAGCATTTTTTTTACTATTAGTATAGTTAATTCACCACCAACTTCTCCCCTTGATTTCAAGGTCAGCTATATCCTAAGAGCTGTCTAAGTTGCTGCTTCTACTTCAATGCATTTTAAAGTTATAACCTTTTCATTGAATTATAGCACGCATGCATATTAGACTACATCATGTGGTCAGCTAATGAATTTTTACAAAAGGGTAAACCTATGAAACCAGAACCCAGATGAAGACACAGATATTTATTAGCAACCTAGAGGCTTCCAGTGTATCTAGCCCTTCACCAATAATCTGTGTTAGTAAATACTGTATATTAATCTTCCAGTTTTTGGATGTCAGATAATAAGTAGCATTGTATAGTATGTATTCTTTTTTGTCTAACCTCATTTTGAGTATATTGTTGCATTTGTTAATTTATTTTCATTACTTTATAGAATATATTGTGAGAATATATCATGATATCTTTAGCCATTCTATGGTGATGGGCACTTGGGTTGTCTTAACTTTTAATTATTAAGAATATAAGCTGGGCATGGTGGTGCACGCTTGTATTCCCAGCATTTGGGAGGCTGAGACCGGAGGATCGCAGTTCGCAGAAAGCCTCAGCTACTTACTTCGTGAGGCCCTCTGGAACTCAGTGAGACCCTGTTTCAAAATAAAGAATAAAAAATAAGGCAAGGGTGTAGCTTGGAGGTTGAATACCCCTGGGTTCCATCCCCAGACCCGCAAAAAAAAAAAAAAAAAAGAATATAATGTTGTTAGGGATATTGATGTATAATTGTATGTATTTCTATTGGTTCTGTCTTTAAGAGTACATTTCCTGGGCCATTTAGTTAGTATATTTTCAGCTCTAAAACAGTTTTCACAAGTGGTCACAACATTTCACTGTCCCACACAGAACCTATGAGTTCCTGTGTATCCACATTCTCATCTGACACTCCAAAGTGTATTTTAAATTGTGGCCATTTGGATGCACTTGTCTAGGCAAAAATTTAAATTGTAAATGTCTGTTTTAAATTTCAGATTTGACTCTTTCTTTAAAGTCATTCTAGTTGTGATGGGTAGTAATGTCTTGGTGTAATTTTAATTTGCATTTTTATGATTATTTAGTGAGATTGAACATATTTCGTGTTTATTGACCATTCGAATAGCCTTTTGTGTAAAGACTGTTCAGTTTTTTCTTTTTCCCCCCCTTGTCTACTGGGTTTCATGTGAGTCATCTTTTTATTACAATGACAAAATATCTGAGATGATCAACTTATAAAGAGAAAAATGTATTTTGTTGCACATTTTTAGAAGTTCCAGCCATGATTAGTTTTCCTGGCTCCTTTGGGCATGTAGAGAGGTAACTCATAATGGTAGAATTATGTGGCAGAGAAAAATTGCTTGTATCACAAGCCACGGAACAAAACAGAAAAAGAAAAGGGCCAGGGTTCTACTATCCTCTTCCAGACAATGTACTATAAAGGAAGTATCTCCCATTAGGCCTCATTTCTTAAAGGTTTCACCATCTCCCAACTATGCCTCCTAGGGACTAAATCTTTTAAGATGAGCCTTTGTTAAAGGCTCAGTATCCAAACGATAGAAAATTTTCTGTCCATTTCTTAATGATATGTATTTGTAATTCTTTTTATAGTCTGGATATATGTTCTTTGCTAAACATACTATTTTTTTTTTTTACCAAAGACAACCATTCAGACTTATTTTAAGCTGAAAAGAAGGTCTTTATTAGTCAGTTGGTAAATACATTGCCGGGTGCTTAGTCTTGAGTCCAATCCTGAGCTGTTTCTCATTGCTCCTTTTATATATCAAAATCAAGAGTTCCAGAGTGAAGAGTTTAAGTTTCCACAGAATGGACAATCAATAGTTTCTTTCAGCTGGTATGCAAATCAAACAAATTTCAGAAGGCAGGAACAGCATTGTGCAGGATCTCAGCAGCCCATGTTGTGTTGGTCCCTTCTATTGTCTATCTTTTTTTTTTTTTTTTTTTTTTGGTGGTACTGGGGTTCCTGGAAACCCTTCTTCTGCCTCCGGGCTACACTCCTAGACCTATTTTACATTTTATTTGGAAACAGCCTCTCTTAAGCCAGAGAGGCTGGCTTCAAACCCGCGTGATTCTCCTGTCTTCGCCTACCAAGTACGGGGATTACTAACGTGCACCACCACGCCTGGCCTATTGTCTGCCATTTTATTGGTTTAAGGGAAGAAATTTTCTAACAGCCTTTTTTTTTTTTTTTACAGGTGCTAACTAAGCAGGAGTTACAGAAGTTCTCAGGCTGATGAACATTAGTGCTTTGAGATCACCTAGGGCATGGCCTTACTGAAGCTAAGGCCTAGGCTAACATTATCACAATATAACCCTGACATTTTTAAAATTTATTCTGTAACATATGATCAGAATTTTTTATTTCAAAAGAATGTCTATACAGATATGGTGGCACACACTCATAATTACAGTATTGGGAGGCTAGGATAGGAGGACTGCAGATCCAACACCAGCCTCAGCAATGTAATGAGACTCTTGGAAACATGGCAAGACCCTGTTTCAAAACAAAATCATGAAAAGGGCTTGGACTATATTGCTCAGAAGTAGAATTCTCCTGAGTTCAATCCCCAGTAACACACACACACACACACACACACACACACACACACACACATCCACCTACCTGACCCAGAATTATTTTTGAGAAAGAAGAAAGATTATTCTCCTACTGCACTACAATGTCACTACTATCTCTGCAGTGGCAGTCTCCATAAAGATCCCCAGTGATTCCTACATTTTGATTCTCCCATTCTTGAGTATTTCCCTTCCACACTGTATCAACTTGGTGTGGTAGACCAGTAATTTTAAATAGAAATGATGCCTTGTCACTTATAATATTAAGCTATGAAAGACTGTGCCATTTGGAGCACTCTCCTTCCTGTTACACATTTGCTGGAGTAAGCCAGCTGCCATGAAGGCTCATGAAGAGACCCATATGATAAAAACTGAAACCTCTTACCAACAGCCACCTGAGCGAGGCTGGAGGCTGACACAGCAGCCCTGTGGCTAACAGCTTGTCTGCAACCTCAGGAAAGACCCTGAGCCAGAACCACCCAGCTGAGCTGCTCTAGAATTATTAGCACACAGAAACTATGTGAGATGATAAATGTTTGCTTTTTAAGCTGCTAAGTTTGGGGATAATTTGTTAAGCAGAATATATGACAAATACAATCACCAAATGACTTTATATGTTAGCTTATTTATGGACTCTCTTCTATTCCTTTCATCTATTTTTCTCTCTGCACCACTATAACACTGAATAATTATCATAGTGTTAAAATAAATCTCTCTGTCTGGTAGTATAAGTACTCAAATGTTGTTCTTCAAGATTGCCTTTGTTATTCCTGATCCTTCTAATTTTCATATAAATTACAGAATTGACACATCAATTTCTATATACTCAGACACACACACACACACACACACACACACACACACACACACTGTATACAGAGAGATATAAAACACCTGCATAGGTTTTGAAAGAGATTTATTTAAATCTATACATCAATTAGGCTGAATCAACATCTTTAAAATACTTAGTATTCTTAGCCATGAACATCTCCCAGTTTACTAAGGTTTCAGAATTATCTCCCAATATTATTTAGTGTTGTTGATTATAAAGATTTATACATATTTTTAGTTTGAAATTGGTAATGCTAGTGAAAGCATTCCATCCACAACACAGCTAGACCCAACTTAGCAAGACCCCATTTTAACATAAAAAATAAAATACGTCTATAGCTTAGAGGGAGAATAGCTTTGGGTATTCATTTCCCAGTACCAAGAAAAAAGAAGGAAGGAAGGAAGGAAGGAAGGAAGGAAAGAAAGAAAGAAAGAAAGAAAGAAAGAAAGAAAGAAAGAAAGACCATTATCCCTCTAAAAAAATGCACCAACTATTTTTGTGTCCTGCATTTTTATGAAAATGAAAGTGTATTCTATTTCTTATGTCCATTGTTAATTCTAAGGTATATTTTTTATAAATGCCTCTCAGTTTTCTATATGTGAAATTATATTGTCCATAAAAACTAACAGTTTTATTTCTCCTTTCCAAACTTCCATATTTATTTATTTATTTATTTATTTATTTATTTATAACCACTGGCTAAGACCTTAAGTTCAATATGGAATAAAGACATACTGCACATCAATTATCTGACTGGGACAATATATAGAGACATTTATAATCCTGACTTCCTAACTAAAATATAAGAAAGAAGAGACAGACCAAGATGGCGAAGATGGTGGTGGCAACAGCTGCCAGTATTCGGGAGAGGTAGATAAAACCAATCCAACCCACCTTGAACTGTTGGAGAAATCTCTCCCCAAAAAAGACTGCTCCTACCCCACATGCTCAGAAATTCTGGACAACATACTATGTAAGAAAAATGCTCGGGAGGAGGGTCAAGATGGCAGTAGCAGCAACTGCCAGTATTGGGGAGAAGCAGGTAGATTCATTTTAATCTACCCTGAACTTTTGAGGAAATCTCCCTGAAAGTAGATTGTACCTGCCCCACATGCTCAGGAACTCTGGACCACATACTATGTAAGAAAAATGTCCGGGGTGGGTCAGATGGAGCCCCACATAGTCAGATTGGCCAGTGCTGCACATCCCAGGAGCCAAGGATGCTCCTGGACATCCCGCTCCTCTGCACAGTGCTGGGGCTGGGTGCGCTCGGAGCAGCAGAACCCACTCTCCGTGGTGAAGCTGTGGGCCTCCACTCTTGGCAGGGAGATAAAACACATTGCTACTAAGTACTTGGGCCTCCAACTCCTGCAAAAGGCACGTACTGTTTTATTTTATTCAAAAATATTGAAGAGGGAGGAAGATGGTGTTGCTGTAGTAATGGTGATGGTTAGTAGCAGCTGAATAGGACATGCATCCCCCTGAGAAACCCTGGACAACAGATTTTGATTTAATAGCTGAATGGGACAACACACAGAAACATTTCCAGTCATCACATCCTATCTGAAATATAGGAGAGAGAGTAGAAAATGGCGGAATTAGAGGCAAGACTGAATTGCAGCGCTGGCCACTGCAAGAAAAGTGATTTGTGGAGGGATATCTCAGAAGAGATCAGAAAGCAGACTGCTCCTGCCACACATGCACAGGAATACTTAAGAGCAGCATACTCTAGGAGAGACCAAGAAGGCAGTGGTGGTGGCCAGTGTTTAGGAGAGGCAGAGAGATCCAACCAAATCCACCTTGATTTTTTTAAGAAATTTCACCAAAAGTAGACTGTTCCTGCCCCACATGCTCAGGAACTCTGAACAACATATTATGTAAGAAAAAGTTTTTCAGAGATGGCCAAAATGGCAGTAGCAGTGGCGGCGGTGAGTATTCTGGAGAGGCAGACAGATCCAATCCAATCCAACTTGAATTTTTGAAAATATCTTCCCAAAAGTAGACTGCTCTACTTTTCTGGAGACATACTATGTACGAAAAATGTCCACGGCAAGTTGGAGGGAGCCCCGCCTATATTGCTGGGCCGATTTGCTGTGCCAGAGGTCCCAGAAAACTCAGCTCATGGCCACTGCTCTCTTCTGTGCTGTGCTAGAGGTCAGGGTGTGCTTGGAGCAGGGGATCCCTCTCTCCATGGTGAGGCTGTGAGCTTGTGAGGCTCCACTTCCAGTGGGAAGATAAAATCCAATGCTGCTAGGGAACTGGGCTCTCAGCTTCTGCAAATGACACATGCTATTTTCTCCTACACACACACACACACACACACACACACACACACACACACATATATATATATATATATATATATATATATATATATATTATATATATGGAGGAAAATAGGAAACTCTGTTAATGTTATGCCCACAGTGACAGTAACCAGAGCCTGCCAGGTCTGGAGCCAGTGAGGCCAGGCCCAGAGCTTGTTGTGCCGCAGGCCTGGAACTGGGGCCTGCTTCGCAGCAAAGGGCCAAGGGTTTCTTCAACTGTGTGGCCAGGAAGCAGTAGAAGCTGCCGCTGCCTCATCTAATCTCTCAGCAGATTTCCAGATCCAAGTGACCTCTATTAAAAAAAAAAAAATTGGTTGTGAGTGGATCATCTTGTCAAAGTTACTCACCTTCTGGCTCTCAGGTTTTCAGTAAGTGGGAATAAGTGTGGAGAAATAGAAGCTCTAATACATTGTTGGTGGGATTGCAAGTTGGTGCAACCACTTTGGAGAACAGTATAGAAGATCCTCAGAAGAAGGAAAATGAACTTACCATATGATCCATACCACCTCTGGGTAGCTACCAAAAAGTATTCAAACCAAAATACCAAACTAATGCATGAACATCCACGTTCAAAGCTGCACAGTTCACCATTGCCAAACTGTGGAACCAGCCAAGATGTCCTTCAATGAATGAGGGATTTCAAAACTATGGGATATGTACACAATGGAATTTTGTTCAGCCGTAAGGGAGAACAAAGTTATGGCATTTACAGTGAAATGTCACACACGAAAAATAAGAAATCAGATGTTTTATTTTAATGTGCAAAATATTAGGGAGAAAACAGGAGGAACTCTAGATGAAGAAGGGACCCTATAGAGGAGCAATGAAGGTGACATATCTGAGGGGATAAGAGGGAGGATAAGGGAAACTCTTTAAAGCACATGATGTACTTAAACATATCAAAGTCAATCAGGAAGCCAAGCATGGGTAGGTGGGAGGGGGAGGGAAGGGGTTAGAAATTGGGTAGGGGCTGATTGGGTGATGTGTGCATGTATATCTCCACAAGTATTTTTTCCCCTTTGAGATATATGAATACAATGCACCAATAAAAATTTATTAAAAAATAAAAAAATGTTTTCTTCATGAATCTTATTTATCAGATTAAAAATATTTTATTATTATTTAAGAGTTTTTAATCATGAATAGTTGTTTTGTCTAATACTTTGTTCTCATTTCTTATTTTTATAGTGGTTAATTTCAATGGTTGACTTATTTATAATTATATTTTTGAATTTTTTATCTCAGAAAATTCAATCTTAAAATTAAAATAATTATATAAAAAGCATCAAAATTCCTACCACCAACTCTCTATGATTTTATGATTTTACTATAGTTGTGTCATTACATAATTATTCCTGTATCTACTGATCAATCTATCTTTAAAAATGATTCTAAAGTTCAATCAATTCTACAGTGTAATTGGATAAATGTATTTCAATTTCTTTTTACTTATTGGATAGTATATTGTTTTTTTGTTTGTTTTTTTTTATCTGTGGACATTTTCTCTACATTTTTTATAATGTCCTTGCCAAGTTTTGTGGCCCACGATACACTAATAACACAAAATGAATTGTTAAGAGTTTTCTTTTCCTCTATATTGAGGAAAGTTTATATAATATTTGTGGCATGACCATATAATCTGGCTATATCACTTCTAAGTATCTGTCCAAAGAGGTTGAAACCAGAGAACTACAGTAATATATGCATACTCATGCTCACTGGAGCACAGTTCACAATAGCCAAATTATGGAACCAATTCAGGGGTCAATCAACAGATAAATGGATTACAAAATTATGGGAAATACACACAATGGAATTCTCCTTGGCAATGAAGAACAAAATTATGCCATTTGCAGGAAAATGGAAGGACCTGGAGAACATTATGTTAAGTGAGATTAGCCAATCACAGAAAGTGAAAGATCATATGTCTTCTCATTATGCACAGCTAGGGAGTAATTGGGATACTTGAGGAACTCCAGATAATGGAGGATAAACCTCAGTAAAGCCAGAAAAGAGGTCGAAGGGAAGGAGAGGAGGAAGCTGACATTCATTAATGGAAATACTACCATAGATAGTACATACATGTGAATATACCAATATCAATCTCAGTACTCTGTATTGGAAAGGTGGGAAGATGGGGAGGCAGAGGATGGGAGAACCAAGTACACACTGTGTGCATGTATGTCATTGCCAACATGATAAAAAATCACCAGTATAATAAAAATAATATTGGTGTTATGACATTTTAAATTTATAATTTTTAAATTATAGGCATTTTAAAATGATTGGCAGCTGAGAATAAAAAATTCATTGTGGAAAATGTTTAAATAATGGATTTAATAAATAGGAGCATTTAGGAGTTCCATTCTTCTTGCAGCTTTAGTAAACTGCGTGTTGCTAAAAAAAATCTGCCCTTTACATTTTCACTGATAATGGAGTGAAGTTATTAATACTGTATTTTTGTTCTGACTTTAATGTCTGTACTATGTACAATGAGCTTACATTTTTCCCTCCCAATATTCATAATTTGATTCTTTATTTTTTGTTATTGGTCTTACAAGAATTTTATTAATTGTTTCTAAGAACCAATTCTTGCTTTGTTTTTCCCTTATTACCTTTTGTATGCTTTTGTTTTTATCTTCTTTTTATTTTCTTTTCTAGTCTCTTATTTACCTTTTTTATTAGCTTCCTAAGTATATTTATTAACAGTTATTATATCTAAAACTATACTTTTTCTACACACTGTTTTAAGTGCATTCCATATACTCTAACATATCATATTACGATTATGCAATGAAAAATATTTTTTATTATTTTTTTCAGAACAATGAGCTATTTATAGCTATATTTGCTTAGTTTTTCAAACAGTTGGGCATGACTTAGATTTTTTTCTTGTTATTGATTTTTAATGACTAATAAATTACTCAAATAATTTTATATATTTCAGCCTTGTTTTATAACCCATCTTATATTTAATTTGGTGAGTACGTGTATGAGAAAATATAATGCATATTCTGTTGAGATAAAATATTTCTTAATATTATTGGCTCATTAATTAAAGAGATAATTATCTTTTATAGAACTTATATAAACTCATTTTTTCCTGCTTGCCTGGTAGCAGTGGTTACATCTTCAATGATTATGAATTTTTCTTTTCCTCTAATAATTGTATTCATTATTGTATTATATATTCTTAAAGTGATGTCATTCAATAAACTAAAACAATTACATAATTTTTAGTAGAATGATCTTTTTGTTATTTTATGTTGGTTACCCTCCTGAGGCATAACTGAGGGGAAAAGAATAATGCAAACACAGAGCAGATTGAAAGGGATAGGCCAGGGGAATCCCAGTTTTACAGTAGTCCACAGCTTTCATTCATTCTAAAGTGAAGAGGTTGAGGTATGTATGTCACTGCATACATGCAAAGTCTGACAAGCAATATTTAACTAATAGATATCCTTCAAGAGAGAGGGACAAACTCTAACCAGGCAAACTCCACAACAATTGCAGAGAGTCTTTGACATAGCAGTTAGCAATAAAACCACTGAGGATACGCAGAAGACCCTTGCGACAATGTTTGACAAGTGAGATATTTAAGAAATGGTCCCGGCAAGAGACCAGACCTTGAAGAAACAGGCTGTTTTCAGCAAGTTCATCAGTCTAATCATAGTTTTCCATGACCCTTAGACCTTTCCAAGGCAAATGTTAACCTGTTTTCTGGCAGTCACATTTCCCACAATTTTAACTCTTTTATCTCTAATAATACACCTTTATTTGGAGTTTACTATTGCATTAATTTAACTGATTTTCTTTTTGATGAATTTTGGCATAGTTGATCTTTTCTATCCTGCCAATTTCTCTCTTCTTTATATATAAGGAATGTTTCACTCAAGTAGAAAATAGTTTCTTCATTGTTTAATCTAAATAATTTTTCTTCTAATTGGACTATTTTATGTTTAACACTTACCAATACAGAGTATTGGTTAGTACACACCATATATTTTTCTATTTGACCCATACTTTGAGGTTCTATTTTTTTTCTATTTATTTTTGTATATTACTCAATATATTTTATTGTTCCATATTTTAAATTAAATTAATTATTATTTGTGTGTGTGTGTGTGTGTGTGTGTGTGGTACTGGGGATGGAACCCTTCTACCTCCGGGCTACACTCCCAGACCTATTTTATATTTTTATTTGGAAACAGGGTCTCTTAAGCCAGCAAGGGGCTTCAAACCTGCTTGATCCTCCTGTTTCCACCTTCCAAGGAAGGGATTGCAAGGGTGCACCACCACACCAGGCTTAATTTGTTATTTTTAAAAATTTGCCTTAGAGATCACAGTATACATCCTCATACACATTTTATTACATTTTATACAGTTTGTTATATTTGAATACAAACCACTTATAGTCTACTTATTAATACACTAGAACCTTCGAACTATTTGCTTTTTATTCTCTACCTGCCTTTCCATTTTGCTTGTCAAATATGTAATTTTACTGATATTTTAGATTGCATGGTATATATTTTTATTAGTTTGTATTATCATTTTCTATTTTACATTTAATCCTATATATCTTGTTCCACACTCTCACTACCATAATCTAAAATAACTGGCCTACACCTTAAAGGAAGGCAGACTTCTTTGCTCACTGTTTGTGGAGATTAAGAGGTTCAATCCATGTTAGGTTGGTTCTGCAAAACTCGGGGCATGGTTAGCAGGAAGCATAAAAATGGTGAGCACAGGGGCTTTCTTCTGTCATGGAGGCCAGAAGCAGAGAGAAATGGAAGGAGATAACTATATATAATACCCAAACCACATCCTCAGGGACTCCTCCTTAGCAACCAAGCATTGTTTCCAAACTTGTACATTGTTTTCATGAGGGCTAGAGAGATATTCTAAATTCAAACTATTACACCATGTTTATAATTTCCACTGATTTCCATTCCTTTCTGAATTTTTATTTTTCTTGCTAAGTGCATTTACCTACTTCTTTGAGATTTCCTTTATTGAAGCTTTGATTTTAAAAAATACATTTTTAAGTCTGAAGATATATTTATTTTTATAACATGATTAAACTATATATTCGCTAAGTATAGATATCTTTTAAAATATTTTACATATTAAGGCATACAACATCATGTATATATAGTGAGATATTTTCTACACGAAAGCAGTTTAAAAATTCTGTCATTTTGTACAGTTTTGTGTGTGTGTGTGGATAGATGCATGCATGTTCAGAGCATCTACAATTGGCTTTCTTAACATATTTCTAATAGACAATATTAATATTAAAGTAGTTCTATTTTTAATTTTTTAGGAACCTCTTTAATGTTTTTCAAAATGGCCACACCATTTCACAATCCCACCACCTATGTACAAAAGGTCTCTTTCTCCATACTTTCAATAAGAATTGTTAGTTTTGTTTTTTTTTTAAGGAACTGGGGGATCAAACCCAAAGACATTCTACCTCTGAGCTACACCCCCAGCCCTATTTTTTTATTTTTTATTTGGAAACAGGGTCTCACTAAGTAGCTGAGGCTGGCCATGAACTTGCAATCCTCCTATCTTAGCCTCTGAATACTGGGATTACAAGTGTGTGGCACCATGTCCAGCTAGTTCTTCTTTATGCTAATAATCATCCTAAGAATTGTGGCTTACACATTGTGGCTTTTCACAAGAGGAATTTCAATTTGAGGTAGTCTTACTTGTTTTTTTTTTATTTTTTGGGTTTGATTTTTATTAAGTGCCTTGATATTTTGGTGTGAAATCCAAAATAATTACCAAGAACAACATCAAAAAACCTTACCTATAGGTTTTGGTTCTTTGGTAATTTTAGGGTTTTAGTGGGTATGTAAAGCCCTTACATCATTGTGAGTTAATCATGTATGTATGGGTCTATTTAAGATCCACATTCTTTGGGTCTGGAGTTATATAAATACTGCTTTAGGGTTGCTCTCCTCTACTCCTTGGAGAGGAAGATATACCTAATCCTACTAATAAAAACATGATAACATAAATATTATCTGTAAAGATAAGTAAATTTTAGTTTACAACTCTTTAGAATGTAAGTAAATGGCTTCCAATTTTATTTTAAAAATTAAAATATAAATTCTAGGGTTCTAAGGGATGATTAATTTCTACTGGTTCCAGATGCCTTTTTCCATTCAATTATCCTTTAACTTCTCCATGCCCCATAAGCACTATCTATGCAAAAATATTTTCAGTTGCACAAAGAGATATTCTTATTTTGCCATAAATAAGATATCCATTTCAGTTACATGTTAAGAAAATAATACACTTTCTTAGGAAGTAATTTGTTCTCCCTTACTATATTCCTTTAAGTATATGATCAAGTGGACCATTTAGAAGAGGTACTATAATGGGGATTCAGGCATCCAACAAGTCCTTGAACTAGATGACAGTATCATCATGATATCATAGGAAACAGATGTAATTCTTAATAGGGATATCAAACAGCTAAATGAATGGATTCTTCACAACAGCTTGGGTATGGTGGTTACAGAAATCTAACAGGAGGAGGTGGGGCATCCTTGAACAAGGAACAATGGGAAGCCAGTACCCATTAAAGTGGAAGGTATAAGGGAAGTGAAGAGTTGCCAGAATGCAGAAGTCCCAGTCTCTTCCTGAGTAGGAGAGGACAACACTGCAGAGACCAGGTCCTTAGATTAAGAGGATGGCCACTGCAACCTCTTCAGCTCTAGGGGCAGACAGCTAGGGAAATAAATTTTGTGATATCTCTCTGATATTAATCCCATCACCAGGCCTCAACCTTCTGCTGGTGTCTCCCATTTGTCAATCCCAACAGAAACAAAGAAGGAAAAACTGTACAGCTGAAACACCCAAAAAGGTTTTCCACTCAGTAGGTACATACTGATGGTGAGAAGGTATCCAGTGGGTAAGGCAGCAGACAGTTAGCCCCAGCGTTTATAAGTCCGTATGAATTAAACAGAATATTGAAGGCCTCTGATTCTGTGAAAGTGAATCCCATTACATTCCTTCAAGAAAAATCACATAGCATGAAGGAAACACTTTATGGCATGAATGAACAGTGGCTGGATAGAAATGGGTATTTATAAGTCAGGCATTAAATAAAAATTGATATAGCTTCAAGACAAAGGTTAAATATATCCCTGTCATTGCGGAAGCCTGAGCTTCACTTACTTTTGGATTCTTTGACCTGTACCTGTTATTCTGAAAGCATCAGAATAGACCATCAGCCAGTTTTCTTTCAACTCTTTTCTTATCTTAGGCAGACACTATAAGAGTCAAGGATCTGTACCATCTGGGCCAGATGAAAGGAGACCCAGTGCTGGGTGCCAATAGCATACTGATGACACTACATTATGAAACATCTCACTCGTTCCCTGTGAGGTTTCACTGAAAAGACTTCACAGACAGTACCATATGTCAGTAAGAACTGCAATATCTATCATGTGTTGGGAGATGCAAGTGAAAAAGCTACTAGTTTCTTGTGGTTTTAGTTTCAAATCTGGACTTTATCAGCAATAGGGAAAACTGAAATAAAAATTCCTTTATCTTTCCCTTTTGGTCTCATTTCAAAATTTAAACAGCAGTCAATATTAATTCAATCCATATATTCAAAGCAATTTTATACTGCCTTCTGTCATAAATTAAAATGTTCCATTAACTAAACAAATTCTCAGTGGTATAAATCAACTCACAATAAGTAAATCACAGTTAGTGAGAACCAAATTGTAATTCCATAAAAGTGATTAAGTGCTGGCAACATCATAGTGAGATATATCATCTGCAGTGGAAAGAATAATTATTCAATACCTGATATATTTTAGAATGGCTAATTTCCTCCATGTTAGACATTTTCACTGCAATATATATATATATATATATATATATTGCATATATATATATTTTTTTTTGTGTGTGTGTGTGTGTGTGTATGTGTGTGTGTGTGTGTGTGTGTGTGTGTGTGTGTGTGTGTGTGGTACTGGGTTTCCGGGAAACCCTTCTACCTCCGGGCTACACTCCAGACCTATTTTTTTTTTATATTTTTATTTGGAAATGGTCTCTGAAGTCAGCGAAGCTAGCTCTGAACATACGCAATTCTCCTGTCTCCACCTCCAAAGCATGAGGATTACAAGCACGTGCCACCACTTCCGGCTTCACTGCAAATAATTTTAAAGCTATATATCACATGAAATTTTATATTTTGTATTTATTTTGAATTTTGTTTTGTCATTGCCTTCTAAGTGGAGCATATTTTGAAGTATGGCTGATGGCAGCCTTTGCAAATTTGAGAACCTGTAACAAATGGTATATTTACCATAAGATGAATATAGTAGAATCAAACATTTCTAAATTATAAAATTTATTTTCTCTAACACATTATAAACACTAATGAATTGCTTTTAAGTATGCCTTTCAGAGACTCAGTTTTTTCACCCTCTCAATAAAGTGTGGAAATTTTGCAGATTAACATAAGTTTATATTTCATAGATTTTTAAGCTCGACTTCTGGGAAGATGGTGACCGAGAAAAGCAATGTTTACGAATCCTGCTAAAACTTGATCTCTATTGCCACAAAATCAGTGCTTTTCATAGCCAGAAAACACTATTAGCAGATAAATAAAAAATGTAAACACAAGGGACAGAGAAAAAGAAGTCTAGAAGAACAACCAGAAACCAGAAAAGAAACCAGCCCGCAATGCAGTGGCAGAGCTGTGCCAGCACCATCTTCCCTCACAGCACCAGGCTCCAGAGAAGAAAGGTAAACAAGGAGCTGAAGTGAGCAGTTGAGGATCGATCATTCGGGTGTAATTCAGCAGTTCTTCCAGTGCAAAGAACATCTAAAACTCCCAGTGGACAAGATCATCACACCTTCCAGGGACCCAGAATGAAGCTCAAAACCAGAAAAGAAATACTCCAGCCTCACAGCTGAGGGTGTGGCAGCGGCTCCATATTGCCAGCAGCAGCAGCAGCAAGTTCACCAGGCCAGCGAAAGCTCGAGATCTGCATGCACAGTTACTGTAAGTGAAATTGTGGCCCCTACAGGAGAAATCCCAGCACATTGATATAACTATTACATAGATTTAAGATGCAATCAGTAAATAATGATAAATTATTTACTTGTACAAAGCTCTGAAAATATTTAATCATTTAAATATGATGCACTTTGACAACTCCATCATTTGGAGTACTATAATAGACTCTAACTAATGTAATTGTTTTTATGTTTACAAACAAATATGAAAACACTAGGATAAAAATACATAGTATTCTCCAGCTCTAAACTCACACTTTTGACGATAATAGAAAGTACAAAATCTTTATAAATGTCCCAAGAACCTACATCATCTTTTTATTCTTCCAGTCTCATACTCTTCTGCGCTCCCAGTTGCTAAGTGTGCTTCTTTTTGCAATGCTTAAATCTATTCTTCAAACCTATCCACAGGTCCCTCATTGACCTTACTGAATCTCAGCTGCACTTAATGTTCTTCCTGCTCAAAGGTATTCACATGACTACTTTCTTTACCTTGTTAAAATTTCTGCTCATATGTCATCTCCTCAGAGAGACTGTCCTTACCAATTTTATCTATATTATGAATCTCTGTAATTCCTGCACCTTTGCCAAGTTTTACTGCTATGTGTTTTATAGGTAACTTATAAATATGCGTGTTTGCTTAGTTTCTATTGTATTGTTTATCCCCTGTTGTATATTAATTCTATGTAAGTATTTTATTTATTCACAATATAAAACAAGATTTCTACTTAATAATAATTCAGTAAACTTTTGTTGCATTCATATATACGAATCATTAAAATACATGTAATAAAACTATAATCTATTTTATTTGTTATGGTCCAAAATATGTTATTTTTCAGAAAAAAATTTGGGAAGTTAGTGATGGATGGAATTATATTCCCAAACATATTGTATTCCTTTGCCCTTACCTGGTGAGTAGAACACTTATTCAAACATCTATGCCTTCAAAGGACTCTACGCCTTGGGGTGCCTTCAGAATTTTCTAAGACTCTCTTTAATGTCTGGGGCTAGACCCATCAGTGCAATGTGGTTGGAGTGCCTCAAGTCACCAGGAGGGTTTATGATGAGTAAGAATCTTCAGTGTTTGGAAATAGCCACCTAAGAAACCCAGATAGGAACTTGCATATGTCACATTTCCCATTTCTTACCATTTCTTTTTCTTAATTATTCCCATTCCCACATGGAGCATACACCAGATGTTCTAAGGAGGCCTGGGAATTATACTTATGGAATTGTTCTAGGGCCTTATGGCTAGATTCCCCACACACCCCCCCCCCTTTTTTTTTTGTTCTGGGAATTGAACCCAGAGGCAGTCAACCTCTGAGCTATAGCCCCTGCCCTAAATTTTATTCTTTATTTTGAAACAGGGTCTCACTAAATTGCAGAGGCTATCCACAAACCACAATTCTCCTGTCTCAGCCTCCTGAATGCTGGGATTGCAAGCATGTGACACTACACCCGGAATGCTAAATCCAAGTTTGATGAGAGTGTCTCAGCAGATATAATAACCTTTGTGAGATTATATGAAATTGGGCTGCCAGAGTGGTGCTAATCCCATTGACTTAAGTTGCATTCTCATGTTGGATACTATATTACTTAACTTTCTATCACTATAACTAACAGATAGCTGCAATTTACAGAGAAAAAGGGATTTATTTAGCTCATGGTTTGGGAGGTTCAAGGGTATGACATCTCTTTTGGTTCATCTGGTAAGGGCCACATAGCACATAATGGATGAAAACAGGAAGAAATTGAGTAGACACAGTGATCACATCTCAGCCTAGGAAAGAGCGCCTGGAAGTAGTTCAGGCTGCCTCTTTTATAACACTCTTGGGAAAACTTGCAAGGGGTCATATCCCCAGTGACCTAAAGGTCTCGCACTAGTACCTACCCCTTAAAGGTTCCATAGCACTTTTAAATACTGATACCCTGGGGACAAAGCCTCAAATTACAGTGGACCATGAAATACATGCATACCACACTCAAACCATAAGAGATACATAGCATATTCTGCAATCTGAGTTACCAACATTTCACTAACAGCATTGAGATTAAGTTTCTGTGTGGGTCCATGGGTTGGCTCTTATCTCTCTGTATTCCAGATGTAGTGCCCTATCCACATTTGTATTTAAGAGTCATAGGGCTGGCAGCAGGAATCCTTTATCCTGTGATATCTCTGTTTTTCTAGTACCAGAACAGTGTCTGTCCTCCTTTACAAGATTCTATATCCTCTGAAACACTTTTTATGGTACTGGGGATTGAAACCAGGATTCTATCTCAGAGCTATTCTACCAGTTCTATTTTATTTTTTATTTTGAAAAAAGTCTCACTAATTTGTAGGTCTCATTAAGTTGCCAAGGGTGGGCATGAACATATGATTCTTCTGTTTTAGTGTCCCAAATACTGGTGTTTTAAGCATGTATCACCATGCATGGCTTCCTATGAAACTTTTGATACTTTGCTTTATAACACTAAATAATTTTTACTATTTAATTTCTGTCTTGCCTCAGCTCAAGATGATAGCAGCATACTCTCCTGGGTTGGTCTTAAACCAGGCTGGATAAAGGATGGATTTTTTTTTTTTTTTTTGCTTGAATCTTATCACTCTTTCTCTATCCATGGGCACCTTGCCTATGCTGGTTGCAGTTTATAAATGGCAGGTGCAGTAAATGTTGGAAACTATTAGAACCAAGAATGTACTCATTAGGGTTTAAATAGTTTAAGAAAATACAAAGATAGAAATGTCTTTGTTTAATTTTATGCTAAAAAATTAGAGCAGTAAAGTAATGTAACTAACTAATACATTTTCTTTTACATTTTCTTGCATTGTCTGTAAAAATTTTTTCATTTGTGGCCAGAACAAGAATAAGAACCACTACTGAGAGAGTCTCTGGAGCCAGTATTCACATATGTTGCAATGGACGGTGCAGTTATAAGTAATGATGTAGCCAGCATGAACTGGTATCATGAAATTTCAAAGACAAGGAAATTTATATTGTTTCAAAATAATTTATTTTCAAAACAAAAACACCATGGCTTGCGAATAACATTTTTCTACATAGTTGGAAACAAGTACTTAGCCAGGATAGCATATTAGATCATAAAGCTCATGAACACATGGTTCCTGGATCCAACTAGACCTTGAAAAGTGTTTTAGGTGTAATGTTTAGAGAATAAGCAAATACATAAACACCTCCTTTTTTACTCATTAGTGTAAGTTTTTCTAGCTAGATTAATATACTTCATACAGGCAAAAGGATTTAATAATACATTTTATTTTACTTACATATGCAAGGTCCTTATATATGCTCAGGGTTCCATTAACTATAGAGACATTCTTGGTGATAAATATTGGGATCTAACTATACCTGCTAAAGACTGTATTGTCTTCTAAGTGGTAGGATGTAGAAGAAGAAATAAATTGGCCTTTAAAGGGGAAGTTAAGGTCATAAATACCTATTAATTTTATAATGAAGCAGGCCCTAAAATTTGTAGGACTTATTTCTTAAACACAGGTAATTTTTATCGTACACGAATATTAGATTCCCTTGCCACTTTTCACAGGTCTTATCAGATGACATTAATATAGTGGACCAGCATGATCATCATAATATCAAAACCATCATGATTAGAATGGACCACTGCTCTCTATAGAGCAGTAGGGTTAACCTAGTTCCATGAATATGATTATTTCTCCCAATGAACAACATCTCCTGATATACTTCAAAGATGAGGATTGAAAAACATTCCAAAACAATAGATTTAAAAGTGAAAGATAAATGGTCTAATTAATATATTGCAGGCAGAAGTGGTGATTAGCACTAAAATTTATTATATTTATAGTAATTCATTGAAATCTATCATTATCTATTTTTTTTCTGGCAGAAACCATACAAGTAGATTGAAGATATTTATGAGGCATACTAGTATCTCTGCAATCTTTAAGACTTTGAATAAAACTCTAAGTTAAACAATCCTAACAAAAATGTAATACTGCTCCTGATAAATTCTATTGAATTATGTGTACATGTGTGTGTGTGTGTGTGGGTGGTGGTGGTGGAATTGGTTCAGGAACTTAAATTTTATAGTTCCTACAGTAATGATTCTTCTTCCATAGGTCAGAGAATCAAGTGTGAGAGTTCAGTTATCAGTTAAATATAAACATTTGAATTTTCTAATTATGCAGTCAAGGACCAGAAAAATTGCCATACAGTGCAGATGTTTCTGGTCCACCATAGCATGGATATGAGTCTGGATTTCATCTATATTCTGTATTCTGGAAGCCTCCATTCTAATAAGATGACTTTTGTGGCATTTTGCACCAACAATATAAATAAAAGTATAGAATCTGAATCTAATAGCTTTTAAAATTCCTAGGTATAGCTGGGCGTGGTGGTGTACGCTTGTAATCCCCATGCTTAGGAGGCAGAGACAGGAAGATCACTCAGGTTCAATGCCAGCTTCGCTGGCTTAAGAGATCCTGTTTCCAAAGTAAGAAATATAAAATTGGTCTGGGAGTGTAGCCCTAAGGAAGAAGGGCTTCCAGGAACCCCAGTACCACCAAAAAAAAAAAATTCCTAGTTATTCACCCTCCATTTTGTTATCCTAATAATTAATTGTAGGCTCCTTGAGTGATATACTTAAAATACTTATTTTATATATTTCTAGTTGTAGTATAGGACCTTTTTATGAGGTTTTACTTACTTATTGGCCAATGAATTCTGAATTATAGTGGCCAAAGATTGATTTTTTTTTTACTGTAGTAACAAATATGAGCCTTCTCTCCACCAGATCTTGATTTATTTTCCTGGTTATACAAGTCTAAAAGTATTTTTGTTCATTGTGCATCTAACCATGCCCTAAGAACATCATGGTCTGTGCACAACTTTATAGATTCTGGCTGGTTAAATGCTGCAGTTACCAATGTACTGTTCCTTCTATCGTAGTATTTAAATATACCTTGCTTCTGATTGATAATTACTTCTACCTGGCCTCCAAGAGGTTGGAGTTTTATCATTTTTACTATCCTAAGTATCCCAGTTCTATGTAAAATTTTCTTTAGTCAATCATGAACTTTGAGAATAGCCACCAAGGTTCTTCTTAAGGATTCTAGCATACCCAATATATTGCCATTAATAAAGGTGAGGTTTCCTGATCTCTTCAAAGAAAATAATCAGGTGATAGATTATTTGGTCATACATAATAAACATGTTTAAATTATGTCTTTTCTGACCCATTTCTGGACACTCTGCAAGTGCAATCCAAATGTTTCTACCTTGTCACTGAGGCCTGTCATCATGTCTAAGCCATCCTACCAAAGTTTTAGGATCAGCTCTAAATTTATTTGTCAGGATCTTAAATTCTGAGATCTATTCATAAGATGAATCTCATGTTAATAATTCTTCCTGATCCATGTCCATATTCTTATCCATGTCCTCTACTTGAACACTCTCATATCCAAACTTAACTGTGTTCCATTGTTCCTGCCAGCTATCACTTTCCAATTAGTTGCTCCATATTTCTACATACATGCCCCATTCAGGCCAGGCAGAAACCTGGCATTAGTTGTTTAGAAAAAATGATGGAAGTCAGCAGGGGTTATGTTGGAAAAAAAGGAAGAATCAGAGCATTATTTCTGTTAGTAGTACGAATACTGTTTATCAGAATCTATTCTCAGTCTTATCCATTTTAATATCTCTGTTCTTTCTTATCATATCATAATTTTAATAAGTATCCCATCAAGGTTGTACATTCAGTCTTCTTAGCAATTTTTTTGCCATCTTTCTAATTAAATATATGGTCTTATTATTAGCATAGTCTTCAGTAAAGCTCCTGAAGCTGATGAAATTTTTTTTTTTTTTTTTGGTGGTACTGGGGTTCCTGGAAGCCCTTCTACTTCTGGGCTACACTCCCAGACCTATTTTATACTTTTTTTTTTTTTTTTGGTAACAGGGTCTCTTAAGCCAGCGTGGCTGGCTTCAAAACTGTGCGCCATCCTCCTGTCAGCTTCGCCTCCCAAGCGCAGGGATTACAAGGGTGCGTCACCATGCCCAGCAGATGATGAAATCTTTTAATACTGACCTGGAACCCTTCATATTGTCATAGCATGCACGTAATGGAGAATTGGCTAACCTGTGCCTGTCAGTCCTTTAAAATAACAACAACAACAAAAAAGCGCTTTTATTGCCATTAGTAAGTCCCCAAACTGATAATCTATAATTTCCATGTCTCTGTTTTTTTCAAATGCTAGAGAGCTTCTACACAAGCCAACGTTCCCTATTCTTCCATGTCTCCTAATCCACAATAGTGCTGCATATTAGGAATTCTTATTCTATAGCATGGCAGGAATTAAGAGCACCCATTTATTGCTAGTAATAAGGTACTTGCAGCTATTTGAACTATGAATAATCTAATTCTAAATTGTCTTCCTAGAGTTGCCTTCTATTCACATTATTATTCATAAGTATATGTACAAGATTTTGCTTTTCGAAAAACTTATAACAGGATTTATTTTATTTTTTATTTTTTTTTGGTGGTACTGGGATTTCTGGAAGTCCTTCTACCTTCGGGCTACACTCCCAGACCTATTTTATATATATATATTTTTTTATTTGGAAACAGGGTCTCTTAAGCCAGTGCGGCTGGCTTCGAACCTGTGCAATCCTCCTGTCTCAACCTCCCAAGCGTAGGGATTACAAGTGTGCACCACCACGCCTGGCTATAACAGAATTTAGATGTAGTAGCTTATTAGGAAGGGGATTGATCTCTGGAAGCAGAAGTGATGAAATTGGGAGGTTGAGAAAGAAAAGTAAGGGAAAGAAATAAAAGATGTGTTATTAAGGTGGCTACTGCTATAGCAACTAGAACTAAATCCCATTGGTTTTTATTTTTTTCAGTTTTATTTATTTATTTATTTTTAAATTTTTATTGGTGCATTGTATTTATACATCATAACGGGGTAAAAGAAAAATTTGTACACATAAATGCACACATCACCCAGCCAGCTTCCCCCCACCAAGTTCCCCACTCCACGCCCTCCCCATCACTCCCTCCATGCTTGGCTTATTGGTTGACTACGTTTTCTTTTAAATTGCACTGTAGAATATATCCCTGAATAAACTCAAGGGATAAGCAGTCTGAAACATTTAACCCTACTTTATTGACAGAAGAATAATATCCTCTTTTTCTTGTCAGGGTTTATATATGGGATAAAAACATTTGTATGGGCTTGGAGACATGGAAAATAAAGAGAATAAGCTTGGATATTGTCAAACCCAGCTGTACCTCAAGTGAGCTAAGGAAATATTGTTTGGATCATTGCATATATCTGCTACTGAGCTCCAGCAATTTTAAAAGCAAGTATTTTTAAATTTAAGTGTATGAACAGTCAAAATTTTACAGAAAATAGTTTAAATAATACTACAAAATATCTTCATTTTGCAAAGCTTGTACAAATTTTCAAACAATTAGAAGAATAGAAAATTGTGTGGCAATTTTGCTTATAAGCACAGGAAAACTATTCTAAATACACTGACATGTTTAATTTTGCATGTATTACCTAATTATCAAATACATGTGATCATATAACTTCACAAGTTTCAACGTCAAAAACATATATCAGTATATATCAACACACTAACAAAATAAGAAAAAAGTATATATAATCACCCTAAATTGTACAGAAAATAACCCAATAAAAATATACTTATCATGATTTAAATCTGCTTAGCAAACTAAAAATGAAAGATAATTTATTTTACTGCATATGTAGATAGGTACAAATATATGTATATATACTTATATATACATACCAGGTCAAATATAGATAGTGTGGGTTCATATTTTAGAGACACTTCTATTAAAGATTAAGGTAACTAAAGATTAATTTATTTAATATTTTACTGGAAATACTTGCTATGGTATAAATATGAATAGGTAGGTAAATTTAAAGAAAATACACATTTTGTACTACCTGCAAACAACATAGTTGCTGGCATCACAAATTCAGGAGATTCTATAAACTGTGAGAATGTATCAGAAAGTTCATCAGGGTTGTGTATTTGTCAGTATAAATAGATTAAAATGGAAGAGAGAGAGAGAGAGAGAGAGAGAGAGAGAGAGAGAGAGAGAGAGTAAGTCAAGATAAAATTGCCCATGGATTATTTTACCTACAGTCAAGCCACAGCCAGCAGGGAGGCAGTGCTTATATTGTTTGACACTTCAAAGATCTCTGCAAGCCACCCAAGAATATGGAAAATAAAGCTATGAAACCTATGGACCGCTAAATAATGTCGTCTAGACCCAGGCTGCAGTCTATGAGCAGAATGCTCCTGCAACTCCTTATTGATAGTTTCCCATTGATTATGCTTCTCCAGTTGTCCTCACATCTGGGCATCCAGACAGCCTATCCAGGCTTATGATAGTACCATTACTACAGTCACCAGCACTGAGGCTTCCTGTGCAGCTTATTCTACAACTGGCTCTCGGCCTGCTTACCCAGCCTACGAGCAGCAGCTGGCAGCTGCTGCCCCCACTGGATGGCAAAAAAAGCTTGCTGAGGCTAGTCAATGTTGATATAGCACAGGTGGTGACAATCAGCCCAGCCTAGAATATTGACAGAGTAAGTACAGTTATCCTCAGGTCACTGGGAGCTATTTCATGCAGCCAATCACTGCATCTCTACCTTATCCATCTACCCGCTATTCTTCTACACAGCCAACTAGTTATGATCAGAGCAGTTACTCTCAGCAGAATTCATATGGGCAACTGAGCAAATATTGGCAAAAGAGAAGCTATGTTCAACAAAGCAGCTATGAGTAGCCACCTGCTACTTGTTACTCTTCACCTCCCCTCACCACAGACACACTGGATCCTAGCACCAGGCTCCAAGTCGATATGTCTAATGGAGCAGGAGCTACAGACAGAAAGCGGAATTCATTTGAACAGGTCCTTCCAGTAGCATGGGTGCTTATGGGCAGAAGTTTAGATAATTTTTGGGGCCAGGCGAAAACTAGAACATAAGGTGTCCTGATAATCAATGCAAGGGAAGAGAGGAATTTGATTGTGAAGACATGATCAGAAACTGGTAGGGAGGAGGATGCAGTGGAATGGTTGTTGAAGTTTTCAATAAGCTTGATGGATTCATGGGGGAAAATAAGAGGGATCTTGACCAAACACTCCCTTCTTCCCAGTCTGCTTGAAGACTCTGACATCGGTGTAATTTATGAATAAGGATTAAATGATGATGTGACTCTCGGTAGTCTAAGCAACTTCTTAAGGAGTGTGGGATCAATAATATGAACAGGAGAACTGGACAATCTATGACCTACATCTACTTGGACGAGGAAACAGACAAGCCCCAAAGTGATGCCACAGTCTTCTGTGAAGACCCACCATCTTCTAAGACTGTCATGGAAAGGTTTAATAAAAATATTTTCAAGAAGCAAACTGAAAGTCTATCTCGCTCAAAAGAAGCCAATAAACAACAGATGTGATGGTAGAGCACCTTATGAGCACAGAGGCATCCTGCCACCTATCCACAAAGAATGGCACCCAGGGGCATTCTGCCTCTGGGTTACACTCCCAGCCCCATGTTTTATTTTATTTTATTGTAATTTGAAACAGAGTCTCACTAAGTTGCTGAGGGCATCCCTAAATTGCTGATACTGGTTTGTGAACCTCAAGTCCTCCTGTCTCAGCTTCCTGAGTACTAGGACTACAGGCATTGTCCACAGTGCTCAGTTTGAATTATTTTTGTGACTAGACTGAGAAATACCAAGGATTATGTGACCTTGATATATGTTGATGAAATAGTTGGTCTGTAGAATAGCTGGTTGAAAGAGAGGTCCTGTCTTGAATACGAGTGGCATTGGCAAATAAGTCGAGGGCTCCAGATGAAGCAGAGGGTGGAAACAGGAAGGAGGGAGCTGCGTGAAGGCAAGCTTGATTCCTCCTGCGTGGAGGTGCATCCTCTCTCACCTGTGCATAGAAGACATTAGCTTTTTTGCTATTCCAAATGGACTATTACCTACCATTTTCTCTGAAGTCTCCAGGCCTTTGTGTCTAAGACTGGGATTAATTGTTTAATCATTCACGTTCTAAGACTCCAGTTTTTTATAATCTCAGGTAGCTATTGGTTCCTCAGGCACTATAAGTGCAGGAAATCACTTGAGACTACATTATTTTTTAGTGTAAGCCAATTTTATAAAACACCTTTCATAATATATATGTATTATATATATGTATATATGTATATATATATGTGTGTATATATATGTATATATATGTGTGTGTGTGTGTGTTATGTATGCATATATATATATATATATATATATATATATATGTACTTTTTCTTCCAGGCATGGTGATGAATGCTTGTAATCACAGTATTTGGGAGGCTGAGAGATGAGGATCTCAAGTTCATGGCCAGACTCGGCAACTTATCAAGGCTTTCCACAACTTAGTGAGATCCTATTTCAAAACAAATAAATAAAATAGGATTGGGGGCATAGCTTAGAGGTGAAATTTCGCACACTCACACGCACACATACCCACACACACAATTTTGTTTATTTACAAAACTTGAATTCTGTTACTTTGGAGAAACTTGAGTAATACAAACTTTAATCAACTACTCAAAATTATCTTTGTGAAGCTAAGGAAATATTCTAAAATTTGTATGAAAATTTTAAAAAGCTAAGAATATTTAAGAAAATGCAAATAATTAGACACAAGAGGATTAAAGGTTTGACTTATGGAGCCATGATTCTATTGATCAGAGTGAAAAGGCCAGAAATAAGAAAAAGTCTATAGAGGAAGTTGTTATATTACATGGGTAGCAAACATCACCAATCAATAGGTAATGAAATATTTAAGTAATGGTATTTGGATAACTGAACTTTCATAGTATAAAATATCAATAGCTCTGTACTTCAGACTTTACTGACATGTAACTTCTAGATATTGAAGCGGCAGTACTTAAGAGAAAACATGAGAAACAGTTGTTTTGAGTTCAGAGAAATAAAAAAAATATGATGGGTTTGACTAAATAATTTTTTTCATGTGGAACCACACCAAATTATAATTTTTTTTGCATTGAAAGAAATCAATAAAATGAAAAACTGGCTTATGGAATCAGAAAAAAATATTCCCAATCTTATTTGATAAAGGGCTATATCCCACAAAAGGTAAGGAAATCAAATAACTCAATTGCAAAAAATGTAAAAACTATTAAAATATAGGTTAAGAAGTTGAATATACGTTTTTCAAAGTAGAGATACATATGGCAGATAGGTATATGAAAAGATGCTCAATAATGTTAATCCTAATGCAAATCAAAACACGAGACATCACTCATCTATTAGAATGTCTATTATTAAGAAAGAAGGGAAGAAGAAAGAAAGAAATATAAATAAAAAGTAGAGGCAACAAGTTTTGGTCAGGATATGAAACAATTGGAAACCTTGTATACTTGATAGGATTTAAAATAACACAACTATGAAAAATATTTTGGAAGTTTCTTAATTACAAATATAACTACTATATGACATTAATTCAACTTCTGAAAATTTTTCCAAATGAACTGAAATCAGAACTTCAGATATTAGCACACTCACTAGCACACTGTGGCACTATTATAGTGGCCAAGATAAAGAAATAACCTGAATGTCCATTGATTAATGAATGCATAAAGAAAATGACATATATATGCAATAGTATATTATTCAGCCTAAAAATATCATGCAATATATACTTGAACATAGAGAACATTATACTAGGTGAAATAAGCCAGTCAGGGAATAATAACAAAGTCCTATTTTACTTTTTTTTGTTTGTTTGTTTTTGGTGGTACTGGGGATGGAACCCAGAGGCCTTCTAACTCTGAGCTACACTCCCATACCTATTTTATATTTTATTTGGAAACAGGGTCTCTTAAGCCAACTAAAGCTGGATTTGAGCCTGCAAGATTCTCCTGTCCCAACCTCCCAAGCACTGGGATTACAAGCATGTATCACCATGCCTGGCACTTTACTTTTTTTGTTGTTGGTGGTGGTACTGGGGTTCCTGGAAGCCCTTCTACCTGCAGGCTACACTCCCAGACCTATTTACTTATATTTTTACTTGGAAACAGGGTCTCTTAAGGCAGCAAGGCTGGCTTCGAACCTGTGCAATCCTCCTCTCTCCGCCTCCCAAGCGCAGGGATTACAAACTTGTGCCACCACACCCGGCTTTACTTTTTATTTTGAAACATTTTCTCACTAAGTTCTTGAGGTCTTTCCTAAACTGTTAAATCTGTTTTCAAACCTATAATCCTCCTAATTTAGCCTTCCAAGTACTGGTTTTACAGACATACACCTCTGCACCAGCCTCCCTTTTAGCATTAATTTTGTACAGCAGTCCAGTAGTGAAAAACTATTTCAACTGTTTTTCCAGGAAAATCTTTGTTTTTCTTCATGGTTTAACTGGTAGTTCTTCCAGATATAGTATTCTTGTTTGGAAGTACCTATTTTCAACACTTTGAATATATCACATCATTTCCTTTAAAACGTCATGAGTTCTACTAATATATATCCTGATGGTCTTATGGGGGTTACCATAGACATGGCAAGTTACTTTTCTCTTACTGCTTTCAAAATTCTCTTTTTATTATGAATTGAAATGTTTGTTAACAAAAGAATGGTAAAGACACTTTATTAAGTACATGGACATTATATAGTCATATAAAAAAAGGAACTCTTGTCATATGTTACAACATAGGTAAAACATGAAACATAACACTAAGAAAAATAAGCCAGTTATAAAAGAACAAATAGTGTATGATCCTATTCTCATGAAATATTTTTTTTTGTGATACTAGGGATGAAACCCAGGGCATTCATTTCTGAGCTACACCCCCAGTCCTATTTTTTATTCCTTATTTTGAAACAAGGTCTCACTGAGTTACAAAGGGCCTCACTCAGTAGCTGAGGCTGTCAGTGAACCATGATCCTTCTGTCTCAGCCTCCAAAATGCTAGGATTACAGGCATGTGTGACCACACCCAGCTTCATGAAGTATTTAAGAGAGTCAAATAACAGAAACAGAAAGCAGAATATGGAGTAACGAAGGATAGGAAAAATAGAAAAAGAGGAATTAGTGCTTAATGTGTATAGACTTTTAGTTTGGAAAATCAAGACTGATATGTTACAAATGAGATTAATATAATTAATACAACTCAACTGTACATTTATACATGATGATAAACTTAATACTATATATCTTCACTACAATTCAACCATAGAAACAGACAGTATAGTGTCAAAATCATGCCCATGCTGCTTAGGAGATTAATTTTAAATTTCTTTGCAGAAGCTTTTGTCACTAGTGGCTGTTTGACTTATTTCCTGAAAGATATCTGAAGGTCTTGATAAAAAAATAAACTTATTAAATCATGGGAGTAATAAGGCACAGTAGCACTCTTTGACCTGGGCATAGTAGTGGGGAAGTAACATCCTCACAAAGGTACAAGTTCAGTCACAGTGGTTGGTACTTGCCTTCTTTGAACAGCATGAGACCAGATAAAGGAATGTGGATAGACTTTGAGGTGTGCCTTGGGACTTCTTTGGGAAATCTGAGGCAAGACCTGTACATTTGGGGCATTACTGTAACTTTGAAGAGCTCAATCTTTGGGAATAGATTGCCCAGATTTAACCCTGAGTTTATCAATTAGGACCTTTTGGAAGTTTCTCTTTCCTTAAATACATTTCAAAAATTTATTTTAAGTATTTTAGTTGTTTACTTTTAACTGATACATAAAAGCACAAAATTATACATATTAATGTATACCATGTGATGTTTCAATACATATATACATTGTGTAATCAGGTTAAACACGTCTATTTTGTTGATTATCACTTATTTTTAGTAAATACTCTCAAAATACTTAGATATTTTTTAACTGATGCATAAACAAGTACTATATGTATTTTATGGTCCCATGCAATGTTCTGATACATTTATACATTGTGTAATGTGGACCAGTTTTAACCTCCAAATTCTTATTTATGAAACATACATTATCCTACTACCTATATGTAAAAATGATATTTTATATGGCATACAATATTTTAAACATATTTCAAAGAGATAATATAAATAAAGCAGCAATTCTTGGAAAGTATACAAATATATATTACTATTTTAATATTATAATCAGAGAGTCTTAAATTTATGTAATAGTAAATAAGTCTGTTTTTAGAGAATATATACTATTTGAGAGAAATATATCTGGTAATATAGTCTAACACGATTAGATAAAAGATATAACAAAGATAGAGATAAATAATTTGTTGGTATATGTGAAGGGCCTGTATTTAAACTTTTACAAAATGTTGTTTCTTTACAACAAAAATAGCCTTTTATTTTATTTTATTTATTTTTATTTATTTATTTATTTTTTGGTGGTACTGGGGTTCCTGAAAGCCCTTCTACCGCCAGGCTACACTCCCAGACCTTTTTTTTTTTTTTTTTTTTTTAAACAGGGTCTCTTAAGCCAGCAAAGGCTGGCTCTGAACCAGCAAGATCCTCCTGTCTCCGCCTCCCAAGCACTGAGATCACTAGCGTGCACCACCACGCCCCATGAGTAGGGATTTCTAAAGGGACTCATCATATTAAGTCACAGTGGCTCAGAGATTATGTATACTCTAGGATATTGTGAAATTATGGATGTAGATAAAGTTTAAAATGTGGGGTATGAAAAGGACTATAGAAAGGAAGATGTTAAGGAGAGAAGTGGGACAGAAATCAGAATATGTGGAAACTAATCTCTAAAAATAGGCTGTAGAATTAGATTGTGTTAATGTTTCTCAAACTTTGCTGTGCATTAGAGCCACCTTTAGAATTTTTAGAATATCCAGTTGCAAATGATTGTCTCTCCTTTAGGATGCATGTTTAAAAACTTGGAAAAATCCCAATACTAATAACACCAGATGCTCTGATCCCCACCAAAATTTGAGAACTGCTAATTTTGAGCAGTGGTTCTCAAATTTTAGTATGCCTCAGACTCTCTTGGAGAGATTTTTCTTTTTTCTTGAAAATAAATGGTATACATTTAAACTGTACTTGGTGCCCTCTCTCCCCCACCCCAGTTTCCCCATCCTGCCCTCCCAACCATGAGTGTACAGGGTAACCATTATATAGTCATAGGTTTACACATATTCAGATATAGCCCCTCCGTTAATCAACTTCAGCCTTCTTCCTCTCCTATTCTTCCATTCAAACTTTGTTGAGATTTATGTTCTATTATCTGGAGTCCTTCTAGTATCCCCAATGCTCCCTAGTTTGGGCATATTAGAGAAAACATATGTCCCTTTGGCCGGGCGTGGTGGCGCACACTTGTAATCCCCGCGCTTGGGAGGCAGAGACAGGAGGATTGTGCAGGTTCAAAGCCAGCCTCGCTGTCTTAAGAGACCCTGTTTCCAAATAAAAAATATAAAATAGGTCTGGGAGTGTAGCCCAGAAGTAGAAGGGCTTCCAGAAACCCCAGTACCACCAAATACATATATATATATATATATATATATATATATATATATATATATATATATATATATTCATATATTCTCCCTTCTCTTTCTGTGCTTGGCTGATCTCATGTAACAGAATGCTTTCCAGGACTTTCCATCTTCTTGCAAATACCATGATTTTGTTCTTTTTTTAGAGTTGAATAGAATTCCATTGTGTGTATTTCCTATAATTTTGCAATCCATTCACCTGTTCATGGAGACCTGGTTTGGTTCCATATTTTGGCTATTACAAATTGTAATATGCATATATGTTACTGTAGTTCTCTGATTTCAACTCCTTATACCAACTCCTAATACCCAGGAACGGTATAGCTGGGTCATATGGTGGATCTATTCCCAGTTTTCTAAGGAATCTCCACACCAATCTCCATAGTGGCTGAACGAGTTTGCATTCCCACCAACAGTGTAAAAGAGTTCCTCTTTCCCCACATCCTCATCAGGATTTGTTATTTGATTTCTTTATGATTGCCACTCTGATTGGGGTTAGATGGAATCTTAGTGTAGTTTTGATTTGCATCTCCCTGATGACTAATGATGTGGAACATCTTTTCATGTATCTATTGGCCATTTGTATCTCTTCTTTTGTAAAGTGTCCATTCAGTTCAGTTGCCCATTTCTTGATTGCATTGTTTATTTTGCTAGTGTAGGGTCTTTTTAGCTCTTTGTATATTCTGGATATTAGCCCCCTATCAGAGTGGTGGCTGGTAAAGATATTCTCCCGTTCTGTAGGCTTCCTATTTAGGTTCTTGATGGTTTCCTTTGATGAGAATAAACTTTTTAGTTTGATGCCATCCCACTTGTTAATTCTTGCTTTAATTTTCAGAGCTTTGGGGGTCTTGTTGAGAATGTTACTGCCTGTGTATGTATGTTGTAGTGTTGAGCCTATGGCCTCCTCTATTAACTTCACAATCTCTGGTCTAATTTCTAAGGAGAGCTTTTTAAAAGCTATGGAGACTATCGTATAGCCCTTCTGGTTCAGGATCTCTAAGGGAGCCTGGATGTTTGACTTTTCAAAAAAAAATCTCATCTAGGGATATGAGGCTGATGTGAAAATCATAGTTTGAGAATCATCCCTGTAGAAAGTGAATCTACTACTAGTTTCACATAAGCAACACCATCATTAGAGGAGCATACTAAAAATACCTGCACACAGACCCAGCTCCAATACTTCTCCTCTCTCCTTACCCTGGCTCTGCCTTCAACTCACCTTCACCTTAGAAAAGGAGATGTGTAGTTTGAAAATTCGTTTCTAGGTTATGTTAGAAAACCAAATGTGATGTCGTAAGTTATTGTGCATTATAACTATGAAGGGCAATATGCATAAAAGATACAATTTTTTGTTTCTGACAGTATGTTAATACAGTTCTATACAATCTCAATTCAGAAACAATTCCTGTGTGGTCCAAAATGCCAAACTACAGGTTTGAAATGAGAGAGTAAAAAAAAGTGTAGAGAGGAACAATAGAACTGTGTACATTTTTTAAATATTTATTGAGGATCTATTCTTATGCCCATTTCTGTTAACTGTAGGTTTGTATTTTACATTCTCTGTTAGGCAGTGAACAGCAGTATTTGATAACTGTGTGCCCTTGTATGCCTATTTGTCTGATATTTTGAAGTACTTTAGTCTAAAACATATCAGACCCTGAGTGTGCTTAGTAAAGTGGGAATTGTTTTCACAAGTACTAAATGATAAAATGTTGATAGAAAAACAGAACTAGCTCACATTCCATAATCATTATGGAGAGTTCAATGGAAGAAAAGGGGGCAGAGACCAGCCTTTCAAATATTACCTACTGAATAAAAGCAATTTTTCTGTGATAAATTGAAGAAGGTAATTATGGGGTAGAATAAGTGCTTTCTTCAGAAAACCCCTCCCAACAAAATGAGAATATAGAGAGAACACTTATAAAAAGGTTTCAGCTGGGGATGGTCATAGTGTGAGGTTATTATTCTACTTTCTTCAGTTATAGTCAGAAATAAAAAAAATAAAATCAGCCATTTGAAACTTATTGCAATTGAATTGTGTAGGAAATAAATGAAACCACCATCTCCACCATAACAACAAAAAACTGCCTTTGCTCATTAAAACTGTAGTACAGAACACCAAATACACATATCTTCCTTAAAAATGTTTTGGATCAGAAAAATAGATCTTTCAGAATCCCTTTGTCCACCTTATAAGTATTTTTATGCCTGTCTTGAGAATGTAAGAGTGGAAGAAGAGGATCGGATAAGAGAGGTAGAAGGCAAATGCTCAAAGAGCTACAAGAAGACAGGGGAAGGAAGTCAGACTTATATTCTATCACCAATAAAATCTGCTTTATGGGACATGTATAATATTTTATCAGGATTTTTAATTTCTATCAAGCAGAGGTTTCAATATGTATTTGATGAATGTTAATTATACTTCATTTGATGCTGTGTGAATATACGGCCAGGAGGATGATTATAAATTAGGAGGTAAATAAAAGTCATAATCTTGCTTTTTAAAAATAAGAAGGAAAAACCATATATGAGCAAATAAGGTGACCTGAGGGGGGAAGGGAAGGGTGAAGATAAAAATTTGCTAATGTTCATGATGTACATTTATAAACACACCAAAGTCAATCATTAAGCCAAACATGAGAAGGAGGGAGGGGGAGGGAATGGAATGAGAATTGGGGAAGAGCTAAAGGAGTGATGTGTGCATGTATGCTTTTACCATCTTGTACCCCATTAAGATGTATGATTACAATGCACCAATAAAAAAGAAATAATTTCAGTTACAATCATAATTTACCAGATAGCAACACTTCTTTATGCTGGATTGCTTCCCATGTATTAAAATGGCAAAGATCAGGTGCTATCAGGAAATAAAGGGACCAAGTCCTCTAGAGCATAAACCATTCTAGAAAATTACAGATAGAAGACTAAGGCTAAATGCAAGTAGATTAAATCAGGCTAGGTTAAGAGGAGTAACTATTGGCAACTGTTTCTAGGAGAAAATGCTGTACATAATTATGGCAAATTAAAATGTTAAACAAGACATACTTTTGGGAATTTTGTGTTAAATTATTTCTTTTATATACCTTGTATAATGAATAAATATGTACATGTGTATTTGTGTATATAAAATGACTTCATAAAAGTGAACTCTCATTCATTTTCATTAGAAAAGGATACTATATATTTAGTAGAAAAGCATTAGAAGTCACATGGTTCAAATTTGGCCCCATTTCCAATTTCTATTTTAAAAAAGTGGTACAGATTAGTACTTGCTTAATGACATTCTTGAATGTATTTTTTCATATTATATAAAAAATATGTTGGAAACTGATACTTAGAGAACATAGTCACAATGATCAGGAATTCAACTCTGAGTTCTTCTCTTTGATTAAGTTGGACTTGCAGAATATCCTGTACCTTGATCAAAAGTGGATGCAGTAGCACCTTCTCTGAGGTCCTGCGTAATGTCATTCTCAGCTATTGCTACAAGTCATTATAAGAAATAACTATAAAAAATGAGTTTGTCATTCATCACAAAGCTGTGATAAGGAGTATGGCACATTTCTTATATAAGAAGCCAGCAGATAGTTTCTTTTGAAATTTTACTATGGAAATAATGTTCTTCTTCTAAAAAACACATGTCCTATGTGAATTTTCTCCAAAGACAACTGAATGGACAAGAAAATATTCTAGAGACTGGTTGCATATTTTACAGTCTATATATTATGTAGATAAGGGTTTTTTATTTCCTTCACCTTTTATAAGGTCTAAAATCAACTCGTTCTCAAGTTGAAGAGTGAATTTACCTTCTCAAATTCACTATTTGAACAGTGAATTTACCTTCTTTCTTTAATATAACTGCTAACAGTTTCCTGATTATTCTTTATTGTTTTGCAGGTCTGGGGATGGAACCTAGGGGCATTCGATCTCTGAGCTATCCCCCCACCCTATTTTTTATTCTTTATTTTGAAACAGGGTCTCACTGAGTTGCAGAGGGCCTCACTAAGTAGCTGAGGCTGTCCACGAACCAGGATCCTCCTGTCTCAGCCTTCTGATAGCTGAGATTACGTGTGTGCTACCACGCTCGGCCTCTTGATTATTCTTATTAGTCAAATAAAATCAACTAACATTACACTTCTATATAAAATTGGTATTTTCTATATTAAAATTAATTTTTCCCTTTATTCTATCCACAATATTTTCATCACAAATTAAGGGGTCTATATTTTGTTTTGCTTTACTCTCAGAGTTATTTCAGATATTTTTAAATTCATAAAGCAATAAAAACATTTTTTATTTTATTATATAATAATAACCTCTTGACTTAGGAGAACTAAAATTTATTTAAACCCAATCACCTACTACAGTCCTATCCAGAATATCAGTACTATTTTGGGTGTTCATCTTATGGATTTTTATACCTTGTTATACTGTCTATTCCAGTCTGTTAGAAGTCCAACTTATTTCTTGCTATAGTTATATCTCCTTGTGAAGTCACCTGGTCATCTTTTAGGTATTCAAAGGTAGCTATTTTGTACATTGTGATGCTAATTGATTAATGGATTTGCTTTTTACTACCCTGCCCAGTGACAGAAAGTTCATATATGTACATTATAGCTTATAGTAATAAAGATTCAGAGCAACAAATTGATAGTTTATACTAATCCAATAAATAGCATAATTATAGGGTTATAAAATAAATTAACATTTCTGAAAAAAAAACTATATACACAGAGAGTATGACTTTAAACAAAACATTTGAAAGAATAAAGTGTACCCTCTCTTAAAAAATTACTTAAAATATATATCTAAGTTCTTTCTGTATTCGTTTCCTTGCTTAATTTTTGTGTAAGACCTAACACATGACCTTACTAAAATTTAGTATGGATTTTTATGTATGTAATATCTGTATAATACAGTGTGTATGTAATATAGGCTATGTAAAAAGGAACTAATGAGATCAATTCTGACTTTAGAGAATTTCAAGTAACAGCATTTATTTTAAAGCTAATTTTAGATTACATTTAAATATAATATTGCTTGTATTTTTATCACCACCTGTGCTTCCACCAGACATTAATCAACCAAATTAGTGAAAGGAAGTTGGCAAAACTAGAAAGTTTGATGATCAAATAAAAAGAGCCAGAGACCAATTAACATTTTAGTTGCCCTCAGACCTTTGAGCATATGGCAGATGGACCCTAAATCATGTTCAAATCCACCTGCTAATGGGTAGTGAATTCCTTATATCTATTTTAATGCCTGTATCTATTGGCCAACCTTTGCCCTTAAGATCTTGTTAGTCAGCTTTTGGTTGCTGTGATAAATATCTGAGGAAAGGAACTTTAAAAAGGAAAGATTTATTGTGGTTTATGGTTTAAGAGGTTTCAGTTCCATGGTTGTCTGACTGCATTACTTTGAGTGAGGCATAGCTTCATGGTAGAAAGTCATGTTAGAAGAAAATTACTCACCTAATAGCAGCTGGTAATCAGAGAGTGGGAAAGAGAGTGGCTAAGAACAGAAAATCCCTTACAGGGTACCCAGTGACCTACTTCCTCCAAATATGTCCCAGCTACCTGCACTTTCCAGTACCTACCAGTAATACATTCAGTCATAAATGGATTAATCCACTGATGAGACTGAGCTCCAGTGATCCAAACACTTCCCCCAAACCCACTTCTAAACATTGATGCACTGTGGACCAGGCCTTCAGCATATAAGAGAAATTCCAAATCTAAATCATAACTAGGGTATGGAACAAGGCTATATAATAAGAGAAGACAAAGACATAGACTTTAATTCCAGATTTATTTATAAAACACAATTTCTTGTCCTATATCAAAATTTTTATTTTTTTGTTCCTACTGTCCATGTCACATTGGTACCTCAAGCTCAGTGTGTCGAAGGTAAAAAATAGTCTTCACTTTCCTAGAATTCTTTTTCCTTCCATTGTGAATGGTAATTTCCAAATCTCTGCACCATAGAAATAGTCTCGCTTGAACTACATATCTAACAGATTATCAAATACTGTAATTCCAACCCTGTAGATATTTTAGCCAGTATATATTCTTTCCCTTTTTCTTTTTAAAATTAGTTCTAGTCTTCATTTCTTTCAGTTGTTTCTTAACTGTATTCTGGCTCTAATCTTGTGTCAGCAGATATCATATTCTAAACGGCCTATTTTTTTCTGCATAAAACTTTACAAATGTTCCTATTTTCTAGTTTAAAAACCCATACATATAGTAAAATTTTCTTATTGTCTCTATTAGTGTTTCTACCATAATCTCCACTTTCATGTATACCATGATTCAGTAATGCCTTCTTATTTGATATTTCCAAATATCAAAGGTTATTTAGGTATTTCCAAATACCAAGAATATGCACTATCCTTTCTTATATATAGACATTTTTGCGGAGGGCCTCAGGAGTTGCTGAGGCCAGCAGTGAACTTGCAATCTTCCTGTCTCAGCCTCCCAAATATTGGGATTACAAGCATGCTCCAACATGCCCAGCTGATTGGTAGCTTATGTCGATCTTGATGAAAGAGCAATTGATGCTCTCCAAGAAGTTAATGAAGAAGGAGCTCTGTCTGTGCTACAACAGTTCAAGGAAAGTGACTTATCACATGTTCAGAACAAAAGTGAATTTTTATGTGGAGTTATGAAGACCTACAGGCAAAGAGAGAAACAGGGCAGCAAAGTGCAGGAGTCCATGAAAGGACCTGATGAAGCAAAGATCAAGGCCTTGCTTGAGAGGACTGGTTATACTTTGAATGTAGCCACAGGACAGAGAAAGTATGGTGGTCCTCCACCAGACAGTGTGTAATCTGTTGTGCAGCCTGGTTTTGGAACAGAGGTCTTTGTTGGTAAAATACCTAGAAATTTATATGAGGATGAATTGGTGCCCCTGTTTTAGAAGGCTGGTCCTATCTGGGACCTGTGTTTTATGATGGATCTGCTGTCTGGCCACAGCAGAGGGTGTGCATTTATCACCTTCTGTGGAAAGGAAGCTGCACAGGAAGCTGTTAAACTGTGTGACAGCTATGAAATTCGTCCTGGTAAACACCTTGGAGTGTGCATTTCTGTGGCAAACAACAGACTTTTTGTTGGATCCATTTCAAAAAATAAGACTAAAGAAAATATTTTGGAAGAATTCATTCAAGTCACAGAGGGTTTGGTGGACGTTATTCTCTATCATCAACCCGATGACAAAAAGAAGAATCAGGGGTTCTGCTTCCTTGAATACAAGGATCACAAGTCAGCAGCACAATCCAGATACCGGCTGATGAGTAGAAAAGTAAACGTGTGGGGAAATGTAGTTACAGTTGAATGGACTGACCCTGTGGAAGAACCAGATCCAGAAGTCATGGCTAAGGTGAAAGTTTTATTTATAAGAAACTTGGCTACTACAGTGACAGTAGAAATATTGGAAAAGCCATTTTCTGAATTTGGAAAACTTGAAAGAGTAAAGAAGTTGAAAGATTATGCATTTGTCCATTTTGAAGATAGAGGAGCTGCTGTTAAGTCTATGGATGAAATGAATGAAAAAGAAATAGAAGGGGAGGAAATTGAAATACTATTAGCTAAGCACCTGATAAGAAAAGGAAAGAATGCCAAGCTGCTAGACAGGCCTCGAGAAGCACTGTGTATGAAGATCATTACTATCACCTCCTCCTCGAATGCCACCTCCAATTAGAGGTCGAGGTCATGGTGGAGGGAGAGGTGGATATGGCTACCCTCCAGATTATTATGGCTATGAAGATTATTATGATGATTACTATGGTTATGATTATCATGACTATCGTGGAGGCTATGAAGATCCCTACTACTACAGCTATGATGATGGCTATGCAGTAAGAGGAAGAGGAGAAGGAAGGGGAGGGCATGGTTCTCCACCACCACCAAGGGGGCAGGGAACACCACCTCCAAGAGGTAGAGCTGGCTATTCACAGAAGGGGGCACCTTTGGGACCACCAAGAGGCTCTAGGGGTGGTAGAGGGTGTCCTGCACAACAGCAGAGAGGCCGTGGTTTCCGTGGATCTCGGGGCAATCATGGGGGCAATGTAGTAGGCAGAAGAAAGGCAGATGGGTACAACCAGCCTGATTCCAAGCATCGTCAGACCAACAACCAGCAGAACTGGAGTTCCCAACCCATCGCTCAGCAGCTGCTTCAGCAAGGTGGTGAATATTCTGGTAACTATGGTTACAATAATGACAACCAGGAATTTTATCAGGATACTTATGGGGAACAGTGGAAATAGACAAGTGAGGGCTCGAACATGATACTGGCAAGATACGATTGGCTCTAGATCTACATTCTTCAAAAACAATTTGCTTAACAGTTTCATCTTTTAAGTAGCAGTTTGCTGTTATTTGTATTGGGCTGAAGAAATCACTCTTGTATATATACTCAAGTCTATTTATTTTTCTTCGTTTCATAAATGATCTTGGACAATATTGGGCTTACAGAGTTCCCTTATTCTGGGGGTTACAATGCTTTTATCATTTTAGGCTTCATTTTAGCTCCAGAACAAGCTGTTAAATCATGATTTTGCAGAACCTTTGGTTTGGACAATTTCATTTTCTGGATTTGGGATAGATTACATAGGAGTATGAAGTATGCTGTAAATAAAAATACAAGCTAGTGCTTTGTCTTAGTAGTTTTAAGAAATTAAACAAATTTTAAGTTTTCTTGTATTGAAAATAACCTATGATTGTATGCTTTGCATTTCTAGAAGTAGGTTAACTGTGTTTTTAAATTGTTTTAACTTCACACATTTTTGAAATCTGCCCTACAAAATTTGTTTGGCTTAAACATCAAAGCCATGACAATTTGTTCTTTGATGTGATTGTAGTTCCAATTTCTTGTTCATGTAATATTTCAATAAAACTCAAAATCTATTCAAAACAACAAAAAATATACATATAATCATTTTTATATAGGCTATAGTTTCTGTTAGGAAAGATCTTAATTGAAATTGTTGACCCCTATGAATAACTTCTCTGTTCCTTAAGCTCCAATCTATATATGACTTTTGCAAATCTACCCAATGTTATTGTTTAGAATGTCCCCATAAGCTCATGTGTTGAAGGCTTGGCTCTCAATGCAGGAAGGCATGGGGTGGGGCTTTGAAGAAGTGATTAGATCACTAATCTCATGAGTGGATTAATCCACAGATAGGTGAATGAGCTACTGGGAAGTGGTGGAAACTGTAGGCAGGTTGAACATGATTGGAGGATGTAGGTAACTGAAAACATGTTTGAAATGGATATTTCTTGTCCTCTTCCTCCTCCTCCTCCTCCTCCTCCTGCTCCTCCTCTTCTTCTTCCTCTTCTTCTTCTTCATCTTCATCTTCTTCTTCCTCTCCTTCTCCTTCTCCTTCTCCTTCTCCTTCTCCTTCTCCTTCTCCTTCTCCTTCTCCTTCTCCTTCTCCTTCTCCTTCTCCTTCTCCTTCTCCTTCTCCTTCTCCTTCTCCTTCTCCTTCTTCTTCTTCTTCTTCTTCTTCTTCTTCTTCTTCTTCTTCCTCTTCTTCCCATTCCTATTCTTATTCTTATTCTTATTTTTCATTTCTCTCTCTTTCTTAGATTCCACTAGGTGAGCAGCTTTTCTTCGAACTTTCTGCTATAATATTCATCTTATCTCAGGTCCAGAACAATGGAGTGGTCAACTATGGACTCACACCTCTGAAATTATAAGGTTAAAAAAAAATGTTTCCTTCTCTAAGTCGCTTACATCAGATTTTTTTATTTCCACAGAGATGTAAAGCTGGCTCACATAGCTGACTACACTTACCTCCATGAATTTCCTTTCTCATTAGGACCTCTGACACAGTGATATACACAATCAGATATTTATTTAATCACTCTTCCTTTAGTATTGATTTCTTTAGCAGGACATTGCAAAGTTTGCATTTTTTTTTGTATTTTCTCCATAACCCTAAATACTTTAAAGGCTGAGGTCATGCCTTATTAATATTTTTATTTCTAAGTCCTGGCACATATGGGTTTTCAGTTCTTTTCTCAGCACAGTTATCCTCCTCTCTAATCAGTTTTGGGGCAGCATCTTTCTATATACAGATATGTTAATGTTATTCCATCACTTAAAAACCTTAATTAAGTCTTCATCTTAACAAATTCTTTATAAACATTTAGCATGACATAGGTCCATCAATATTTCGTCCAACATCACATCTCTTATGCTTGGCACATATAAAATAGTTGCCCAATACACCATATGCTATTTAAAATATATCTCTATTTATGCCACTCACTTTTTCTCATTTATCTTTGTATTGTCAACATCTAGAAAGTTGCTTACAAAATAGGGACACCAAATGAGTATTTGTTAAAAAAAATGAAATATTGAATATATTAACTGTGTCAGACTACAGTATTATACATGTGAACAATGAATAGCTATAACAATATATTTCCACTTTCAAACTGACAACTCACCACTTCTATGGAATTGAAATTTTGACAACGTAGAAAATTCTACCATAGAATTTTAAAGTAATGAGAGAAACAGTGATAAATCATGGATTGAGAAAGATTTCCTTTGGTTACCTGTGAGATTTCAATAAGATTCAGAAATATTTTATATAGTTTTAAAAGTTTAAACATCTTTTAGCCTAATATCCATACTTTATCAATTTTTATATTATAAATGGATAAAGTGAATTTGTATATTATTCATTAAGACATTAAATAAACAAATTTTAGTGTATTTAAGTAAAACATGTTACTTTTCTGTATAACTTTCATGATAATATTAAATTACTGTTTTATTTTACAGTACCACCTATTTCTATCATATGCCTCATGGAAACAAATTTACTATAGTGGCCATCTGCTCTTTGCTCTCCAGTATCCATTTTTCTTCTGTTTTATAAAAACATCCTTCTCCCATTCTTTGTCCCTAACTCTAAGAAAAGAATTGTAAAACAACAAACACATTATATTTCTCTGTTGACATGATGCTCAGGTTTCTGCATTTTCCCTTGGATTTCAGATTTTTTGATCATATTTTAGTTATTATTTTTCTGATTTAGTAATACATTATGAAACCACTTTCCAAACTTAATGAAAAGTGTCATATATATATGAACACACACACACACACATATATATGTATATATGTATATATATATGTATATATGTATATATATACATATATATATATATATATATATAATCAAAAAAAGAAAAGGAATATTTCACCAAATGTTTTTTGTGACACTGGAATGTTTGTTCATATTAACATTTTAAAAATCTATAAATATACCTGTCTATACATGTATTTGTTGATTTAAGATGGTCATTCAAACTGAGTGTTGTGGTGCAGGTCTCTAATCTGTGATGCATGTCCTTGAGAGGCTAATATAGGAGGATCTTAAGTTCAAAGCCAGTTCAGCAAGGGTTTATCTTGCAGGTAGAAGTCTCATGAGTTTAATTATTAAGGAAAAAGAGATAGTTGTGCAAATTTTGAACAATAAACTTGTTGAACTATAATAAGTGATAAAAATAATATGCACATTAAAACTTTCTCTAGAGCATATAAAAACACAAATCTCTATAAACTCTAAGGAAGACATAGAGTTAGGAGTTATAGATTAAGGCGTTAGAGTTAGACTCTAAGACTTAGAGTTATAGACAAAGGAACTCTTATAACTTAGAGTATATTTACATGAAATAATTATGAACAATTTCATTTTGGTTTTGACCCAATGGTTATTTAAAAGTGTGCCATATAAGTTGCATGTATTTGTGAGTTTTTATGCTGTTATGATTGATTTCTGAGTTCATTCTATTTTGATCAGGAAGCCTACTTGATATGATTTTTATCTTCTTCACTTTTTTTTTTTTTTTTGCAGGTCTGGGAATGAAACCCAGCCTGTGAGCTACAACTCCTCCCCTATATTTTAGTCTTTATTTTGAAACAGTGTCTCAATAAGTTGACCAGGGCCTCACTAAGCAGCTGAGGCTGTCTGCAAAATTTGATCCTCCAGTCTTAGCCTCCTTAATGCTGGGATTATAAACATGTGCCACTATACCCAGATCACATTTTTAAAAACTAGTTTTGTAATCTAAATTTTGTAACCTAGTTTTATTATCCATCCTAGAAAAGTTTAATGTGCACTTGAAAAGAACGCTTTTTTTTTCCTGTTTTTTGGGTGGGATGTAATTAAGTTATTAAGATGCTTGTTAAATATATTTGGTCCATAGTGATGTTCAAATTTTCTGTGTCCTTGTAGATTTTCTCTTTGTATGTTCCATTCATTATTGGAAGTGGGTATTGAGATCTTCTAATTTTATATATTTCTGCTCAGGTCTCTTTTTAGATCTCACAATATTTTCTTTATATACTTGGGTGTTCTAGTGTTGGATGAATATATATTCACAATGTGAATGTTATTAACTCTTGAACTTCCCCAGAAGCCACACGCAATTTTTTTTTTTTTTTTTTTTTTTTTTTTTGCAGTAGTAGGGTGGAGCACAGGGGCATTCTACCTCCGAGCTACACCTCAGCCCTATTTTTTATTCTTTATTTTGAAACAGGGTCACACTGAGTTGCAAAGGGCCTCACTAAATAGCTGAGGTTGGCTGTGAGCTGCGATCCTCCTGTCTCAGTCTCCTAAATGTTGGGATTACAAACATAAACTACCACTCCTGGTCACAATTTTTTTGAAATTAGTTCTTGTATGAAACAATTCTACCTTCTCCGTCCCAGCAAATTTATGTAGTGTGAGCAAGTAAGAATACTGAAACATTAACATAAAGGGCATTAGATTTAAGGAGTAAATAGATGAAAAGTATATGCCAGAAAACTTTCAAAACAGTAGTTGGAGAAAACCAGCATTGTGATATATGAATTAACCTAGGAGACAATTTCAAGATGTAAAACAAATTAAGCCATACGAAGCAACTCAGAAAGATAAATAGCATGAAAAATGAATTCAAATCTTGAAGTTTGGAAATTAAAAAGTCTTTGGTAGCCTTTGAATTAGTGTCTTTGGAGTTAAATTATTTGAATTTGTCAGCTTTATTATTTAGTGGTTATGTGGATTTCAGCAAGTCACTTAAAGTGTATTATGTCTAGTTTTTTTTAATCTGAAAAATAGTTTTATTAGGAGTAAACTTCTATTTTTGTGGGTTTTATTTTTAATGTAATATATACTTTTTCAGATAGGTTCTCACTGAGTTGCCCAGAACAAACTTGAACACAAGATCTTTATGACTCATATTCTCAAGTTGCTGGGGTTACAGGCTTGCGCCACCACACAGCTGTATTTTTTGTTGGTTTGTTTGTTTTTATTTATTATTTAATTTTTTGTGGTACCGAGGATGGAACCCAGGGGCCTTCTACCTCTGGGCTATAACCCCAGACATATTTTGTAATTCATTTTGAAACAGGGTCTCACTAAGCTGCTGAGAGCCTTACTAAGTAGCTGAGGCTGGCTTTGAACCTGTGCGATCCTCCTTCCTCAGTCTCCCAAGCACTGGGATTATACCAGTGTGTGCCACCATGCCTGGCTTGTTTTGTTTTAAATGAGTTAATATGTGAAATTAATTTAGAACACTGTCACATAACCGTATATATGGTGGTAGAACAGAGTATACACTATCCATATTTTCCTTCAAAAAAATACTTATTCTCATTTCTAGGAGCACAATCAGCAACCCTAAGTTATATTTGGTATACTCTTGTGTGTGTGTGTGTGTGTGTGTGTGTGTGTGTGTGTGTGTGTGTTACTGGGAATGGAATACAGGGACATTCTACCTCTGAGCTAAATACCCCCAGTCCTATTTTTTTCATTTTTTATTTTGGAACAGGGTCTCCCTGAGTTGTGGAGGTCCTCACTATGTAGCTGAGGCTGTCTGCGAACCTAGATCCTCCTATCTCAGCCTCCCAAATGCTGGGATTACAATCGTGTACCACCATGTGTGGCCTAAGTTTTATTCTTATAGGCACAAATTGTGTTCAAGGACTGATCAAAAATAAATACCAAGTCTCAGCCAATCAGCACAGCACAAATCTCTGATGGGCTTTATTAGCTGCAAAGATTCCTAAGGGGTAAACTGAGATTGTTGGTCCAATCCTGCTTCCTGCTTATCCTTTGTACAGTTGGTGATTCTAAGCCCTCTTTCTCTACTACAGACATCCTAAACACAAAATTTTGTCCCCAAATATGCTTGCCAGTAAATTCAAATTGTGACATTAGTGTAGTTTGTTTTTATATTTTTAGTTGGATTAATGAGTAAAATTAGAGAGCAGTATTTACATTGGATTTCTCTTAAAGGCTTTGTGTTGAATGACTGTGTTATTAAAACTGTGTTAATATATAGCTGGGCATGGTGGAACACACTTGTGATCACCGGACTTTGGAGGCTGATACAGGAGGATTATATGTTTGTGGCCAGCCTCCGCACTTTAGCAATACCTCCACAAATTAGTGAAACTCTGTTTCAAAATAAAATAAAATAGGATGCTACTGTAGCTCAGAGATAGTATACCCCTGGGCTCAATCATCAGTACCACTAAAAATAGAAAGGCACACATAAAAATAGAAAGAGGGAGAGAGAGGAAGAGAAAGGGGTGGGAGAGAGAGAGAGAGAGAGAGAGAGAGAGAGAGAGAGAGAGAGAGAATATGAAGCCTAAAATTTTGAAATGAATTTATTTTCATACTTAGTAATCATAAAAACTTCCAGGAATTTGTCACAATATACAAAATCTATTGCAAATTACAATTTTAAATTAATATTTATCATGATGTTACATGCATTAGAATGAACCTGGTAGTTTTTCAAATCCAGAATTTAAAGAACCCATAGACGTAGGAAACCTACCCAGAAATTTCAGGCTTCTATAACAAAATAGAATTAGGGTTTTGATTCAGGAGTGTTTCAACATAATAAAATTTTATAAGAAATATATATATAAATTGAGTGTTATTTTTATCTACTGCATGATAAGTTTTGAATTAAAATATATTTTCACTTAAACCCCTTTAAAGTACCTCAAATTTTTATTTCTAATTACATTTTATAATGCATGTATTTGAATCATTACAAGAACTTCATACTAGTTATGTGTGAAAGAAAAAAATGTTATGTGTGAAAGAAAAAAATCAAAACACATACTAGCAGGTGAATGGGGTTGACTTCGTAGTTATCTCTTAATCAGTTCCCCTTCTGAAAAGAAATGAGAAAAAACTGCAAATGGCTTTAGATGGTAGTGTAAGTGATTTAAGTTAAACATAAAGATTTCCCTGGTGGGCAATGGTTGTTAAACACTGAGGTGAATTTCCAAAAATAGGTTGTAGAACAGAGCAGAAAATGTTATCCTTAAACAAAATCTAGATTATATTTCAATATAGTGGATGAATAGTCCTACCTAATGAAAAGTGTGTGTGTGTGTGTGTGTGTGTGTGTGTGTGTGTGTTTGTGTGTCTTTGTTGGAAATGCATAACAACTGTTTACTCCTTTTTGTATCTATAATATTACATTACATATACGCTATGTTCCTTGAAATAAAGATCAACTGTATAATATACATTAATATCAACTTTATAATGTTCTTTTTTAAGTTTTATTGTACCTAACATATTAAGTATACCTAATGTATTTTATTTTGACTATCTGGAGCTTACTTTCGACTTGGATATTACATAAATGAAAGCAAGAGTTCTCTGAAAAATTTCTATCCTTAGTCCATTTTCTACTACTATAACAAACTCTTTGAGGCTGGGTAACTTATAAAGAAGAGATATTTATTTAGCTTACAGTTTGAGAGGGTTAAAGTCTGAACACTATAACAGCCTTTGGCTTATTCACATTATGACAAAGGGCATCATGGTGAGAAAGCATGCAAAAGAGATATTTTACGAGATGAGACAGGAAGGCAGAGAGTAGAGGGATCCATCTTGCTCTCTTATAAAAACATTTGAAGAAAATTAACCAAGCTACCATGAGGAATACTTTAATCTTTTTTTATGATTATATTTTCCCATTAGGCTCCACCTAGCACAGTGCCACATAGGCGACCAAGGCTCCAACACCTAAGTCTTTGGGGCACAGTTAAATCATATGCAAATCATAGCATCAATTGATTTAAAACATATTCTTTTCTAGAATTTCAAAAGTTGCATTTACCCCCAAATCTATATGTATAATGGGTTACAGCTATAAGCACATTTTCTTTTTCTTAAAGCAGAGATAGGATGAAAGAGGAGGCAAAATATTAATATAAAATAATGTGTTATTTAGATCAGATTCTTCTTTAACCTTGGATAGTTTCCGCAGACATGACTTTTCTTTTCTTTCTCTTTTTTTTTTTTTCTTTTTTTGTGGTACTTGGGGTTGAACCCAGAGCCTTTCTACCTCCGGGCTATACTCCCAGACATATTTTATATTTTATTTGGAAACAGGGTCTCAATACGTTGCTGAGAGCCTCACTAAGTAGCTGAGGCTGGCTTTGATCCTCCTGTCTCAGCCTCCAAGCACGGGGATTACAAGCGTGTGCCACCATGCCCGGCTAAACAAAGTAACTTTTGTGTGTGTGTGTGTGGTACTGGGGATGGATCCCAGTGGCTTTCTACCTTCGGGCTATACTCCCAGACCTATTTTATATATTTTTATTTTGGAAACAGGATCTCACTAAGTTGCTGAGAGCCTCACTAATTAGCTGAGGCTGGCTTCGAACCTGCGTGATCCTCCTGTCGCCACCTCCCAAGCGCGGGGATTACAAGCGTGCGCCACCACGCCCGGCTTAGAAATGACTTTTCAACCAAGATCATGATTAGAATCCCCTTGACCCAGGACTAATGATGTGTGGGAACATATGGAAAACAATGTAAAAGTATGTGATGCACTGTTCTCAGAATCACTAAGAGTGGCCCATTCTCCTCAAACCAAATGTCTCTGTCTCTCTCTCTGTCTCTCTCTCTGTCTCTCTCTCTCTCCCTCTATCATTTACTTTTCTGTAGGTTTACCAGTAAGCACAGCAATCCTCCAGCTATATGCTTTATACATCATTTCTGGTTTATTTAGATATGCATAAATATTTTTAAAATACATTATAGCAGAACTTTCAGGAAAAAGAGAAAACAATGTTTTAGGAGGAAAACATAGGGCACATTAATAGCAATGACAAAAGTTCTAGCTGAGAAAATAAAGTGAGTTCTTTATTTTTCTTCATTCTCCTAAATGGAATCAGGAATGAAACATCAACAATGAAAATAACATTCTAAGGCAGAAATGTGCAAAGAAAAGCCATATACTTTTTTTTACAAACTTCTAAACCAGTTGAAATATATGCCAGATAAAGAAAATACTCTAGAATGAATACTCTCAGGCAAAATTCAGAAATTTATTGGACAAATTCAAAGTTTAATAATACATAGGTAAAAACTTTACATATTTTTCTGAACTGAAAGTGATTTTTAAAACAAAAGAAAACTCTTTAATGTTTATTAAAAAAATCTACAACCTAATTGAAGATGACTAAAAGATTGTAAAACTGTAAGCAATAAAATATGAGATTATAAAGTGGATTTAGTAAAGACTTTTAATTATCAACCTAGGCATTGAGATTCATTTCATGATATATCATCTAATTCTTGTTCCTCTACCTACTTTCCCTCCCCCACTCACTGTGGCATGTAAGATAAATTCACCAAAGGCTTACTAGCAGATTTCCAGGATAGATGTCAATCAGTTTACATGGCCATCTCAAAATAATTAAGACTAAATCCATAAATTTGAGTAAAACTGTCATTCCCATCAATCTGAAATATAGTGAGTGTTGCATAATAAAAAAAATAATCTGAGGTCTTTTCCCATCTTTGAAGCTTGTCCTAAAATCAAAAAGTCTTACGAGATTTATTTCTCCATTCACATCTTTCCAGGAATATCCCTATTTGATGATGACTCTTCCCAGGAGACTATTTTACCTCTAAACTCAACATTTTTATTCTCTCTATACTTTGAAACCTAGCATAACCTGTTTTAATTTGTACATTCTTTTCATCAAATTTTACTGTCTATGAAGCACCAAGTAATTTGCTAGTTCTAAAACTTCAGTGCTATAACTAAAACCATTTTTTATTCTTCATTTTGAATCAGGGTCTCACTGAGTTGCCAACAGCCTCACTAAGTAGATAAGGCTGTCCATGAACTATAATCTTCCTGTTTCAGCCTACTAAATGCTGGGATTACAGCCATGCACCACCATGCCCGGCTTTTATTTTTCATTTTGAAACAGGGTTTCATTACGTTATCATGTGCTGGCCTTGAACATTTGATCCTCCTGTCTCAGCCTTCCAAGTACTTTGATTACTCTGCCCAGTTGAGCCCCACCTTTTTCATAAAGATATATTAATTTCTAAATTTTAAAGTTCTAAGAATAAGAAATGTGTATAGAAAGCAACTAATAAGTATACTGACAAGAATATATTAGTTGATCATTGATTCCTTTCACCAGCTCCAGGTTTTGGAATGTCAGTCTCCAGTTCTATAAGGAAGATGGTTTCCCTATAATATAATTTCTCTTTCTCTTATAACAAACCATTCTTTTGAATGATCGCAAGAGTAGGGAGGTAGCTCTACTGTGGAGAATTAATTAAAATGTACATATATGTGCTTAGTAAAGAAAACATGTCATTTTAAAATAACTATTTCAAAGCAGATCATATATATCCCAGGCACAAATAATGTTGCAAGAAACCCTAATTCTGCAATTTTGCCATAGAAGTACAAAGGTGATATGTCTGCTAGAGCTATCCTAGTGAAGAATGTTTCCTAGCACTGAGCAGATCTAAATGCATTTTTATAGGTGGATAGATTGTTAGTTTCCAAGTCGGCTTGTCAGGTTGAATGATATTTAAGTGTAAAGATCAGCGGTGAAGTTGTTCACATTACCAGTTTCTCTTTCTTGCCTATAATTTTTACAAGACAAAGTCAATGAACCAGATAAATGAAAACGTGATTCTGTGTGTTTGCATACGTTTGCATTTTGTACACTTTCCTCCTATATCCTATTCTCCAGTTGGTAATCTCCCCTAAATTAGTGCTAAATACCAGAAAGGTAGAAAAATGTTTTCTCATAAATACTTTTTGCTTGACTTCAAATTAGACTTTGAAGGAGAAAATAGTATTTTCAAATGCTTTCAGAAAAGTAAGATTTCTATGTTGAAGCTTTAATATTTTTTCAAAGGCATGCCTAAGGAAATGTTCAAAAAATTAGCAACTGGACAGACTGTTTGAAATCATCTCCCTTGTGGAACATGGCATGAATTTCAGGCAAATTTAACTGTGTGTGTGTGTGTGTGTGTGTGTGTGTGTGTGTGTGTGTGTGTGTGTGTGATTGAGTGGCGATTAAGCAGTGTAGAGACTGCTTGTCGTGGGTTAAAATAATTTGTAAGGCTTAATTAATTGTTACAACAACTGATAGCCCTGTCAAATTGGCAAGTAAGTTCATTGATCTTAAAATTCAGCTGAGCTGGGGAAAGGCTGACAAAATAATTTGTAGACTATGGCAGAGAGAGACAGGCAGAGATAAGTAACTCATGTTGAAGGTAGAGGATGATACCCCCAGAAGAGATGAAACAGGATGGTATTTTCAAAGAAATATTATGCCTACATTTCTCTAAAGGCAAGACCCCAGGAACCAAACATCTATCCTTCTCATGTATTGTACATAGGATTTTTTGTACTTTTAATGACCTCCTACTTTTTAGTTTATACTGAGCACACGATAAATTGATTAGATTCTATGCCAAGATCATTTAATATCATTTTGAAAATAGAAATAGCCTCATATCTGGCCTGAATGAAGTGCTTTCTTTTATATGAACTGCTGAATATCAGGCTTCTCTCTACTTCCAAAGATGGGATAATACTGCTGTGTTCCTTTTGTTACGCTAAGGCCAAATGAGAATGCTTTATGCCATACTTTGGAGATGTTTAACAAATTGGAGGTCTCCCTGGAACCCTTTGTTGAAGTTCACCCCTTATCCATCATCATTCACTTTCCCCTGATGAAATGAGTCACAGAGGAAAACAAGGGAAAATTCCCCCACTTCTTCTAAGATTTATAAAACCCAATCATTGAACTAAGTAACTGAATTGTGTCATAGCAATTCTAATTATTTTGGCAAGCCCTGTGCCTAGCAGCAGCTTAGATGCCGAGTCTGAGGGAGATATACACCACATTGTCCAGAGCAGGTAAAATACTCCCATCAGCCATGTTACATTTTGAAAATTTGGAAATGAGTCAAGAAATATATAAATAGTAATGAGATTGCAAACAATAATTAGAAAGGAGAGGCAGACTATAGATTTCTTGCAGAAAAAAGAACCTAGGTAAAACTTAGATATTTTGCTCAGATGCCTTTAAAAGGCTGTTTCAAATCACCTGGACCTCTTTGTTTTCCACCCTCTGGGGTCACTTCCTTCATCTCAGGTCATGACTACAGTGATTAACTCAGTTTGCTCTTCCTTCAACTCAGGAGTCTATCTTTACAGAAAGTTATATCTGTGGTATCGCAGAAGACGATCATGGAAGATGGAGAAATGAGTCCCATTTAAACCCAGCAATTGGTTGGTCCTTGAATTGACTTTTCTGTCTCACTCTCTCTTACTCTTACTTCTGCTCTCTGGTTCATTGTGAACCAGTAGTCTATAAATCCCCTGGGTTTATTAAACAAAATTTAGAGATGAATGCTGATTTGGACTGAGCTTCAGCAGCAGGTACCAACTAATCTCAAAATGGAGTCACACTAATATTCTATGTTACCAAAGTTAAACCTAATTTTTTTTTTTTTGGTGTGTGTGTGTGTGTGTGTGTGTGTGTGTGTGTGCGTGTGGTGTTACTGGGGTTCCTGGAAACCTCCTATGACTCTTTTCCCTAGCTTCTGCATATTAAGGGAAACTTCTACACTGCCTCATTATATAATGCTTAAAATACAAAACATTTATCTTCAGTTCCTCTGGGTCAGGACTTTAGGAATGGCTGAGAAAATCAAATTTGGCTCAAGTCTCTTTTGTGGCTGCAGTCATCAAAAAGCATGATCTGTCAGAATAGTTATTCTAAGATGGATGCCTCCATGGCTGTTGAAAGAGGACATCCATTCCTTGATGAATTTTGTCAGCAGGTTTTAATTCTTTTCATGTGGTCCCTCCATAAACTGCTTACGTATTCTTATTACATGAAAATTTTTCCCTGAGTAAATGATCCAAAAGAGAGTAGGAGGCCACAATTCCTTTCAGTATCTATTCATTAAACTTGCACATGAATTCTTTATTATACTGTTGATTAGAAGGAAACCACTAAGAAAACCCTCACTGAAGGAGAGAAAAATGTGATTATATATTTAGAAAAGAATGAACAAAAAATTATGAATATGTCTTAGTCAACAGTCCCACTGCTAGAATCCAAAACAATCGATCACAAAACTTAGACAAGAAAGAATTTTTCTTGCTTATGGTATTTTGAAGATTTTAGGGTTCAGTCCATGTGAAGCCAGACTCAGTGGGGCTCAGGGTTTGATAGCAAGAAGCAGAGGAAAGGGCTCTCTTCTCTCATCATGGAGGCCAAGAAAGATGAGAGCAAGGAGTAAGGGGATTCAAAGGGACAGTCCCCAATGCCACATACGCAGGGGCACACTTTTTACAACCACACCCTTTCTGCCTAGGTTGGTGCCCAGAAAATCCATTAGATTAAAATAAATAAATAAATAAAATAAAGATTGTATTTATTTACTGATGTGATTACAACCCTCATTACTCAATTATATCAACTCTGAAAATTAATACATGAGCTGTTTCAGGGGCTATTCTATATCTAAGTATAACAGGATATATACTTAAATTATCACAGTTAATTCATATTGGTAGTTTGTCATCTCCTTTATGTCATAATAAATTTGGCTAGAAATAGTTTATTGAATTACATAATAACATTTCATTGATATTATGCATTGGTTTAATTTTCTATATTTCTATGCATTCATCTTTATTTTCTTTTTCTTTATATATGAGGTTTGATCTGCCTGTTTTGTTTGCTTTAATGGATTATTAAATCATTATTTTAAGACCTTCCTACTTTTCCAATATGGACATTTAGTGCTATAAGTATCTCTCTAAGCTGGCCGTAGTGGGGCACGCTTGTAATACCCATGCTTGGGAGGAGGAGACAGGAGGATCATGCAGGTTCAAAGCCAGCCTTGCTGGCTTAAGAGACCCTGTTTCCAAATAAGAATATAAAAAAATATATAGGTCTGTGAGTGTAGCCTGGAGGTAGAAGAGTTTCCAGGAATCCCAGTACCACCAAAAAAATAAATAAACTAACTAACTAACTAAATAAATAAATATTCCTCTAAACCCCATTATATGTATACCTTATAAATTTTTATATGTGTATTAATTTTTATTCTGTTTAAAATACTTCCAAATTTCTATTTCTTCTTTGTCCATGAATTGCTTAGACATGTATTCCATTTTCTTATTTCTGGAAATTTTAAAATATCATGTTATGCATTTTAAATATAAATATCTTGCAGACAGAAAGCATACTTTGTATAGTTTGAGTCTTTTTAAATATACTGAGTATAATTTTATCACTCAGAATGTGGTGTGTCCTAGTAAAAGTTCTATGTGGCCTTGAAAGAAATATCAAATTAAATCAGGGCATAAGCTTCTCAAGTCTTTTATGTTGTTACTGATTTTGTATCAGGATTATCTATCAATTATTGAGGGAGGGGTGTTGATGACTCAAACTATGACTGTGGATTTGTCCAAGTTTTTTTTATGCAGTGCTATTGGTCTCTGTTTTTTGTATCTGCCAAGCTTGTTATTGAAATCATAAATATGCAAGACTGATATATTCTTATGAACTTATGATTCTTTATTCTTGTGATTTTTTTGCTCTGAAAACTAGTTTATCTTATATTAATGTAGCAAATTTATTTTTGATAACTTTTGACCTGCCCTATATTTTTAATTATTTAACATTTCATTTTAATTGTATTATTGTATTTAACACATGAACAAATACAGATTTTTTCCTAATCTGACTATTTCTACCTTTAATTGCAGTATGTGTCATTTAGATTCAATGTGATTATGCCAGTCATGGTGTTGCATGCCTTTAGTTTCAGTGCTTGGAAGAATGAGACAGAAGGATCACAGTTTCAAGGCAGTATCAACAACTTAGTGAGATCTTATTTCAAAATAAAAAATGACATACAGCTAGGGGAATAGCACAAAGGTAGAAGGTTTCTGGGTTGAATCCCAATATCTCAGGAGAAAAAAATTCACTGTGTTTACTGATACGGTTATTTTCTACAATTTTTTTGTGTTCAATAAGTAAGTAAATAAATAAATAAATAAATAAATAAATAAATATAATTTCTTTATTTTATTTAATAAATGCCTTGGATTATTACTTATATCCTTTATTTAAGAGTTATATAGGATTCAAAGTATATATCCCACCTTGTATAGAGTCGAAGAACCCTATATCACTATCTTATTTTTGCCTCTCTTGGTTTTTATATTTTGTTATCCTATCTTTACTCTTAAGAGTTTTCAAAACATCATAAGACACTTTTATTATTTTTTCTTTAAAACATGTTTTAAAGAGACTAAAATAGATTTTATAGTAGACATTTATTTTGTTCTTTATCTTTCAGTTCAATGTTTTTCTCCTTGAAATACTTTACTACTTCTGATTTTATTCTTTTGTTTTTTACATTGTTATTAGGTTTACAAGTATATTGCTTTCTTTAGAATAAAATCTTTTAATTTTAGAATAGTTTAAGATTTAGAAAAAATTATAAAGATAACAAAAATTCTATCCCTGGTTTTATCTATATTCCTCTTTTTTTTTTTAGCACAGTACTTGTGTCACAATTAACAATGTCAACATATATTTACAAACTGATTTTCATACTTTAGTTTAATTTTATGGATTTTTTTACTTAACATCTTTCTCTGATCCAGGATACTATATATATTTAGATGTCATGTCTCCTTAGGCTGAGCTTTTCATTTTCATATCATTTTATTTATTTATTTATTATTTATTTATTTATTTATTTATTTATTTATTTATTTATTGGTGGTACTGGGGCTCTTGGAAGCCCTTCTACCTCTGGGCTACACTCCCAGACCATTTTATATTTTTATTTGGAAACAGGGTCTCTTAAGCCAGCACAGCTGGCTTCGACCCTCCTATCTCTGCCTCCCAAACGCAGGGATTACAAGCGTGCGCCACCACCCCCGGCCATATCATTTTATTTTAATAGTTTTTTGTATGTTTAGATACAAGTGATTTATGAGATAAGCATTTTTCAAACATTTTCTCATAGAGCTTTTTGTTTTTTATGAGCATATTTTACAGAACAAAGAATTTAATTTTAATAAAGCCCAACTTAACCTATTTTTCTGCTTCTGTTTCATGCTCTTGGTAGTGAGTCTAAAAGTTCATTCTAAACCCATCAGACCTGTTTTTTGTTGTTTCTAAATAATTATACTGTATAATTTTATATTCAGGTTAGTGATTAATTTTGAGTCATTTTAGAAAAAAACATGAGTCTGTATCTAGCTTCCTGTGTGATTGTGATTTTTATATATATATATATGTATATATATGTATATATATATGTATATATGTATATATATGATTTATATATATGTATATATGTATATATGTATATATGTATATATGTATATATATGTGTATATATATGTATATATATACATATATATACACATACACACACACATATGTGTGTGTGTGTGTGTGTGTGTTTGTGCTCAGTTATATCAGCACCACTCACTTCTAAGAATACACTCTATACCATTGTCAAAAAATTGTTGGCGATATTTGATGTTTGTTTGTGTCTACTTCTGGATTTTCTTAAATACACACACATGCACACACATGCAAACACACATACACACATTCACCAATAGCACACTTTCCTGATTATAGTAGTTTTCTAATAAGTTTTAATTTGGGTTATGAGCATTCCAGGTTTATTGTTCTTAATATTGTGTGGGTTATTCTGAATTTTTTCTTTTTTACATATACTTTGGAATCAGTTTGTTTATGTGTGAATTAGCTTGTGGATATTTTGTTGGGATTTTGTAAAATCTATATATCAAGGAAGATATTACTATTTTGACTTACACAGTTATTTTTAAATTAATTTAGAGTAAAAAAAAGAAGAAATTTTTATGTTACTTTCATTCATTTTTTTCAGCTATCCTCCTTTATTTATATATATCCAAGTTTGGGGTCTATATTATTTTCTTTATTCCTGAAATACATCTTATAGTATGAAAAAGAAGTATTCAGAAGTATTGAGAAGATCTGCTGTTGATACATTTTGTGTTTTTGTTTGCAGAAACAGTCTTTTTTCTCTTTTCCTTTTGAGGAATAGTCATTTTTGCACAGAAATATAGCTTGGTGGGTTTTTTTAAACAAGTTTAATATTTCACTCCTCTCTCTTATTATTTGCATGTTTTCTAAGTAAAGTCTTTTGTAATTCTTACCTCAATCCTCTAAAGATTAGGTATACCCAAACCTTGGCTTTTAAAAAGATTTTTCTATTAATCTTTGGCTTTAAACAGTTGAATTTCTAGTTGGTTTTGTTTTGGCCATTTTTTTTTTATTCTTCTTGGCATATTTTGAATGTCCTGATATCTGAATGTGTGGTTCACTAAAACAATTCACATTTTAAGAAAAGAAAAAATGAATAATACCAACTAAGTCAAAATAAAATTTTTAAAATAAATTGTCACATTACTTATACTTCTGTAATACTGCTAGAACAAGGTAAGCTTTCTGTGATAGTCACAGCGGGTTTGACTTAAATTTAGATAAAAATTAAGGTGATTTTATATGTTGCACTTTTGAGATATCTTTTCTCAACTATCTACTTTTTTATTTTAAGGGAGAAATTTTCCCAAGTGACAAATGCAGTCTAGGATGATTTGGCAGTTCAAAGACTGAAGGTAAACTCTGTTTCTAGGATGATTGCAAACAAGCAAACACAACAACAACAACAAAATGCAATTTAGAATCATAGTGAAAAGTCTGCCAGCCCTATGATTTAGTGTGATCAGGATGAAATAGTTAATCATTCAACAGCTATTTACAAAGTTCCTTTTAGGTAACTAGCATTTAGTAATGCATTTTTCTTTATTTGCAAATGAAAACATATAATTTTACTTTCTCAACCAAGCAGAAAACTGTAAATTTTTTGATCCCTGTTTGTCAAAACAAAAGCAAAGCAGTAAAAAATTATGAAAAATGAAAATCATAAAAGTTGTAAAGCAATATTCAGACCTGTTATTTAATTTAGAGTTAATTTTATTGTTCAGCAATGTATTTTCTTGTCAATATTTTCTTGGAACCATTCAAAATAATCTGCACTGTTTTTAAGCTTAATTGTTACTACTATTATCATTATTATCAGTAGTTGTAATAATTTTCTAGCATATATTGTTAAACCCTAATCACACCTATAAATAGCAGAAATAAATATATAATACTTTGGGTTATATATTAAATATTAAACAAAATTGTATTTTTTTTTAATTGTTTCAATTGCTATTGGTTAATTCCAAACCTGCTTGTTTCTTGTGATTGTTTACTTATCTGGAACAGAAAAAAAGCAATTGAGGGCAAGATTGTCCTAGACATGGAGTATGCTTTTGATGGTACAATTATGAATCCATTTGAAGTGCCCTTCTTAACTCCCGATTTTGGCCTATTGTAAGGATTAAAGGATTTCAATCTGGATTAAAGGATTAGATAATTTATAAACTAGTGTTTCATCTTAGAAAATAAATATGTTGATTTAGATTACCAAGAGATGAAGGACTATTTATTTGTTGGAAACATGCTTTTCTTTTTTTCCTACTTAAACCAGCAATACATTCATGGTTTTTCCCCATTTTTGGCCGTGTTGTTCCCATGTTCATCATTCAAATGCTTGAATATTTCTTAGAGTTATGAAAAGAATACTACAATGGGGATAAGCATCACCTTTTCTGGATAATAATGTTGATTTTTCATTGTTGTTACAAATCAGAAGAACATGAATGGAAAAATAAAAATAACTGAATATAAGTATAAAAGTACTCTCTATATATTTCAGTATACAGAGAAAATAAAATACAGGAAATTGTTTTTAGATAATTGGATTTTTAGTGTAAAGCCACTGCTAAGGTTTAGATTTATAAAAAAAACAGTCTGACAGGTGACTCCTTAAATAACAAACTTTCATGAAGTTCTCTTTTCAGTTATTCTTAATAAATAGGCCTCTGATATCTGGTAAGGATATCCTTGTTTAAGCACTTGATTGGGCAATGCTACCTAGCTGCCAAACATCTCAGTCTAAGGAGATTCCCATAAAATGAAACTTCTTGATCCCATCAACACATTTTATTTTAATAAGAAGCAATACCCAAATGCTATACTGGATTTCATGGCAAAATTTGAGTCTCCCATGGGGAAAAATCTCATAGGAAGTTCTATCTCCTCAAAACAAGAATTTTTAAAAATCCATCTGTTGTCTCACCTTATGTAGCCCACGTCTTTCCTATTATTTCTTTCCAAAGTTTAGCCTCATAAGACCACACTGGCCCTCATCTCCGGCCATTGTCTCCAGGAGGCACCTAGCTACCCATTTCCATTTCTTTACTTATACTCACATTTATCTTCCTATCTGGAGAAAAATTAGGTTGCTATAGAGAAGAAACACTCTTGCTAACTGAAGTAGCAATAAAATACACTGTGTGATTAATGTTGGCCCACATCTTTTATTGCCATAGGAGCTTTTTTTCAAGATGCAGTAATTCAGAACAGATAAGTGTTTGGACACAGGATCTAGACAGTTCCATTCACCTGGTTGACCAATTACTATTTGTTTGAACTTGAAAAAGCTGCCTAACAGCTCTGAACCTCAATGTTCTTATTTGTAAAATGAGCACAAGTATAGTGTTTATAAGAGCAGTGGCTTATAGTCAATGTTATAGAGGTGATAGTAGTTTTATTTGCAAAGAAACAAAATATCACCATTAAAGCATTGCTCAAAGTGACATCTTCACCACTAAATATACTTTAGGTTTTCAGGCAGAATCTTATTGATCAGATGAATTCCTGGTAATGTAGTTTTTATAAAAAACAAATTAAACTTATGCAAATAAATAAATCTAATTTGTATACTACAGAACTCTGATGTTTCCATGGGCATGTGTTTTGGAGATATATTATGGTGGCATTTTTAAAATACATAAATTAATATAAAATTGCCCAATGTGTGACTGGGTTTCACTTTATTTTACAGAATTTTTTTCTTTACTTGTTTGTTTTCTTTTGTTTTTGTGGCAAAAGCTTTCTTAAAGTGCTAGAAAACCACAGCAGATTTAGATCAGCCAAATATAGTTTCATTTCTTTCTACTGTCTTACTCTGGAGAAAGATTTGAAAGGAAATAGTTATTTACTGCTACTGTGCTGGTTTTAGTTTAGTTATAACTTCCTATTATATTTTCCTTAAAGTGAAGCAAAATATATAAAGACCTTAAGTTACTGAAAGGAAAAAAAAGGAAAGAAAAGATAGAAACTATTGGAATAAATGTTAGAATTAAAAATGCAGTTGTAGAACCATTTGTGGTCACTCTGATCCAATTACTATCCTCATAGAAATGTTTTCTTTTTTTGACCCTTCATTCCTTTTGTTGATACCTCAGCATCACTGTCAGAGGACTATGTCCAGGATGCTAGAATCCATTTTGTGTGCACATATATGCCAGAGGGCAGCAGGTACCTCCTATCTAGTGACTCACAGAGGAGAGTCTAAACAACTCCTTTGCCTTGTGATTGAACCAATTCTGAGCCTCTGGGTCTTGGCCTTCTCATATAGGACTCAAACTAAGTAATTCTCTGAAAGTCTTAGATTTATACATCCTTACTTCACTTCTCTTTCTTCTCAGACCTACTGTCTACTGTTTTATCCTGAATATACGTCCTAATCAACCACTTTCAAAAAAAATTATTCTCAGGATATTCTTTTGGGAAACAATTCCAAACACAGGTGACAACTGATTTACGTTTTTTTACACCCTGCTGGATGGAGAATAACTGGTAAGATACCATACATAGAAGCAAAGAGACCAGTACTATACTTGTATTTTATATCACTTTTAAATTTAAATATGTATTCATTTATTTTATGTTCTTTTATTGGTACATTATAATTATATATCATAATAAAGTTCAGCAGGTACAATATTTATTGTAACTGTTTTGTTCCTAAAATAATATTTTAAATTACTACTGACTATTAGGTACATTTATGGTAGAGTCATTTTGAAAGCAAAGTTCTAAATATATGTTTGACAGGAAACAAAAAACAACCAAAATTCCAGGGATAATTTTCCTAGAACTCAGTTTTCAGGTTATATAATTATTTCTCATTTCTAACTATCTATTATGATTTCTGGCAACATGCTATAAACACCTTAAAATGGCTAAAATGCATTTACACACTGCTGAATTCATTCTCAAAATGGCTGATAGACTTTAATAACATGTGACCAAATATGATATTTTGAATCTTTGAAACTAAATAATTATTTAGGAAGGAAAGGAAAAATAAGTAAATGATCTATTTATATGCTCAAAATTTTAGCTTTTGCAGAACAAACTAGAATTATCAAAAATTATTAACAATGTCCAGGTGTGGTGGCGCATGCTTGTAATCCCCGGGCTTGGGAGACAGAGACAGGAGGATCACACAGGTTCGAAGCCAGCCACGCTGGCTTAAGAGACCCTGTTTCCAAATAAAAAAAAAATATAAAATAGGTCTGGGAGTGTAGCCTGGAGGTAGAAGGGCTTCCGGGTACCCCAGTACCATCGAAAAGCAAAAGCAAAACCAAAAATCTTTAACAAGTAAAGTGAACCTGACAGTATAACTAAATGTCCAAAGAGACAATTGGCTACTTGACACTCATACAAATTTCCTTTTACTTTTTCATTCTTTTTCTTTTCTTGGTTGCCATTCTATCTTATTTTCTCACTAGAAAAGACAAAATATTTGAAATTAAAAGCATCTGTTTATTATGTAAAAGAAACATCTACTTAAAATACCCATTGCTATATTAAATTTACCCTCAGACATATGCTAGAAATGGAAACTAGTATCATAAAGTGCTTATGGTCCTCTGGGAAACTTTTAACTCAACAGGATATAAAGATCATCATAAATCCAAAACTGCTAATGACTGCATTCTTGCATGTTAAAAGGATGTGCAGGGTCAGCAAAGAACTACTAATGATGGGCATGAAGAAGATCAAAACCATGGCATGCCTGCACAAGGGAACCTTTACACGCAGAATATGGCTTTCAAGCTTAAAAGTTGTCAAGAAACTCCATTGCCATGTAGTCCAAATGATGCACTGATTAAGAAAGGTCAGTATGTCTTTTGGGAAGTTGACAGTAGTGATATAGTAACTATGCAAACTGCAAGTCTCTGGAGTAGTATTTGTGTCTAATCTATATGGTCACAGGAAATATAACTGCCAAGAATGCCATATTCATCATCTCGAGTAGTTTTATCAGCACTACCTGATGTCGCACTCAAAAGAAAAATCACCCAAAATTTGCTTGGCCATTCAATCATGTATCTTTTGTGAAACGTGCTTAGGGCAAATTGTGTGTCTGGTGCTCAGATAATAAAAGTAAAAATAAGACAATGTCCCTGTCCTTGCTATGCTTAAAAAATAAGAGGAAAAACATATAAAGAAAATATAACCTAACCTGATAGCTATTATAGTATTCTAAGTAGAATCATAGTGTTCATAGATGTAATAAATAGTTCTGAGAGAATATTCATAAAATGTTTTTCTATAAGCTAAGATTAAAGAACTAGTAGAAAATATGACCAAAGGCTCGTATGCATAAGAAAGCTAAATAATATTTTTCAAATTCTCAAAATTCATTATACTAGTAACTAGTACTAAAATATGAATTCTCTGTCTTGTTTTATTTTTTTTACTACTTTAGATCAGCAAAGGTCATTCTTCATTATTTTACTTACCATAAAAAAATTTAAGCTGGGCGTGGTGATGCACACTTGTATTCCCAGCATTTGGGAGGTTGAGACGGGAGGATTGCACAGGTTCGAAGCCAGCCTCAGCTACTTAGTGAGGCTCTTTGCAACTCACTGAGACCCTGTTTGAAAATAAAGAGAAAAAATAGGGCTGGAGGTGTCACTCGGAGGTAGAATGCCCCTGGTTTCCATCCCCAGTACCACAAAATATATGTGCCTATTACATATGATCACCTTTTCTAGATTCTGTCAATAACCTTGAAAACAAACAAAACTTTTTTGTGATATAGCTTTTATTCCATAAGAGGAGGTACCTATTATTCAAGTAAATGTAGAAATAAAAAATAGAATTTTGTTCCTAATAAGAGATATAGACTGCTAACATCAACCCTTCTGCAATTAACCATTACAAAGTTTATCACAAAAATAGAAAAATGGTACTTGAAGGATCTCTAGAATGGCATGTACCAGCAGAGTTAGAAGAGGACTCTAAGCACAGAAACTGGGATCAGCATGGGGTATATCTCCTCATTTTGCAGCTTTAATTGGAGGAAAAATCATATTTATTGCTCAGCTTAAAGAAGCTTAACTTCTGTGAAGAAATCTACCACCTTTCTGATTTGAAGAACTATAAAAGAAAGCCTGAAGAGTCACAGTCGCCAGGAAATGAGGGCACAATCACAGAATAAATTCCAATCCAGAGAAAGAAGAACCCCAATGCAGAGAACCCCATATTCTTCTTAACCCTGACCCAGTAGCTGGATGACATTTAGACAACAAATACTTCATATAAGGTGAAAATAGTAACTGAGAATCAATCTTTCCTCCCGCTAGTTGAGACAGATTTTGCACTTCGAATCTAAGGTCACTATTTACAGAAGCAAACAACAAAAAAGACTTTTAAAAGGATTATAATACAATCCACACCGTCTGCAATCTAACATTCACAATATCCAGAATGAAATAAATTATTTGGCATAAAATAAAACAGAAATGGAATCTCTAAGAGAAAGGCCTCAGCGTCTAGCAGTGAGATGACTCAAATGTCATAGTTTAAAGGTTTTAATAGTTTTTCTGTGTTTAATGAATTAAAACAGGTAAGATTTTAATGAAAGAACAATATGTAATCTCAGAAGATAAATATAAATATGTTAAAAGAATCAAATATGAAATCGAATCAACTATATAGGAAAGAATCAACTATAAATTATCTGAAGTTAAAAGCATACTGGATGAGTTGAATGAAAAGTGATACTTGCCTTAAATGTACATCAGTAGAACTTATTTAATCTGAAGAAGAGAAAGAAAAATATAAAAGAAATTATTAAAGATTCAAGGACATGTGAAAATGGGGTCTAAAATATACATTGTCCTTGAAAAGAGAAACAAGAAAGAGTATTTGAAGGAATAATGTCACAAGAGCTCATTTAGTGAAGCAAAACTGAAGCATTTTAAAAAATTCAATGCCCAAGCCAGGTGTGGTGGCTCACTCTTGTAATCTCCGCGCTTAGGAGGCGGAGACAGGAGGATCGTACAGGTTCGAAGCCAGCTGCGCTGGCTTAAAAGACCCTGTTTTCAAATAAAAAAAAAAGTATTAAAAAATAGGTCTAGGAGTGTAGCCCAAAAGTAGAAGGGTTTCCAGGAACCCCAATACCACCAAAAAAAAAAAAAGAAAGAAAAAGAAATTCAATGCCCACATGATTTTATGTGAAAAACTATGCCCCGATACATTATAACAAGGTAGCTAAAAACAAAGATAAGATTTGCTGACTTTGAAAACAGACAGACAAACCAACCTATAGTTCTTTGAAAAAAAAGTATTTTGAATTACTACGGAATTCTCGGGAGCAACCATAGAGTCACCAGCTTAGTGGTTATAACTAAATCTTTAAAGAACAGAAAGAGAGAAAATCATAGAGATAGAGGTGGAGAGAGAGTGAGAGGAAGAGGAAGCAGGATAGGGAGAGGGAGAGAAGAAAGAGGAAGAAGGGGAGGAGGAAGCAAAGAAGGAGGAGGAGGTAGAGGAGGAGGAGGAGGAGGAAGAGGAGAAAGAAAAGAAAGCTGACCCAGATTTCTATAACCAGTTAAGTATCTTTCAAAAATTAAAGCAAGCTAAAGATATTTTAGATAAAGAAATATCATTTACTTATGTGTAATTATTTTCATAAACTGAATGAGGGCTTAATTACTCAATTTTTATGAAGTTATCATAACTCTGATATCAAATTATATATTAAAAAGAAAAATGTATAACAATTATTACTGACATAATTCATCATGTAATTATAAGCAGCATATTGAATATAAGAAACAATTAAAAAATAGAATAAGTAACCAGAAGTCACAAAGTATGTAAAACTAAAACATAAACGTTAAATATCCATGGATTACACAATGTTTATTATTAAAGCCCTGGGGAAGGCCTGTGGCCAAATAGTTTGTTCTTAGCTGGATAAATGGAAACCTTGGAAAATAAAAAACTTATTTTAGGATGGAGTCACTCATTTCTGCTGTGCAGGATTTGTAGGATTTACTTTTTGTAGACAAAGAAAAGGTCTAGAAGTCTCACTAGGGCACAAAATAAAGAATGAGAAAATAAAATATTTTAACGGTATCATGTTTCTTCAAAAACAAAGAAGCAATAGAAATGGATCAAAATAGAACGTTGATCTAAAACAAGAGGTAGTAGAAAATGTTGGAATAGCTGGGCGTGGTGGTGCACTCTTGTAATCCCAGTACTTGGGAGGCCGAGACGGGAGGATCACGCCATTTTGAAGCCAGCCTCAGCTACTTAGGGAGGCTCTCAGCAACTTAGTGAGACTCTGTTTCCAAGTAAAATATAAATAAAATAGGTCTAAGAGTGTAGCCTGGAAGTAGAAAGCCCCTGGGTTCCATCCCCAGTAACACACACACACACACACACACACACACACACACACACACGCACACATGTTGGAATAACTCAAGGACCAATAAACAGAGAGGTCAGCCCTTAATTTTTTTTTATCCTAATGAGGAATGTCAAAAGCAAGGACATAGAAGTGTGTGTGTGTGTGTGTGTGTGTGTGTGTGTGTGTGTGTGTTTTCCTTATCCAATGACAGTTAAATGATGGTGTTTCTAGAAACTAACAAATAAAAAATAACCTGAAGTGAGAGTGTCCACACCCAGCCTTTCTCAGGGAAATGCCTTACTGCTGTAGCCACTGGGCTTTATATGGAAACATGAAGAACATGAACAGAATTATGTGGATTCCAAAATAGAGAAAGGGGAAGAAATATGAAAAACAGAACAAGCACATATGGAAGCGTATTTTGAAGTTTGAATTCCAGACAAGGCCTGTCTTCTCCTTTAGGATCTCTTCCCAGACATAGATCTGCCTATAATATCTAAGTGTCTACTTTAGCCTAAACAAAGATTACTGGCTCTTTTAAATGGAAAACTTATTTGGCTAACACAAGGCATTAAATATTGCTCCCTCTTACACTGGGTAAACATAGTTAGCGGGTATCAGAGGAATTTTGATAAACTAGTAGTTACTGGAATTACAAAAATTTTAGTTACAAAGAGGGAAATGATTTGGAAATAGACAATTAGTAAAGAAATGCAATGAAAAGAGTAGGAGAGAGAAAACATAGACGAGTAACAGAGAAAAATATTGAAGGTTTTTTTAGGCCTCTTCTGTATCAAGTGCGAAGGGAAGAGCATGTGGTTATCTTTCTTCTCCATCCTGTACCACACACCCTGTTGCTTCCAGACATCAGGCTAGCCTAGTTAGAGTTCCATAATTGAATCTCATTGTAGATTAAATAGGCTAACAGTGTTGTTTTGGGGAGGCTTAGAACCAACTTTAGTAGTCCCTTGTTTTGTTTTGTTTTGTTTTGTTTTGTTTTGTTTTGTTTTGTTTTGGTGGTACTGGGGATGGAACCCTTCTACCTCCATGCTATACTCCCAAAAGTATTTTATATTTTTTATTTGGAAACAGGGTCTCTTAAGCCAGCACAGCTGGCTTCGAACCTGAGTGATCCTCCTGTCTCTGCCTCACAAGCACGGGGATTACAAGCATGCGCCACCACGCCCAGCGGGTTCCTTGTTTCTATGAGACATATATTTTGTATTGAAAACCACTTCATAATTTGGAAAGTTAGAGAATAATAATATTCTTCAATTATTAGTAACGGGTCAACATCTTTTAAGATTGTAGTTAAGTTGTGATCTTTAATTACTTTTATAACTTTACCATTTGGGGATGAGACTAAGAAATACCATAACTAAAGCAAAAATTGTATTATAAACAATATAAACAAAGAACATGTCGTTGCTAACCTGAAGTTGCTCCAAAAAAGTCAAGACTTTGAAGACCTTTGTTGTCTTTCATACAATAAAGGACTTTTATGTTATTGATGTCACATTTTATGGAATGAGATTGAAGGATCTAAATTTTGTGTGTATGTGTGGTACTGGGAAAGGAACCCAGGGACTTTGTACCTCCAGACCACACTCCCAGACCTATATTTTTCACATTTTATTTGGAAACAGGGTCTCACTAATTTGCTGAGAGCCTCACTAAGTAGCTGAGGCTGGCTTCGAACCTATGTGAGCCTTCTGTCTCAGCCTCCCAAGCATGGAGATTACAAGTGTGTGCCACCATGCCTGGCTGAAGGACCTAATTTTAAAGTCCAATAATAAATAGAGTATTGTTAAGGACAAATTTTCAAACTCAAATTTGACACTCAAAATATAAAAACAATGAGCCGGCCATGGTGGTGCACGCTTGTAATCCCAGCATTCAGGAGGCTGAGACCAGAGGATCGTGGTCTACCGACAGCCTCGGCTACTTAGTGAGGCCATCTGCAACTTAGTGTGGCCCTGTTTTAAAATAAAAAATAAAAAATAGGAAAGTGGGTGCAGCTTGGAGGTCGAATGTCCCTGGGTTTCATCCCCTGACCCTCAAAATATATATATATATAATATATATATATAATGAACAATGGTTAAATTATGTTTATAAATTTTGGTGAATGTGTTTTCTAATCAGGTGGCCACCAATGAAAGGCCATTAAAGAATGTGTAAAGCTTTGTGTTTAGAAAGGTTATTTTTTTATTACAATTCTATTTTTATAATCCAGTCTTGTGAAATAAACTCCAATTATATTCTAACTTGTAAGAATGATACTACTCAAAATATTTTTGTGTCCTATAGTTCTTAACATTTTACCTAGTGGTTTGACATTTTATAGAATGAGAAATACAATCCCCGAAACAGCATTAAACTACTGTTAGGGCTAAAATCCACAATGGAGGGAGTAGTTAAACTTTTAAAAAATCTTCTAGAATGGGAATCTCCAGAGTAAAAGCTCTCAGTCTATTTCTATGTACAAAGACAGGTAGAAGCCTATGAAAAAGATAAGAACATATTTAAGAAGGTATGGTCACAAGTTACTAACAAAGACATGGCTGGCCAAAATTGTACATACAGTTTTATAATATAATTTTAGATTACATATTGAGATATAATGCATCTATTGTCAAAATATTAAGTTAGGCATTTGAGTTTCTGCTAATTGAATTACTGATTGAAAGACCAAATCTTGCATCAGAAAGAAATTTTGTCTTTAAAATGCTAAATAAGAGTCTTAAAAATGTCATGGTATTAGAGTGTTGTTCAACACCTCTGCCAAGCTGATTAATTATTCACTAATTTACGTTTTCAATTCAGACAGCTTTGATCATGGTGTGTTTAAATTCGAAGACTGGAAGCATGAATCAAAATGTCGTTGGGTGCATGAATTAGTGAGAGGTGGTACAATGTGTCAGCATTAAATTGGTGACTCGCAGTAGCAGGGATGATCTATGCGAAGATCATTATTTCTATTAGACTTGATGCTATGAAAATCTGTGCTTAGATGTTAACCATTCTAAAATTACTTTTATTTAATTCCAGTGGCAGATCATGAAAATCTGATAGGACTATCTTTTTTTAAAAAACTATGCTATTTAATATATTATTTTTAAATACCTTTGTTTTATAAAGGAAAACATTTTGATTATTCACAAACACTGCTGTTGCATGAAGTTAGACAATATGTCAACGTCAATTATTGTCAAAGGAGAAATAAAAATAGAGATTATCTTTTTATGAGCATACGTTGCTCATAAACTAATATGTATGTATAACATTTATGACATACACATAAATATATGTACATTATCTATACACACATAACTTTTTTCTAAAGTATATACAATTATACTAGATTCCAAATTGTGTTTGGATTTGAGAGCATTAAAATTAAATAACAGAAGAGAAAAATAACTTTAAAGACATTAAAATTATGCCATGATAATGGAAAAGTCTGCATATTAGAAATATGGCAATCAAACTAGATTAATTTTAAAGATAAAATAATAGGATAAAACTGGTTAAATATTAGATATCCAGGGAAAATAATATATTAAAACTAAACAAACATCTACCCAAAAAATCAAAAAGCCTCAAAATAAACTCTGACATATAAGAAATGTGAAAAAGGAATTGTCAGTCTAACACCAAATTGTACCTTTTAGATTTATTTATTTAGTGTAAAAACTATAAACTATAATCCAAATGCAGTGAAGAAATACTTTTTTTTTTTTGCCTGCTTTAAATCATGGTCCTTGCACATCTGAAAGTCAACTAGTGTTCTGGTTATTACTGGGAAAAGTTGTATGAATTCAGGTTGACATGACCATAGTCGCCTTGAATCCTAACTGCTATGTTTGTCCCAAAGTAAACCTATCTTATTTGTCCTGCAGAGTTTCCCAGCAAACTCTAAAAAGACAAAAGCATTAGAATGGTATGTGGAGGCTTAAACTAAGAATGTTCCTGATTCTTTACTATTAGCTTAGTGTAAACAAATGCTTTTTGGATCAAATAAAATCACTTTTGCTCTAGTCAGTATATTCACCCTTGTTTTGACCTAACTTAGGAAGATTTACTTGGTCTTGCCACTGCCCAGGATTATAGTTCACAGTAAGTTCTGCAAAAAATTGAACTCTTGTTAATCGTGGGACTGCCTGCCTCTTTTATTCAGTCTCATAGTTGTATGAGGCCATTTCTCAAATACCAGGACTCAGTTGTTCTACAGGAAAGAATTGTATGGGTTATACATAAAGTAGCATTAGAAACATAACTTTCCCCACTACAATGACAGAAGAGTGCTTACAAGCTGGGTTTAGGCACAGGGAGATAGAGCAGGATGGAGGGAGCAAGAGGAAAAAGGGAATATAGTTATCTCACATGTAAAAACAAAGGCAAGTTTTGAGGTTTGCTATAAATACTTAAACCCATATATGTGTTTATTGCTTCATCCATTTTTAAATTGTTTCTTCAAATCGCAGAAATCTGTGCTGTTTCATCTCTTCTATTATTTTCCCAAGGCTATTGATAAGGCTTTGTTCTTAAACTGGAACCAGAGAATATTATGAAGGCAACACATGAGTTGAGTTTACTCTTTTTCTCAAGCTTATTAGCTATTATTTTACTTACAGTAAATACCAGACTTTTTCAATAAACAATGATTTAGGAGTGGGGGTATAAGAGATGTCAGAGTTTGAAAATCATATTTAGTATTTTGAAAATATAAACAAGTCTAGAATATTAAATTAAGGCTATAGGGAAATATAAAGATGAACTATTGCTACTTTCTTATATTCAAGATCATTTTCTACATTGAGATAATCACTATTTCACATATAACTCTGTGAGGAATACAAAGGATCTAAGAACTAATATATGAGGTGTTTACACACACACACACACACACACACACAGAGGCTTCTTTTATCTCTCAGATCCTCTATTAGAAGTATCCAGTGCACACTGACATCAATGGAATGTTTTATTTTTCTTTTTCACCTGGGCAGAAAAGAGAGATATCAAAAGAAAGAACTATTCAGGCATGGTGATACATAATTGTAATCCCAGCGTTCAGGAGGCTGAGATAGGAGGATCGCGGTTTGCCGACAGCTCCAGCTACTTATTGAAGCCCTACACAACTTAGTGAGACCCTGTTTCAAAAATAAAGAATAAAAAAAAAATAGGGATGGGAGTGCAGCTCAGAGGTAGAATGCCCCTGAGTTCCATCCCCAGTACAGTACTGCAAAAACAAAACAAGAATAGAACTACACAAACTCTCTGTGTTCTCCAATGTTTGGATATACACACAGAATATAATTGGATATACTCACAGAATATAAAGCTATACTGAAGCTTAGAACCACATTTCCTGTTTTTATATAATATTAGAAAAATAGCTCTCCAGAGGAGACAAAAAATATTCTATGTTAAAATATGGTAGGACTCACGCCGGGCGTGGTGGCGCACGCTTGTAATCCCCGCGCTTGGGAGGCGGAGACAGGAGGATCGCGCAGGTTCGAAGCCAGCCGCGCTGGCGTAAGAGACCCTGTTTCAAAAATATAAAATAGGTCTGGGAGTGTATCCCGGAGGTAGAAGGGCTTCCAGGAACCCCAGTACCACAAAAAAAAAAAAAAAAAAAAAAAAATGGTAGGACTCATTTGGATAGGCAAAGTTAAAGAACACGTTCATTCTAGGACTTCTCAGAACAGGGTAGGGCTAAAATCCATGTCTCCTGCCTTGAGTCAGTGCCTTATACTCCAACATGCTGCGATAGTTGGTGTTCATTCCACAGGTCTTCAATTTGAGTCCAATGTGGATCGAATAGCTTTGAGATATAGGGCTCCCATCATAGCCACCATGATCATTCAGTCTTCATGTTCTGGCAGGCTGAGAGAAAAGGAGTGTAAACAAGGGGTATGTAAATAGGAAATAAAGGGGTCATGGTTCTGTTTAGTCAGAAGTACATTTGTCTTGATGCTAGCTTCCACTAGCACCAAGGCCTGGTTCTCTTGTATTTAAAATAGGGTTGTTTAAAGGATTATATAGGAATTTTAAAATATATTTTACTGAGTGAATAAAACATTACTTTTCCAATGGAGTTTTCAGTTTCATCTCCAATCATAAAGGTTTGTTCTTCCATAGGTTTTCTTAAAATGATGTAGAAGAAAATCAGATGTACCTTAGATGAAACTGAGAGGCTTTATATGCAAAGAGACTATTAAAACAATTCCAGAGTAATTTTTATTTTAATTAAAATATTAAAGTTTCTCTCTCTCTCTCTCTCTCTCTCTCTCTCTCTCTCTCTCTCTCACACACACACACACACACACACACACATTTTTCCTCTTGCATTTTGTGTTCAAGAATCTTTAACTGGTCTCTGTGACATCATATAAATGATTGATCCTCAGTATGTTAATTTTAAAGATAATTTCAAGTATGGCTTGCTCTACTAAATCTTTAATATCCTGGAGAACAGCACTGATGCCAATTTCTTCTCATTGTCTGAATTAATAGGCAAAATTTTATTCTTTTGCCAGCCTGATCATTTAATGCATTGTCATTCTAGTTACCTAACATAGCATACAGTTTACCACCTGGAGGTTTCATTCCTTAAAATCACAATGCCAGTGTCTATTTTCTAAACTTATTTATACTGAAAACAATGATCTGAGAAGAATTATGATCTTAAGACTTGAGAACTCCTCAAAAGTATAGACAAATAGCACAGTAGAGAACTACAGTTAAATTTAGGACAGAAAAACTTTCTGACAAGAAAAAAAAACAACTAAATGTTAAAATCATCCTCTCCTATAATAAAAGAATGAGTTATGTGATTATTATAGTACAATATTGAAAAATAACCATATGATCTAATTTTAAAGTAGTTCTCTATCCTAATTCTGCAATAGAATTACCTGGGAACCTAAAGTCAGTTCAATGTATGAGCCATACTTAATATTGTAAATAAGATGGTAAGGACTATAATCAATACTTTATAAATATTTTCAGGTTTTTCAATGTTAATAAAGGTATTAAAATTACTTATCTAGACAATTGCTCCCATAAAATTAAAAAATGCTTCGAAATTTTTTCTTGTATCAATGGGAAATGTGAAAATTAGATTATAGTTTTTGGTCCTTTTATCTCCAGAAAAATGCATCTGTACACATAAACATCCACCTAGATACCCACACATTTTTATACACACATGCCTTTGCATACAACTTAAAGGCATACTCCAGTCTCAAGTCCATATTAAGAAACCACATTTTAAGAACAATACTTAAATAATCTTAAGAGGAAGAGAAGCTCATGCCTTTTCAATGAATCAAACAACATCACCTTGAAGACTGCGTATAACTGTTTAAAAATCTCTACTGTAAATGACATTATTTTTATATATGCAACTTACAACTTTTTTATCTGTCTATATTCTAGAAGCAAATGGAAGTCAGCTTGTACATGTTTTATGTGACCTTGAGTAATTTACACTCCAAGTTTGCAGTCTTGTCTGATAAACTAATAAATTGATTAAATTGAGGTTTAATGATTCAATGAAACATATTACACTGGCATTTGAAATAGCCAATCACTATTACCTGTCACTATTATTTTTATTACATCCTATTAAAGATCATTTTACATTCTTGTTGTCTTTGTGAAATTTCCCATTCAATATTTTCAGTTCCAGAAAATAGTCACATTAAAAATAAAAATGCTAAATGATATTAATCAGTTACAAAAAAGTAAAAAATTGAATACTCTCCTTAATATGCAGAAACTAGGAAGTAAATGGGTCATAGGAGGAACTCTAGACGAAAAAGGAAAAATCATATATGAGCAAATAAGGTAACCTAACTGAGAATCATAGGAGAGAAGAGAAAAATTTCCTAATGTCCATTCACAAGCATATCAAAGTCAATCAGTAAACTAAACATAAGAAGGAGTAAGGGGGGAGAAAATAAGGTGGAAATTGGGGCAGAGTTAAATGAGTGATGTGTGCATGTGTGCCTCTACCATCTTGCATGCCACTGTGATATATGAATACAATGCACAAATAAAAATCCAACAAACCTATATGAGCCATAAACAATCAAATCAATGTTTGTGATAGACATTGCTATCTCCTTTTACTTTGATTTTATATGTGCTCAAATTAAAAAAAAATTGAACACAGAGAAAATATGGATGCTGCTTGTGCTTCCATTATTAAAATTTGTCTCTGTAAGTTTAAATACCCTAAGAAGGTTACTTAAGGTACTCATATTTCTGAATCATGCCAACTTTTTTGTTGCCTTTGTCTGTTAGATCAAACTAATCCTACTTAACATAAGTCCATTTTGGTTGTTAAGTATTAGTTTATTCATATTCTGCCACACAATTTTTTCAGAAAATACTGATAATAAATTGCAATCAGTTTGTATCTGAGTTTGAATTTGAATTTTATGGTCCCTCTTCCAAGTGATTGTTGAAATGGATTTGTATATAGTGTGATTCCTTTAAAATACTTTAATAAATATATTCAGTTCTCCATTTATCTCTCTATAGATGCTTTTAAACCAAACTAATATTTCAAGATGGGAGAAACACCTTGAAACTGACACTAAGTGAATCAAACTGGCACTAACAAAGTGAATCACACTTTTCTGATTAAGACCCAAACAGAGATGCCCATGTATCACACATGTAGACAGACAGACAGACAGGCTGACAGACACACACGCACCCTAGGCTAAAACCAGACTTACCTACAATTCTCCCATTCTCAAACGTACACTGTCTCAGTGCTTCATACATTTAAATCTCTTTTGTTACACAGTCATAATAAAGAATTTAAACTTCCAGTACTGATATTTATTTAATTATAAATTTGCTTAAAAATAAAGATGACAGTCTTTGGAGAATAGCTACTGTACCCCAAAGTTTACATGCACTAAAATCAACCTTCCACCAGGTGTGGTGGCACACTCTTGTAATCCCATTCCTTGGGAGGCTGAGATAAGAGGATCACAGGTTCGCAGCCAGCCTCAGCTACTTAGTGAGGCTCTGCTTCAAAATAAAGAATGAAAAATAGGGCTGGGGGTATAGCTCAGAGGTGGAAGGTCCCTGGATTCAACCCCCAGTACTAGAAAAATATCAACCTCTTTTTAAAATCATCTACTATTTGTATTGTGAAGAAAGCTCTATGTAAAGTTATTGACAAAATAAAAGATATATTAGAAGATGGAAAGACCTCCATGTTCTTGGATAAACAGAATAAATATCATGAAAATGGCCACACTATGAAAAAAATCTGCAAATTTAATGCAATCCTTATTAAAGTACCAATATCATCTTCACAGAGCTAGAAAAAAAATAGTCCTGAAATTCATAGGGGAAAACAAAATACCCAGAATAGCCAAAGCAATTTTGAGCAACAATGAGGCACAGCAGAGAATATGGAAACAGGAAAAATGAAGGCAGCCATCTTTATCAACCTCTGTGAAGCTGGTGGATGTAAAAAGAAGAGTGAGTGACTAATAGGCACCAGGAAATAGGGCCTGACCAGCCCATAGATTATCATTCAAATTAAGGATTTAAATTGTGCAAAAGTCATTGGTTTCCCCAAACCAACTTCTGATCAATCATAAAAGAGCAGATAGAAAACATCAGAAAGGTTTAAAAGCCCACTTCCCAAGAGTTTAGAGGCCACTTTCTTGGAGGGGAGCTGCTTTGTCTTCTATCTTTTCCTGATTTAAAATAAACTTTTCTATTTCTGTACCCTTTGCTAGTCCTTGGAATTCATTCATTGAACTCTACTGGATAAGAACCCTAAAAGAGGAAGCATGCCTGTTTTAATAATAACCATGCTGGAAATATAATACCTGATTTCAGATTATATTACAGATCTAAAGTAATAAAAACAGCATGGAATTGGTACAAAAATAAATGCATAGAACAATGGAACAGAATAGGAGATCAGAAACTTTGCAATTGCTAGAAGAGAGCATAGGGCCAACTCTCTAACATATAGGCATTGGTAGAAATACCCTCAGTAAGAACGTCGAAGTTCAGAAAATAAAATAGAGGATCAATAAATGGGATGGCATTACACATTAAAAAGCTTCTGTGCAGCAAAGGAAACAATCAAGAGTCTAAAGAAAGAATGTATTAAATGAGAGAAAATATTTGCCAGCTATTTCTCTGATAGAGAACTAATATCTAAAGTATACAAAGATCTTAAAAACTTAACACTAAAAACCAAAAAAACAACCCAATAAAATGAGTAATTGGAGCTGGGCGTGGTGGCTAACACCTAGTGAGGCCCTTTGCAACTCAATGAGACCCTGTTTGAAAATAAAGAATAAAAAATAGAGCTGAGGGTGTAGCTGGGAGGTAGGGCACTGGGTTCCATTTCCAGTACTGCAAAAAAAAAAAAAGGATAATTGGACTGAATAGACACTTCTCAAAAGAAGAAATACAAATAACCAATAAATATATGTAAAACGTTCAACATCATTAGCAATCACGGAAAGATAAATCAAAACTACACTAGTATTTCATCTAAGTTCAGCTAGAATGTCAACCATCAAGAAAATAAACAGTAATAAATGCTGGTCAGTATGTGAGTATATAGGAATCCTTATGCACTGTTAGTAGAATTAAAAATTAGTACAGATGTTATGGAGAGCCTTGTGGAGGTTTTTTTAGAAGACTAAGAATGAAACCACCATATGATCTGATCTAGCTTACCACTTCTAGTTATCTTTCCAGAAATGACAACAGGATATTATGAAGCATGCATGTTTATGTGTATAGCAGCACAATTTGCAATAGCCAAATTATGGAACCACCCGAGGTGCCCATCAACAGAAAAAGAGATTGAGAAATTGTGGTAAATACATACAATGCAATCTTATCTTACTCAGCCATAAAGAAGAACAGAATTTTATTCTTGTAAAAAATGGATGGAACTAGTGAATAATATACTAAGTGAAATTAGCACACACTAAGTGAGATTAGCCTATCTCTGAAAGCGAAAGGTGATTATGTTTTTTCTCAGATGTAAAAACTAGAGAAGAATTGGGAAACAAATGTGACTTTATATAAATAAGGAGAAAAACCAATAGACTAGTGAAAGGGGATTTGGGGCAGGAGATGGGGAAAGGGAAAGAGTGACTTAAAGAAACAGTTCAAATAATGCTATGTATATATATGAAGTACCAATACCAATCTCAAAAATATGTACAGAGAAAAGAAGGGATGGTTGGGGTCCAGAGAGAAACACACTACGTGCTGTGTGTTTCTATCACTTTGAATCTCATTATGATGTATAATTACAATGTGCTAATAAAGTATATTGAGAAAATCCTAAGAAGGAATTTATAATAAAAGTTTATCTTATGAAAATTAGTGTAAATATTTAAAATTTATAAAAATAAAATATTTGGAGAGGTAAGTTGGGATAAAATTTAAACTATCTGCAAGTCAGCAATAAACACACATAAACTTGTGTATTTATATATACTTATTATATGTATATATATGATATTTAGACAGTTAAATTTTATATATAAATAAAAAGACTATCTTTAGGCAATAAATACCTAAAAATAATAAAACGAAAGCTAAACATTTTGGTTTAAATCATCTGATTTGAGTACTTTTTAAATCAAATGAGTGAGATATAGAAAATGTTATTATTTTAACATAATCCCATTTAGTTTGTATCTCAAGGATTCAACCCACAAAATTTTTATTTTTTGACACTTAACAAAGAAAGAATCAAATAAAAGCAGGCATGGTGGCACAGGCTTGTAATCTCAGCATTTGGGAAGCTGATACAGGAGGATCATGGTTCCTGGACAGCTTCAGCTACTTAGTGAGGCCCTTTGCAACTCAATGAGACCCTGTTTCAAAATAAAGAATAAAAAATAGGGCTGGAGGAGTGTAGCTCTGAGTAGAATGCCTCTGGGTCCCATCTCCAGTACCGGGGGGGGGGGGGGATCAAATGATTGACTTAGTTCTTTTAAAACATAAATTTGGGGTTTTATGTAAAAAAGCTATAGGTAAATAGTCTTTCTTTTCTTAATAGATGGCAATCCATCTTTTAAGAAATCAAGAATTCACGTGTTTTAACAATTTTGCCTTTATAGTTATTAGATTTTTTTGATTCATTTCTTTCCATTCTTTCCTCCTTTCTTACAGAATGCTTTTTCAGTGCCAACTGCTGTTAAAATAGCCTATTAACATTACTTTAGCTCTGCTATTTGTACAAAATATTAAATTTGATGTATTCTTTCCAGGCTAGGCATAGTGGGAGCATATTAAAAGACTATTCATTGAGGCATATTTTATATTATTCAAATGTAAATATTTTTTTAAAATCCTTACATAGAAAAATATAACTCACAGACCTATTAGTATATTGATTTTTATGTATTCAATAAATAATAAAAAAAATCATGTGTGACCTAAGCTGTAAAAATGTAGCTCACTTTGGTTCAGGTTTCTTTCCTGTATGACTCATGTCCTATGGATTTGGAGGAGAATGACTGCGCAGGGAGAAAAAGTATTGGACGTGTGCCAATGGGCTATTCTCCATGGAGTCTTAGGGAAAAATGATGACAGCAGCAAGCCGGTAAAGAACATTCTCATTTGTGTTAAACTTTACTGTGTAGGGTGATGGATATGAGCCTAGGTATCAGACTTTCTGGACATGAACACTGACTGTATCATTTATTAGGTGTGTGACCTCAAAAAAGTTAATTGCTTTCTCTGTGATTCAGCTTACTCACTGCAAGAACATAGTGCTAACGACACCTACATCATAAATTTGTTGTGAGAGTTGTTTACCTGATAGAGGGTGAGCATGGTCTCTTGCATATTTTGAGTATACAATAAATGTTTTCACTTTGGGAAGTTATCTTGATATATTTTGGAATAGTAAAAGTGGAACCTATTTTTACTCATTGTAACAGGAGAAACTTATTTGTAGCCTAGTCAGAACCTTGTTTCTAGCCTCTGGAAATTCCACCTCCTTACCCAGCATTTAAATGTGAGCAGAGGCTTTATTCTCGTTTGTTTACTGCCATATCCTCAGGCTTAGATTAGTACCTGAACCATAGTGTGCTGTCTACTAGTGTTTGTTGAAGGAATGAATCATTGGTCAATTTTCAATTTCTTCATGCCAGGAACACCCTCCACAATACTTTGTAGTAGACAAAATGTTTCTTTTCAACATCCATCATGGAAGTACTCTACCACATGCTGGCATTCAATCAAATTTTTGTTTTTTTTTTTTCTTTAATTTGCTTTCTCCTGCTTCTAACTCTCTAATGGATGCCTTGTGTTTCTAGAAAACTCAAAAAATCTTTTCAATGTCCAACTTGTCTCTCCAATTTAAGGATTCGGTTATAAAGCAAAAGAATCTCTCTTTGCCCAACCCTACAAAAATTCCCATACCTGGAATATATAAAATATTAGCAGCTTTTGATATCTAGTGGGTGTTCACTGTCATCTGTTACTGAGATCTGAAGATTTAATCTTCATGTCTTTCATTGGTGCTGATGTTAGAAAATTAGAAACATTTTGCAGATAAAAAATTGCATCATGAGATTATTCCTTAGTAAATCACAAACTACAACGGTAAAGCAAAGTTTGCAAAAGTCTAATATAAACATTAGTGTTCCTAAGACTCATTTTACCTGTGCAATTAGTATTAAGTATTAAAGCTATCATGATGATCTCACATAGAACTATTTAGGACTCACAATAAACTATCTAACTACTATAAAAGGCTACTCCAGCTGGGAGGGAAGTTTGTTTGAAAAGTATATTGAGCAAAATATTTTGAACTGAATGAAATAATTTTTTTATATAAGAGATTGAACCCAGAAGCACTCAACCTCAAGGCCACACCCCCAGCCCTTTTTATTTTTAAACAGACTCTCGCTATATTGCTGAAACTGACCTCAAGCCTGTGATCCTCCTGTCTCAGCCTCCCAAATACTGAGATTATAGGCATGTGTCACCATGCCTGGCTGAATGAAAGTTATTTAATGGTGAATTTAGGGCTTCATGATAGTTAAGTACAACAGTTTGTGACCAAAAATTTTTTTAGTGTTAACAGTCTTGATATAATTGGACTGAGTTTTACTTTAAAATACATGTATATATTTTCCTTTTTAACCCCTATATAAAGACGGATATTCTCTTTGTTAATCAATAAGTCAATTCAATTGCTCAATATATAGAGATTTTAAATGATTTTATGTGCCAGACATTGTCTTAGACTTAGAGATAAATGACTCCAGACAATTCACAACGGTTTGCAAGACAAAGATCTTTATATACATAATTACAACACAATAAAATAAACACTATAAAAAGTCACTTACCAAAATAAAATGGGATTGAAATCTATACATGCCTATTTCAGGAAAGACATTGAGAAAACCATCATTAGAGCAGCTACAGTTAACTAAGGTTGTGAAGATGGAAGAGGGAGTACAGAATGGAGAAAAAATTTTACCAGATATAATAGTTTATTTGTTAAGGGAATTCTAGACAGGTCAAATAAAATATGAAAAGAAATAGAGGCATAAAAAAACAAAAACAAAGAATAGCTATGAAAAAGCACATTCATGACTTCATTGACCACAATCACCACTGATTCCACCTGTTCTGTGTTTGTATCTTAAATGTAAGGGCTATTCCTCACCTCTTTCAATTTTGGATTTTTATGAGTTATTTCACATATTACAGGCCTTTGATTAGGAGCTATCAAGTATTGGTGGCATGTGTTGGGGAGTTTCCAGCATATTTTCATTTAGATGAGCCAACTTCATCTAAAGAGATGATGCAGAGACATAAAATAAACTTAGGCTGAAAGGAATAAGATGTTCAGAAATGTGAAAGAACACAAATTAGAAGGTGGGAGATATTCAAATTGACTACTGGCAGTAAGAACCCATATTCCACATTGATATGGTTACTTAGGAATATATTTATAAATATGCATATAAACACTGGTGGGGACCCAGGCAGAGTTGTGGTGGTGATAGTAAGACCTAGTGCAGCCACAGAATTGCATGCATCCCACAGAGTCTCAAATTTCCCACATGCACATTGCATATAGTTAGGTAAAATAATTAAGCAAAGTGTAACACACATATGCAAAGATTAAGCAAAGTGAAATGCACATGTGCATATCACAGTAATATGACTGATACTGTGCCGTTTTGTGCAAAACCCTATATAGAGAATGAGTCTGCAGAATAAACTTGCTGTTTGTTCTCCTCCAGATGGTTGTTCCAAGTGCTTTCTTCCTGCTAGGAATCTAACTAACTTCAACCACAGCTGACCCCTGACTGGGCCCCTGACTACTGGTGTAGTTGGCAGGATATGGTGAATATCACTAGGGCCCCTCCAGAGGAGCAGTTTCAGAAGGAACATCTCAAGGTAGAGAAAATGTGGCCCCTGGTCTTTCTGTGGTTTCCAGTAGAGGAATATCTGGCAGCATGGAATCTGGCAGGAGATTGGGATGATACTTGTCACCAGCCAGAATAGGATGAGACACATCTCAAGCCAGAAGTAGTCTGGGAGACTTTCAAAATGTTGGAGCCACACCTTCAGTGCACATATAGTCTTGGTCAAGGTACCTGACTGGCCGGGAAACCAGCTGACCTGAGGACCATTGGAATTGACTTTTTACTGGTTCCCCTACAATGTGCAACATGTCCTGGATATATTTCCCATAGCTTAATATATCCCAGGTGTTGACATATTACAGGGATTTACTGTGCAGAAAACTACTAGGAATTCTGGCTACAAATATGTGTGGTAAAGACTTACTAGAAGACATATGAATGACCACAGTACAATTTACCAGAGGGATATGAGGAAATTGAACAAATAATACTAAAGCTAGAAGAGGAGTGCATAATTTGCCTTATAGCCCATGCAATTCTCCCATGTGGCCAGTGCAAAAATGTGATGGTTCCTGGTATATGACAGTGGATTATTTGAGACTAAATAAAGTGACACTGCCTTTGTATGCAACAGTACCCAACATTTCAGAACTGATAGATCACCTATCATATGAACTGGGAAAGCTCAATTATGTTATAGCCTCTTGGCTGAAACCTGAGGCATGTCATAGCTGGGTAGCACAGGAGTTAGCCTTTTGGCAGAAGCCTGAGGCTGTACACTGCACCATTGTATTGATGAGGATATGCTAGCCTCTGATTCTTTTACAGAGTTAGAAGCAGCTGCATGCAGCTTCAGAGCTCCTTTCTAGGAATAATGGTGAGTTGTCAATGAAGACAAGGTCCAGGAAAATGTCTGTCAAATTCTTGAGTGTTGTCTGGTCAAGTAAGACAAAGGTGTTACCAGAAGCAGTGATAGACATGGAATAGTCAAACATTTACAGATGTATGTCGGTCTTTTCGAATAATGGCAAAAACAATGCACTATGTGTAGCCCAGTTGGATTTTAGTCACAGCCAGGAAAAGAGTCAGAGGCCATATATGCTGGCTTGACTTTTGAACCCATTATAGGTCCTGGGTCAATGATGGGACAGATCACACACACATACACACACACACACACACAAAAACAAACAAACAAACAAACAAAAAACAACTATATAAATATATATATATATATATATATATATATATATATATATATATATATATATATATATATATATTTTGGTGGTACTCGGGTTCCTGGAAGCCCTTCTACCTCTGGGCTACACTCCCAGACCTATTTTTATATTTTTATTTGGAAACAGGGTCTCTCAAGCCAGCTTGGCTAGCTTTGAACCAGCACAATCCTCCTCTCTCTTTGCCTCCCAAGTGCACAGATTATAAGCGTGTGCTACCACGCCCGGCCAGATCACCTATATTATTAAATATTGGTTGAGGTGCTAAAGTAAGACCCCTTGGACAAGGATATACCAAATAGCAACTCTAAAAAAGTGGAGGTGTATATTTAGAACAATGAGTGCAATTTTCTAGTAGTCTTTTGCTGACCAACCACATACTCTGCTGGAACTAGTAGAGTTCTGAGCTTCAGCCCCCTTGAAACACACAGAAGTCAGATATGCCTCAATCCCTTATAAGGAAGGGAGTTCAGAAGACTATCAAGGTAATAGCAGGAATGTCCCATACTTTAAAAAAGGTAACAAGCAGCTGAGAAGACTCCCAGGTTGACCAGAGGTGAAGGGAGAAACCTTTTACTCCATAAAGCCAAACCTTTAGCCCTGAGATAGCAAGATGTCTGGGAGTAGCCCTGGTGAATGCAGGTTTCTTGGGAGCCATGAGTTGCAGTACTGGAGCCACAGACTTGAGACAGAAGGCCCAGATAATCCTTTCAGAAAGGAAGAACTTATTTACAATGGTTTATTTTCCTTTCTTGTCCTACCATCCAGGCTAATGACAGAAAATAGCCAGCTTTTCTGGGCACACTCCTTTGTGAGACTGTATAATACCTCCCATTGCTGGGTCTGTACTGAACCACCACTGGAGGCAGCCAAAGGCCTCTCATGGTGCACTACTGCAGACAATTGGATTACTTTGCAAATTTGAAATCACAGCAGCCCAGAGCAGGATGCACACCACTACATAATTGTAAATTTGTTGCACCAAGACCATAATAATACCCTTCTCTTGTTACCATGTATTATAGAAAACAGGTAGGGCTGGTTAATGGTACATCATGTAGAGATTGTAAACATAGTATTTTTTTATAGAACAGATGAACTGGCATATGACTAATTAAATGGTTGGATGGTTGCCCCAAGAACTTTGTTAGCTCTGTTTGTTCCAGGGCATAGTACAATATATAAAGAGCTACAGATAGTAATCCAACAGGCTGCAGAAGCTTTTAACACATTCCAATGGGCTCTTTTGGTCTTTGGGCCCAATGTAATATTCTCTTGAACTACTACCCTGTAGTAGGCAAAGTGTGGGCATCGAGGTGGAATACAGGCTGCAGTGACTAAATGAACCCATGCAACTTCAATGTTTGCATATTCTTCATAGTTGCAGGTGCACAGACCTCCACTATAATAGAGGATGTGCTCACATCTCATACATGTATACATCACACTGCTGGGAACATGTACTATTTTGTGCAGGACCCCATGAAAGGAACAGGCCTGCAGAATAAAATTGCTGTTTTCTGTGTGTTCTCCTCTGGATGGCAGCTCTGCATGCTTTCTTCATTCAGTGGGTTTCATACCTGCCACTATAGCTAACCCCTGACAAGGCCCCTGACAACGGGTTATTATTGCAAACATACTTCCTTGCTCTATCACATGAAAGATTCTGAAATAAATGACCCTTGCTTCCGGTAACAATGTGCCCACCTAGGATCAATATCTCAGTTACAAATAACATGTTTTATCATCAAGATTCAGGATTCCTTGGAGCAATGGCTGATTCTTGAAATAAGAAGGAAATCTTTAAGATGAACCTAGAGAATCTTATTATGCCAGGAAGTAAAAGAGTGCCAAAAGAAAAACAAAATAAAAATCACATTATTAGAGGACGTTGAAAAGTGCATGGGCTAATGGAAAAAGCTCCTAATGGTCAAAGCTGAAACAATTAGAGTAATAAAGTAGCACTGGATTATAGCGTAAATTATAAAAATAAATATGCGTGAACATATACTGATAAAAAACAAATGACTTAATTAATAATGTACTTATGTGGGGGGAGATAAATCATCCACACAGAATTTTACATTATTTAGATTCTCTACTGAAAAATGGGGAAACATAGCTCCTTCCTCTTTATCTGTGTTGTATGCACAGTGATTTTCTTCCAAAGGGTAAAGTAGAGGAATGAGGGGAACAGAATAACTTTACAGTGGAGAAACTTAAAAACATTACCTCAGGGAGTGATGATGGTCAGTATCAACATCATAAGTCATGATGATAGTATACACCTTTGATATGATATGATGAAAAGGACACATTATCTCAGGGATCTTTCCCCCTAAAGCTCATAACCCCAGTCTGATCATGAGGAAAGGCATCAGACAAATTCTAATAAAGGAGCATCCTATAAAATATCTCAAGAGTACTCTCTAAAAACTCTCGAAGTCATGAAAAACGAAGGCTGAGAATCTTTCACAGCCAAGGGGAGCATAAAGAAACATGACAATTAAGTGAATGTGGTCACCTGGATAATAACTTGGAGCTGAAAACGGATATAAGATGACAGCTGAGGATATACTTGTCTCCTGAAATCTGTTTCTTATTGGTTCTACATTCAAAGTGACCTTGATATAATTTGGTGGCAAATTTACTGGATAATTTTTTTTTAAAAAAGAGATGTTGGCCACAACTTTCTTAGAAGTTGTGTACCACTATAAATTGTGACTTCCTTATCCTGCCACTGGCTGTGGGAATTAGTTCAAGTTACTTTCATCTGTCTGGATCTCAATGCCCTATGTCAGCTTGAACCTGAGCTTCACTAGGCCAAGAATTCATGCAAACAAGAATCCTACCTGTGAATCCTCTTGAGTGTCACCTCATCACCAGGAAAGGCAAAATCTAGACATGTAACACCTCAAAACAATGTTTCAGCAGGTTCAAATAGAAAAGAAAGGGGCATGGGGTAATTGAGCAGTCCACTGTGAGTTATTACAATATTTCTAGCCCAGTCATCACCAACATTATTAGTTTTGAGGAGATGGAATTGGTAGAAAATGCAGATACAGTTTTTTGTTTTTTGTTTTTTACTTTCTTTAAAATCTCAGAAAGCCAAAGGACTGCCTGGGGACTCACAGCACAGTTTGGAATATGGGATCCTTTCTCCATATAGGTGGAAAGTGCAGTTTTCTATTTGCATTAAGACTTCAGAGGTCACAGTGTGCTCTCTCTCTCTCTCTCTCTCTCTCTCTCTCTCTCTCTCTCTCTCTCTCTCTCTCTCTCTCTGATTCTAACAGCTTTGCAATAGTGACATGTCAGAGTGGTTTTCATGTACTAAAGCATAGTGCAGCACTGACTCACTGAGCTATTGGCATCTCCTGAAGGTGGCTTTGCAGGAACTGTACAGGCCTGGAGGGTTGGTGTTTTGAGCTACACTGCACTGACCCTCAGGGATAGATCTGGAGAAGAGAAGGGCCTGTCCATAAGTGAGACAAATATGGAATGAATAAATTGAATGTTGATGTCCTGTAAGCATAGAGAGATTTGGGAAAATAATAATTATTATTTAGCTTAAGCCATGGAAGCTGAGAAACATATAAAATAGAGGATTTTAAAGTAAATAATTGTTAAAATTGATCTTGCTTAAATTTTGAAGTAAAAATTGAATTTTGGGTCACTAGAATTACTCTATAGAAGAATAATGTGCTCCCCTCTATTAAGCCCTTAGCATTTCGCCTATCCCATATCTCCTGAGAATATCCCAAAATCTTCTCAATGAAACATTAGTACTCCAGAAATCAAGCTGCTTTTAAAAAAAAATTCATTGAGGGCTAAGGTTTTATCTACCTGTAAGCATGTAGTGGCTCTAAACCCATGCAGGAGGTCGTTTGAGGATATGAAAAAACAATCCTTAGAAGCAGCTGAAATTATGGCCTGGATACTTGTAGAAGGACACAGTGCCTTACTTCCTTCTATCTCCCAAAAAGAGAAAAATATTAATGTTCTAAATCTTTGGCCTTTGCCACATTTTCATCACAAATCTTCCAAGTTAACTATTTATGCCTCGGGGACACACACACACACACACACACACACACACACACACACACATTTCTCATTAAAATTCTTTACTGTATGACCAAGATTAAAAGGAATTCAAAGAGAAATAAGAAAAACAGGTCACTTCTACTGTAGACAGGCTTTTCCAATTGTGTTAACACTACCGCTCATTCTTGGCTAAAAGTGCCAGAAAAGAAGGTTGATGTAGTTTTTCTGAAAGTGAGAAGTTAAAAAGAAAGGAAAAAAGGTTAAGAAAGAATGAGTATTTTGCAATTGAATTGCAGGCAGTGCAAGGGAAGAAGAGATAAGATATCACAGACTCCCAGGGCACTTCAAATGTATGCTTCAGTTAAAGAAAATATAAATAAATGTAAATACAGAAATAAATGATAAAACATCCTTTTTTTTTTCTTTTAAAGGTAAACTGTGTGTGGATTACTTGTCAATCAATAGATGCCACTGGCCAAGCACATGGAAAGGAAGCCCATCTGGCTAGAAAAAAACATGACTGTATTAAATAGGTGTGGCCTTTGCAAGACAGTGAACCAAACTCAGTTCTGTTATTTGAATTCATCAAGACAATGATGAAATCAAATATTTCCCTCTTACTATTCAATAATGGCAATGAAAGGAGATTAAAATTCTTAGTGTTCATTCAGTTGGTTGCTTGTTAACGTGTTGGCCATTTAGGAGTTTTGAGACATAAAAGAATAGTTTAGCAAATCTACTGATATAAAATACAAGTTGTGAGTTTTCTTAAGAAGCACTTCTTTGGCTTCACCATTGTACTTAAATATTTTCCAAGTTGGTAAGTATTGAAGAATAAATATTTTAGCAATTTAAATAATGAGTGATGTTTACAGGTAAGATAATATCATCAATTTATATAGATTTTATTGTTTCAAGAATGTTAGAGCTGGGTAGGCGTGGTGGCACACACTTGTAACCACAGTACCTGAGAGGCTGAGACTGGAGGATCGCAGGTTCATGGCCAGCCTCAGCAACTTGTGAGGTCCTCCACAACTTAGTGAGATCCTGTTTCAAAATAAAGATACAAAAAAATAGGGCTGGGAGTATAGCTTGGAGTTAGAATACCTCTGGATTCAATCCCCAGGAGAGGGGAAAAAAAGAATTTTAAAGAAGCAGTAAGAGTTCCTGGCTTCTATGTATTATTTCTCCCAAATGTACGTTTGTGACCACTTAAGAAGCACCCTTGCGTATTTTTGAAAAGAACAGTGAGTTATTTGTTTCAACATTCAACGGTGTTCTAAGTTCAACCTTTTGTAGAAATTCTTTAAAAAGCAATAATAAAACGTAATTTGAAGAATAAATACATAAATTAATATATTCAGACTTTGGTTTCAGAGTTTCAGGCAAATAAAAAGGTATTTTTCATTTATCCTTCTAAAGGCTTTAGTTTTGTGAGGTATTTTTTCTTAAAGGCAATTAGCTAGCCAGTATAATTACTTCATCTGACATGTATAAGGAATTATTGATTTCTCTACTCCATAGTTTTGAATTGTGTTCCATTTAAAAAATGAGCTTTTATCCAGCCCCTCTACGGAGTCAATGAATGCAAATTATCTTCAGTGTCTGGTACCTTTTATCTTACAGAACTTGTTTATTGTCAGGATTTTTTAAAGAAATCAAGCAACTTATACTATGTACTTAAATAAGAAAAAAATTCATGTCAGAAAATCAGTATCACAGTAGAAACTGTGATTTAAGTGATGCTATTTAAATACACGTGTATATATAAATATTTAGATTGATAAAAGGTAATTTTTTGTTACATACAGCCAACATTTTAGTAGCTTTCTAAAATATTTCACATATTATTAAATTCTTATTTTGTTTTGAACATGAAACTTTTGCCTTTTGTAAAACAATCAAGTTAAAAGAATGTATTTTTTGAGTAACAAAGAATTATATCTCTGTAAAATATATTAAATGAATATAGGTTTATTTCTTTTTAAAATGCAAATTTAGTTTATATAATGAACAAATAGATTTGAGGCATCTTAAGAGCAAAATAAATTTAGACAAACCATTATTATTTTTCAATACGAACTATACATATTGGAGATTGTCTGTGTGTACCACTTAAAAATAGCAAGAAAATTTGATGATGGCTTAAAGAATGAGAAGCTGGCTCATCAGAGATACTTAGTTGGGCTAGCCAACTTTCCAAAGGCTCAATCTGATCAAGATTCTAGATTGGCAACTATATAAATCTCTTTATCTTTCATCAGAGTGATGGAGGAATTCTAAATACTAATCAAGAAAAAAGGAATAAAGGCATGCAGACAGGCAAATTTATTTTTCTTATAACCAATCAGAAGCTTTCCTAGAAGCTGCTCTTCCAGTGATCACTCCACATTGTCTCATTGGCCAAAACTGTATTCTGTGGGCATTCCTAAGTATGAGTTCAGTCTCTCTGGAGGGGAACACAGATTAATGTTAGCTGCTTGACCAATAGTGTCCATGGTATCATGTATCTTAATCCCCTAAGGTCTCAGGGCTTCCTATCAGATCTAGTAATGAGGAGGTAGAAGGATGATAGGCAGGAATGAATTTTGTGAGAAGACAGTGTGCAATTGATGGCGCTTGGCTTGGGCTACTTTAGAGGCCAGAGGCAGCTGCTAGATGCTACAGTCCCCACAGCCCACAAGGGTGGTCTGCCACTTCTACCCTCCAGCTCTCTTTACAATAAACTCTAAACTCCTCACTCACCTTTCTATTGTCTGTGAGTGTCTTTCTTTGTACTTTGGCAGATATGAACTCAGTAAGAAAACCATTATTTTCAGTAACACCCTTCACCCATGTTTCTAAATATATGAGTTTTGTTTCCGTGAATGGACTGTAAATTCCATAAGGGCAGTTTATATTTATCATTTTATCATTTTTTTACATGGGGCTCAATTTAGTAAGTACATAAGAATAAATATTTGTTGGTTGAATGAAGCCTGGAATCTTTAAAACCCATATTCTTGGAGACTTAGGGAAAAGTAATGAGATATGTTCAGTGCTTCAGAAGAAAGCAAGAAGAACCAGTGTGATTAAATCTTAGAGAGTGACAGGATAGGGACAAATAAACAATTGCAAAGAAAGAAAGAAGATGGTTTCCTAGATGTAGGAAGAATGTATCTATGAAGGACAAGAAGGTTATCAAAAAACTATAGTAGTCAGGTGCTATGATGCCCTCCTGTAAACCGAGCTACAGAGATGTCTGAGGCTGCAGGACTCAAGTTCCAGGCCAATAATTTTTAAGTATTTTATCACTATTACAAAGAATATATAAAAAGCAAGCACTATGCCGGGCGTTGTGGCACATGCTTGTAATCCCTCATTCGGGAGGCTGAGACCGGAGGATCACGGTTCGCGGACAGCCTCAGCTACTTAGTGAGGCCCTCTGCAACTCAGTGAGACCCAGTTTCAAAATAAAGAATAAAAAATAGGGCAGGAGGTATGGCTCGGAGGTCGAATGCCCCTGGGTTCCACCCCCAGACCTGCAAAAAAAAAAAAAAAAAAAAAAAAAAAAAAGCAAGCAAGCACTATCTATCTCACTTAATCTATATAAGGAATAGCTCCTGGCCACTGTGAGCCCATCAGACACCCTGTTGCTTCTCTCCACTTTTTCTTTCACGGGTGACAATGAGGTATGGATTTTAATGGTGGTAAGACTTTTGTTGCATTATTTTCCACCTGTTTCAATGAAAACATTTTATATGTATTTTTGATTTTGTCATTTATGTACTTTATCTAATTTTATGTAAACATTCGGGAAAAAAATCCCAAATTGTACTCCCCTTTTTCTCTATCTTGCTGTAATTCCACATATAATTTCACATACATTTTTCTCCTACATTTACCACCACAGTGCTTATCAAATCAATAGAACACTGAATCATGAATAAGGAATGAAAAATTTTAATTCTACTTGTCTTTGTATTTTTAACAGCCAATAGGATCTCATAGAAAGCAAATAAATTTTTTTTTTGAGAAACTTCTATGATAGAGACTAGATCTACAAATTTTTGGCACAGAAAAATCAAGAGACCTCAACATGGCATCATAAAATGATATTTTTATATAACAATTATTTGAATTGATAATAAATATATATTATGTGTCCTTATCTCTGAATATGCTTTGCTCCTGACAATGACTTCTGTAGTTTCTAAGAAGCCTCAATTTCAACATAGTACTTAAGACCATTTTATTTAGAAACCTGGGAGGCTTTTTGTTGGATAATCACATCACATATAATAGGAGCTTGTGCTTTTTTGTTTCTGATATGTTTTAGGTATAGGGGATTCAACCAGGGACATTCTACTTCCAAACTAGCCCTTTTCATTTTTTATTTTGAAACAGAGTTTTTAAGTTGCTGAGGGGCTCACTAAGTTGCTTAGGCTGGCCTTGAACCTGTGATCCTCCTGTCTCAGCCTCTCATGTACTGGTATTAAAGATGTGAGTCATCACACACACCCAACTAAGAGCTTTGATATTGGAAATATGCTCTTTTGGGAAGGATTTTCCTCACACTTTAGATAACTGTAAATACAATTTTTATTAAATAATCTGGCATTTCCTTCCTAGAAGAAATATTGAGGTAAATAGAATGTTTCTAATATACAAACTTTCCTTTTCCTAAGGAAAAAAGATATCCACTGAAAAACATTCACGTTAGTGTCAGTTTCTGGGAAAACAATAAAAATGCCATGTGGTTTTTCTAGATAGCATTTCCTTCTTTAACTTCTGTTATTGCATAGCTACACCAAATTAATCAATAAAATAGCGTTGACTTTAATAGTATCTTGACCTTACTACACTGAAGTCATCATGTGCTTGCCAACACAGAATGCAGTTTTAAAACTTTTTTATAATGGGAGCTGCTAATTTGGATTCAATTCTAAGTGCTTCTGTATTGTGTTAATAAAAGTTAAAAGACAGATGGTGGTGATAATTGCACATTATGAATGAATTTAATACTGCTGCACTTAAATTGGCTAATATGATAAATGTTATGTTATATGTATTTTACCACAATGTTTTAAAAGTGGAAAAAAGTTATATTTCACTATTTAAGTTGTAATAGCATTGGTCTGGCAGGTCCAGATGGAAACTTATACACCTTGCCAACTACTATATTTTTTAAGAACAGAAACAGTTGAACAATAAACACATGGTTCTGAAAAAAAAAAAAAACTGAAAGACATTTATCAGAGTATAAGATATTTTATGAGCAGAGTGTGGGGAAGCACACCTGCCAGTTCTTGAGAAGCTTAAGCAGTAGTAACCCAGGTTCGAGGCTAGTGCACTATGATTAGCAAGAGCCTGTTTCAAAATAAAATTAAAAAATAAATAAAAGAGCTGGGGCTGGGGCTCAATGGTAGACACCCCTGGACTTGACCCCCGGTATGCTCCCCCACAAATGATATTCAGTGAAAATTAATGCAATGTAACTAGATCGAGAAGCAGGGAAATCCCCTAATGTCCTTTCAATATTTCATTTTATGGAGAAAAAAATGTTCTAGAGAAAGGTGATGGGAAGTTCTTATAGCCTTCCTCGGTTTCTACAGATTTGGTAAGAGCACAGGATTGTTATCTTCTTGATGAAAAGCAGTTCCGTTTTGAATTAACAGAGTTTCAATACTGGCTTAAGAAAAACATGTGTGTGAGAGGTATCACGAATACTGACATTGTCTGTTTTAGAGACTCAATGCATTGTGCATAGGTAACTATAATTTCTGTTTTCCCTTCCTCCTAGATATTAGCTGAGAACACCCTAATGATTCCATTAATTATTAATTGCTTTATATGAGACCAGAACTTATTATCCCCAATTGGTTCATGAAACTTGTCTCATGATAGACATTTTGGGGCTTTGACTGAGTTACATATTGTAGACTTGGGATCCATAATGAAGAGATCAGGTTATGCATTGCTTAATTATTCCTTTAGTGCTTACTGGAAGCCATGGTACTAAATGGAAATAGTGGTAAAACTCTTTGGGACATCTACTTTCTCCTCAGAAACTGAATTTAAAAAATAATCATGGACATATGTAAAGAATATGCAAAAATATTTATGTTAACCTTCAGAAAAGTAATAGTGGAGAAACTAAATAATGTTAATTATTTTTAATGGAATATTATGCCAGAATTTATAATTCTTTTTTTCAAACAAATTTAGTATAATAAAATGTGTATTTCTTCACAAAACATAATATTGAGAGGTCAAGACGGGGAATTGTGCAAATAAGGATTATTTCTGATTAGGCCCAGAAAAACATTGGGAATAAAAAGGTTCTTTCTGTATTTTCTAAATGTTCAAAAATTATAAGATACCTTACAATATAAGAACAATAAATATTAAAGTATAGACTTAAGAGTGTAGATAAGTAATTAGTAAAATAACCTAGCAAATTTCCTTAGCTTGTTTTATACATAGAATTAATTATTATACAAAATCACAATGAGTTCATGTGAACTATAAATGTTTGTGCTAACTTAAAAGTAGACACTGCTATTTCTGTTAATATTTTAAAGTATTTTACTTTTATTTTTTTTGCGGTACTGGGGATGGAATCCAGGGACATCCAACCTCCGAGGTACACCCCCAGCCCTCCTTCTTATTCTTTATTTGGAAACAGGGTCTCACTGAGTTACAAAGGGCCTCACTAAGTAGCTGAGGCTGTCTGCGAACCTGGATCCTCCTGTCTCAGCCGCCAAAATGGCTGGGATTACAAGAGTGTGCCACCATGTCCAGCTGTATTTTACTTTATATGTCATATATATATATATATATATATATATATATAACTTTATATATTGTATGTATGTATATATATATATGCATACACAAGTGCATTTCATTTTAAACATTTAAATAAGTGAATAAAACCACTTGTCTTGTCTTTTTCCTCCACTTCCTTGTGTTTAAGTTTAATATCAGTTTGTTCAAATATAATTTATAATCAACTTCCTTGAAAAGAATTTCTTGCCACACTGATTTAATCATTTTCTTATATACTGTAAAACATTACCTGTAGTAGACGATGGAGATGATGTCACCAATTACACTACAACTTTAAAATTTTTTCTCTTGAAATACTTTCTGGCCATACTAATCTAATTATTGTTTCTATATTATGGGATGCATCACCTGTAATATATGATGGCGACCACATCATTCATTTCTATACTGTAAATCTTGTAAATCTTGTTTTAATAATCTTTTTTTTTTTTTTTTTTGGTGGTATTGGGGTGGAACCCAGGGGCTTTTCTACCTCTCTGCTATACTCCTAGACCTATTATTTTTTACACATTTTGGAAACAGGGTCTCATTAAGTTGCCCAGAACTTCAGTAAGTAGCTGAGGCTGGCTTTGAACCTGAGTGATCCTCCTGTCTCAGCCTCCCAAATCCTGGGATTACAAGTGTGTGCCACCACACCCTTAATTAGTAAGCATACAATACAGGATTTTCTTGCTCTTACATTTAGTGTCCACCAATTTTATGTAGAAGACTCTTGGGAACAGATGAATTTGGTAGGAGCTTGTATTAGAAATTTGAAGTCCCAGACTTGTTTTGGTCTAAAACTAATAGCCTAAATTTATAAATTTAATTTTTGACATATTTTTGATCAACTAATTGTAGAAGAGTGAAACAAATGAACTCATCTTTCTGCAGTATCAACATTTTCTACAAATCTTTGATGTTTTTTAAATATATGAACACACCCTGCCGGGCGTGGTGGCGCACGCATGTAATCCCTGTGCTTGGGAGGCGGAGACAGGAGGATCACGCAGGTTCGAACCTAGACGAGCTGGCTTAAGAGACCCTGTTTCCAAATAAAAATAGTATAAAATAGGTCTGGGAGTGTAGCCCGGAGGTAGAAGGGCTTCCAGGAACCCCAGTACCACAAATAAATAAATAAATAAATAAATAAATAAATAATAAATAATAAATATATGAACACCTCCACTGTTGATCTAATTTGAGGTCCAACAGATGTTCCTTCTTGGTAGAATTCTGAGTTAGAAAAATATTCTACAGAGAGAATATCATTTAGGTTAAGTCTCTATCCTTATCTTCTAGAGTAGCTTTAGATACTCTTGGATTTCCCAGAATAGAAAATGAGATCACTAACATTCTGTAGAACATGAACACATAATTTGATTATGAGTAGCAGATACATTTCCTGTCTTGATTTCTGCAGCACACTGCTAGACATATAGTAGGCACTTAATAAATATTCATGAATTAAACTTCTGGACTTCCCAGTTAACTCAGCACTTAGCAATTGGCATCTGTGTAAGGGAGTGAGGTTACTTAATTGTTATAATACTGCTTCTTAGGAACTCAGTAGGTGTTCAGTAGCTCCATTGTAATGATGGATGGCACCTATTTTTATGCAAGCTTTGGCTTTATGTAGCTATTTGTCATTGCTTTTGATAATACCTGTTTTGCATAAAATCTCTTAGGACTTAGATAATAGAGTTTCTATTTTTGTAAGATTATCCCCTTCAGTAGAATTGAGATGTTCTAGAATGCTGTTTAGCCCCTTTGCTCTTCCACAATCTAGTCATTGTGAAAACACCATAATGAAAATATCATGTGCAATTGAGATAAAATGTTAAAAAGCAATAATAAAGCAAACGTTAATAATGTTTTCAAAAGACATCATCACCTTTCTTTTTAATTTACCACAGGGCAATGAATTTTCAGATATTGCATTCTCAGCAAAAGAAGTTAACAGTGGCTAGAGGTTGTAGATAGCTGGAGACATAATTAATGGCCTGTAGGAAACAAATGGAATGTGGATATTTAGAGTTCTTGTATAAAAATATATTAAAGTACTTTAAAAATGTGATGACTTACATACCAGAAGTAATGTAGTAATTTTGTCAATTAATGAAGTAGTCATCTATTCAAATATCTCTTTAGTCATAGAATCTATTTGTAGTTAGTAGTCTTGTACTTTGGGTTAAAACCATTCTTCAACTCTTCATCTAATTGATTCTCCTAAATACTTTTCTCCTTGCTAGCACAAGTTTGCTATAAACATTGAAAATGAAGCAAATGATAAGTAGTATAATCTTAAAAACTATATATGTACTTTCACTCCAGAGTTTAGACTGACCACATGTATCACTGATTTTATTTGCTCATTTATTTATCTTATATAGTCATTAGTTTATACATCTATGAGGTATAGAAACAATATATATCAATAGGTTATTCTTAATGAATAATTTAATAGGTCAACCCCACATCGACACTTTGATTCTTAACCTATAATTTAACTATAATAATTTTTCTTTCACTAGGATCATTTAATGTATCAAAACCTTTCTGAGGCAAAGTATATGATATATTTCTAAGTTAACGATGGTTAACTGTTTTAAATACCATTTTATATGCTACAAGAAAACCCTTGACAAGATTGAATATATCAGTTAAGTAAATAATTTTGTTGGGAGCAACAAGGTCAAAACATAGCATATTAATATGTTTAATTTTGATAAATAGGCTGTGAAAGGATATTAACTAGGACACATCCATATGCATTTATGGAGAAAATAACTCACTAGAGACGACATTCATTTCAGTGTATAACTGTCACTATGATTTTCTACTATCAATAGAATTCATTAAGCAATTATGAATAGAGTGTAAGTAGTTCAACTTAAATTTGAAAGAACTTGTTAAATAAAATCCTTTATAACCCATTTAATAACTTAATTTACATTGATTTATTTTTTGTTTCAGACTTGAAAACAGGTTATAAGTTAAAAGTTAAAAATCCTGCAGAATATTTTTGACTCATTTGATAGTCTAAACATTTCAATAAATAACAGAAGTATGTCTACATGGAAATAAATGACTATATCCAAGGCTTCAAGATGAAATAAGCTGCAACCAATGTAAACATGAGGGAAACTGAATAGTAGGCAAAAAATGGAAAGATCTTGGGAGATTCTTTTTTACCTTTACACTACAATTTTTAGCCTTTCCTATGGTTATCTTTGTATCATATTAGATTTCCAGCCAGTTATTTTGGGAAGAAAAGATATTTAGATAACAAAAACAAATTTGTTATATATATATATATATATATATATATATATATATATATATATATATATATATGTTTTTTAATTAATAATTTCATAAAATGATAATGACTAAGCTCTGACAATGTAATCCGCAGAATCATAAAACTCCAGCTATTTTAGTCAGTTCCATACTTGGTAAACTGCAGAGATGAATTATCATTACAACTTGTTCATCTTTTAGGGATAGGCACTATCTCAGTATTGTGTATATATCTGAAGATAACAAAGAGGTGCCCTCTATCTTCTTAGTGCCTTTATATTAAGGGAAACAGAGACCTAAATTAGTAATTCCAAATTTGATTGATGATCATGTTGAATACTGATTCTACTTCTGAAACTTCAAAAGCATTTGATGATGGATTATTGTTAAGGTTTAGAGAGGAGACAAGAATTCAAGAACTACCTGAAAGAATTGAAGTCATTTATATCTGTGCATATTTGGTTGAATGTTAGGAAATGCCACTAGTCTGAAAATGCCAAGGAGAAACAAAGATGCCCAGTGTTATAAATTAAGAAATGGAAGAAACTGAAGCTTTATTATTGATTTAAGATAGAGATAAAAATTTAATTACTTAAAATAAAAAACTATAGAGCTTATAATGATGTTAAATATTTATATAAATAATTATAAAAATTCATTAAACTGACAAGATATATCTTTAAGTTTTCTTTAAGAAAATGTTTTGTCTTTGTGGTATGTTTTACATCTGGATATCCAAAATTTGAAATAAAAATATAAAATAATTATTTACCATATTATATTTGCTATATTGTTTCTCTTTTCTTACATTTCAGAAAGCTCTTAAGGTATAAGTTTATCATCACCACTTAAAACCAGTCAGCATTTAATGATTTTCAGTTGATACAGCATAAGATTAAAATATATATATATATATATATATTTAAGAACATAACAAAATCAAATTATGTGCCCCTAGCATTTGGTTCAGGACAGAATACTTCATGGGTGGTTCAAAATGGATAGCCTGATGATGAAATATTTCTATTCATTCAGTTTTATTATTATTAGTTTTATCAGAGAATGAAATTTAGAGAAATGTCAGCCACGCCAATTTCAGAAAATAGAACTATAATATTTTTTAAATATATTTTTAGCCAGACATGGTAGCATATGTCTGTAGTTGCAGTAGTTGAGAGGCTGCGATAGGAGGTTCAAGGCTAGCATGTGATAGCTTAGTGAAACTCTGTTCAAAATAAAAAGTAAAATGGGCCAGAGCTTTAGCTCCGAATTTGAATGTACCTACATGGGTTCAAAACCCAGTACTCCTCAACAAAACCAAAACGAAAACACAAAAACTTGCTGAATGTAACTGAAAAAGCACTTAACACAAGGCATATTGCACTGATGCATGTCCTCACTACATTTAAGATATTTTCCATTTATTCCTTCCAGTTTTTCACAATCTCTCTGTTTTACATTCTGATTCAAATCCATATGCAGGGCAAATGCTAGCACCAGATTAAGATAAAATTAATGATAACTGTAGAGTTTTAATTGAGAGAAAATTGCTACTGTTTGCAGGCTATTAAAAAAAACTGTATTACTGTGTAGCAAAGAAAACTAGAGTAAAAATGACATTTTAAATTATAGTTTTATAACCTGTTCGGTGAAAAGAAGAGTCAGCCATGCAGCTGACTGAGGTATAATAGGAAAAAATTACTGTGGATGTGTTAATTTAAAATGGAATTAGATTGTTATAAATTGGGAAGCAAAAATAAAGTATGAAATAGAAATCTTTCTTTTGCTTCACTCAAATAGGGATTACAGGGCAGTTTCAGATAAGAGGATTTCTTGTTTTATGAAACTTGAGGTCATTTTATATATTTTGTCCCCCCCCCCTTCTGTATTTACTCAGACAAGGTCAACAGTCTCTCTGAAGTATTTCCATTTATTTTAAAAAACCAACTTTCTGTAGCGTGGACATTCTCCTTATGCCATTTGTGAGATGCTATCTTGCTTTCTCCCTCTTGCCTGTTGTTGTGTGTATGCATCCAAATAACAGATGGTCTTTTCCCTCTAAATCTTCCATGAGTCAGCAGGCTCATGCATTGCACGAGTAATGGAAAATATGATATTTTTCTACTCTTAGTATTGTTTGCAAAATAGTGAAATGTTGCAGAAAATTAGAAATTGCTACTGGAATTCAGCATCCTGAAATAGTGTAATTATAGAGTAAGAAGTAGATAATTGGCTTGTGAATGAGAGGAAAGGTAAAGACAATTCAAATTTTTTTTACAGAGCAATTCGCAGATGGAACAATAATAAAAATTATAGTAAAGTTTCATTAAAGAGTTAAATGTGCCACAAATAAATATGAAATTCAAGAGAGTACTATGTGGCAATTTGGCCTTATTTACCAGTTTTGCATAAAGTGTTTGTTTCCTAAAGAGTATCTTCATAAAAATTTTGTCCTAACCTCTCCCTTTATTCTAAATATTTTTGAGGTCAGCAACTCTAGCTTATACTCCTGTATGTCCATTACATCATGTAGCACTATGTAACTGCTGAAATTAAGAGCATGTGTACTGAGGTATCCTGCAGAACACAGATTCCAAATTTCAAGGACACGCAGATGTCAGAAATATTTCCTCTCCAAAAATATGCACCTCTTCTGGATCTGCTTAGGAACCTTATAAAACTATGAAGTTTATATATATACATCCAGGATATATGACACATGACCATTTTCCTATTGCGTAATTTAGGGTAGACAAAGGAGAACATAACTAGAAGAAACATGCATGTTCCAATGATATCATTTTTGGATAAATATTTACTTAATTTAAGAATGCAGAAATTTAAAATGACCAGCAGCTGGGTATGGTGGCACATGCTTGTAATCCCAGTATTTGGGAGGCTGAGACAGGAGGATCGCCGTTTGAGAACAGCCTCAGCTATTTAGTGAGGCCCTTTGTAACTCAGTGAGACACTGTTTCAAAATAAAGAATAAAAAATAGGCTGAGGGTGTAGCTCAGAGTTAGAATGCCTCTGGGTCCCAGCCCCAGTACCCCAAATAAATAAATAAATAAATAAATAAATAAATAAATAAATAAATAAATAAATATAAATAAAATGACCAGCTTATTCATAGTCTTAGTTATGTCTACAATAGAGTGTATTTGCACAAACATAGTCCTGACCCTGTCATTTCTCTAAATCAACTGATGACAAATATTTCTTTCAAGATACAGTGCAAACTCACAATAAGTGTTGGATTATTTCAGGGCTCTATTGTGGATGGTTTTCTCCACTATTCGTATTTTTCCCTGTAAAATTATGTCTGCTTTCATTACTTTGACACCCATTCATATCTTTTGCCTACATTTTGATTTTGAGACCCAAATTCCATAAATCTGACAACTCCCCATATACAGTCACCTAACATTTAATTTTATATATCTATAGTTAACCTCATGATTCAGCCTACAGAATCTGCTATTGCTAACTTAATTTTATTTTGCTATCATTTTAATATTAGCAAGGTCATGCTACAGTAGAAAAAAACAACAACACATTTACAGAACTGTGCCCGTATTGGAAAATGGCTTCAAAATTTATTTGCAAATAGCTTTGTTATTAGAAAGACAGAGCTTGGGTGCAGGCAGAAACTGCAGAGTTCTCAGCACCAAGAGTAATTAGCAAGAAATAGAGGTAGCCCAGGGCCTTTGCATATTAAAGACAAGTAACTTCTAGCAGACAGGCTGTGGGAGGACAGTATGTAAGATAGTGAATCCCCACATCAAAAGTCTTGCCCGGAGAAGGGGATTGGATCAAGTCAGGTCAGAAAGATGATAGGTTAATCACAGATGCAAGATAAAATTCTTTATAAAAATTGTTCTATATCCAAGAACTTTAGTAACTTGTTTTCAAGTTATTCCACTACACCCCCTCAGGTATAGTGCTTTAAGCTAATTTCTGTTCCTTCTTTCTGCCTTTGTGATAATAAAATCGCTTAAGCTTACAGGAAAAAAAATAAAAAAGAGTTCTGGCAATTCTTTTCCAAGATAGCTAAGAACAAGAACCGGAGGCTACATCTCACACCACCCAGGTGTTGCAGGGGCCACTTTACAACACCAGAAACTTGACAAAGGGAAAAAAGATTGTGGAGCATAGCTATCTGATTTCTCAGTTTTATTTTGGAAAGTGGACATACCATTTTCATTAGTTTCAGCCATATCTTCCCACAAATGGCAGCTTCCATGTTCTTGAAGATCTTGAATATTATATAATAACAGTAAATACTATTATATTCATCCTTTTACCTAAGCTATAAATTAGCTAGTCTTTATATTTCTCTAGTTTTTATCTTCTCTAGTTTATCACCAAATCTTATTACATCTAATTTGTAAATATCACTTATATCTACTTCCTCATCTCCAAACCAACATTTACCACTTTAGCTTCAGAATTTATCATTTTTCTTACATCTTTACTTCAGCTTGACCACAAAATCCCTGTAACTAATATATTCTCAAAACCATAACAATAAGCCGGGCGTGGTGGCGCACGCCTGTAATCCCCGCGCTTGGGAGGCGGAGACAGGAGGATCGCGCAGGTTCGAAGACAGCCGTGCTGGCGTAAGAGACCCTGTTTCAAAAATATAAAAATAGGTCTAGGAGTGTAGCCCGGAGGAAGAAGGGCTTCCAGGAACCCCAGTACCACCAAAAAAAAAAAAAAAAACAAAAAAAAAAAACATAACAATAAGAATTCTGCAATTCTAAGGTTGTCTGTCCCTTCCTTCCTTCCTTCCTTCCTTCCTTCCTTCCTTCCTTTCTTTCTTTCTTTCTTTCTTTCTTTCTTTCTTTCTTTCTTTCTTTCTTTTCTTTTTTCTTTGCAGTACTGGGGATGGAACACAGGGGCATTCTACCTCCAAGCTACACCCCACCCTTTTTTATTCTTTATTTTGAAAAATGGTCTCACTGAGTTAGGATGGCCTCACTAAGTAGCAGAGGCTATCTGCAAATCGTGATCCTCCGGTCTCAGCCTTCCATATTCTGGGATTACAAGTGTGTGCCACCATGCCCAGATGAAACGGGGCTTCTTGAGAAGAAACCTGGTGTTTCCTTAAGATGAAACAGAGTTTCTTGAGAAGAAACTCGGTGTTTCCTTACCGGGTTCTTGTCTATGGTGAGTGAAGAATGACACCCGCAGACCGCAGGAAGGGGAGTAAAAGGTTTATTGGAAGCAGCAGGGAATAGGGAAAAGTGGCCGAACACCCCTAAGGGCTGTTGGAACTTTTGATGTCCAGCAGCTGCCTTCAGGTCACTACCCGAGTGTAGCCCAGGCCAAGTGCCTTCAGCTGCAAGCTGCTTTCTCCCAAAGTCCACGCGATCAGCAGAAAAGAAGTGCAGGTCACTCCTAGGGGCCCTGGTCAGCCTTGATGTCCAGCAGAGGACTTCAGGTCACTACCCGAGTGTAGCCCGGGCCAAGTGCACACTACCTTCTCTCAAAGCTAATGTGACCTGCAAGAGAGAGAGAAGCTTCCCAACGGGTTGGGGTTCCCAGAGTGGGCAACCGTCCTGGTGACTGCGCTAGGGGTTTATATATATCTGCATGTCCTCTATTGCTTGGAGTTTGGGAAGCAGCTCCCAAAATTTGCATAGGGTATTTGCATGTCCTTTGAGGCATCTCCTTTCAGTAGGAGTGTCATTTTCATGTCCTTTGAAGGGTCTTCTTTCAGTAGGAGTGTCAGACTTGCTCCAGTGATGTCTCCTGGGTTTGCTGATTAGTAAACAGATGGTTTTGTGAAGCTTTGGCCATTCTTATCTCTGAACCTTGGAAGAGCTGATCTCTTTTAGGAGCCTTGGAAGTTAATTAGTATTCATCGCCCCTCAGGAAATTAAGTTTTTTTCTACTGAGGCCTCTTCCTTATCTGCCTACTTCCTCCTACCTTCTCACAGCTACTGTCCTATTCTTAAAATTCTTTGATATCGTTTGGTTTTTTGTTTTGTTTTGGGGGTACAAGGGATGGAACCCAGGGGCATTCTACCCCTAAGCCACACCCCAGCCCTATTTTTTATTCTTTATTTTGAAACAGGGTCTCACTGATTTACAAAAGGCCTCACTAAGTAGTAGCTGAGGCTGTCCTCGAACTGCAGTCCTCCTGTCTCAGCTTCTCAAATGCTGGAATTACAAGGGTGCACCATCACACTTGGAAATTCAGTTTATAGTGTGGATTCTAAGCTTTCTAGTTTGAAATATTAGGTGATTAATTATTATTTTCTGGTCTTTTCTCTCTGATACTATCATTTTTTCTCTAGCAGAATAGAATGCACTGCATATGATTTACATGAAGCAAATTATTCTTTTTTATATTGCCAAAGGTTATACATATCCTTTCTTTTTCAAAATGCTCTGTTCTCAAACTTCTTTTTATCTTCCAGGATTACCTTTAAGCATATATCCCTTATCATGACTTTCTTCTATCTTCCTTTCAAATGACAGAATTAATCTCCTGATCCTCTGTGGTAACCTGATACAGTACTTATGCAGAGCCCTACTAATCCTGTTCTTAAATTGTATGTGCTTGTAAGTGTCTGAAGGGTAAAGATTACACCATATTCATAGTCTATGGCATGGAATATATCCCTAACAAATGTTTATGGAATTTAAATAGATATGTTTAATTTTTTTTTAACTTCATTGGACTCATTTTTACCAAACATTGACTTAAAATGCTTAAATAATATATCTTGGGTTATGTATGTTGCTGGAGGATCTTAAAAAATCAGTTGTTTTCTATAATTTTGTTGGAAGTATTTTCTAAGCTCATCTATAGAAAATAGGTTTAAGCAACACTGTTCCAAAAATACTGCTGTGTGGGCAACATTTATGAACTTCATGTTAAAATTTCTCATTTATAAGACTAATTGGCCTAGGAATACAGTTTAAAATGCAAATTTTAATATTTAACCTGTTAATATGAATTTGACTTTTAGGACTTCAGAGACTATCTTGACCATCTGGTTTTGTGTTGATAGTCCACTGTTTTCTAAAACAGTAGACTCACTCTTTTTCTTTTTTTTGTTTCCTTTCTAGTATTTATTTACAATGCAAAGAAAGTAGTACAGTAAAAAATGTTTAATATATTTCACATTGTGTACATATTAAAATGTGTAGTAGAAATAAATTTTCTTGGTTAGTTTGATATAGAATTATTTGAAAACTACAGTAATTATAGCACATACGGTTAAAAAAATGAACCAATGTGTTCATGGCTTGAAATGACAACATTAATGAATAATTAAGATGTCATACATTTACTGATGCCCCTAGCTCTTTCTCGAAAGGGTCTTTGCTAGCATTAAAATGATAAAAAGACACAATCTTTATCTACAAATAGATTTCTTTTATGTAAGATAGAAAAAATTGCTAATATATTATATCCACTGAGTAAATAAACTGACTATTATTGCTATTATTAGCTCTGAGCATAAATTGCATTAATCTTTTCTATAGACAAGAGGATTTGACGCTATTCTATATTATATGTGAAAAATCACCTGTACCTGCTTCTTCATACATAGTAAAGACTGTAGTGCTGGTTTGCATGGTTTCTAAGGCCATGTTTCAATGCTGTCCAAGCTTTCCCTAAGGGCTTGTACATCATGATCAGTAACAAATACTTTTATTTAGGTCTCTCTAATGCATCCTATACCCGTTATTCACTACAGCAACTAAAATTATAATGAAGATGGCTTAAATAAATGCCTACAATCACGAATTTTTTGTTAATTATTATTTCACATATTTAACTATTATTTTATGCATTGCATATGTTTTATTTAAAAACATTGCATTTTTATAAATTTGCAAAGGTTTGAAAAGGCAGGGATTTTTTGTTATTTTCATGGTCATCAATTATGTTATCAAACTCAAAATGATCTCTTGGCCAAATATCAGTGTCCTTAATATGACATTTAATTATTTTATTCATTTCCCAATTAAAAGTACAAATATTTCTTCTTTGAGAGACATGTGTGACATTTCAAATCTCAGTAAGTTTTTGATTACTATTAGGAGACAGAAGGAAAGTACTGAATATCTACAGAGGAAGGAGGAGTTTGGGTTGGTGTATATGTAAGTTGTAAACATAAAAAATACATACTTTAATATATCAGTATTTATTTGTGTTCTAAGAAAACCATATGTCATTTATTTCAATATTTCAATATGATAATATTTTATCTGTTATAAGTTTAATATAAAAATAATGTGATACAATTGAGTATGAGCACAGCAAGAACTTTAACTCTGAAAATAGAATTTTTTTTGTTTTCATTTTGTCATTAAATTTCTGCTTAACTCCAATTCACTAATTATCTCTTGGAAATATGTAGATGTATTTGAGTTTCTCTTTGTTTTGGAAGGACTGATATTCTTTATAATTCTTGAAGAAAATCATAGCTGAAATATGAGTCAATTCATTGAACATACATTCAATATATTTTCATAATTTAAGATAATTTTAATTCTCATATTGATTATTTTAAATTGGTAAAGGAAAACTTTTTATTGGTATTACATTAATTGCCACTCTAGTTAATTGCCAATACTAGAAACATAGCTAATTTGGCTTTGCCATGACAATATTTGATGTATTTAAAACAGGAAACATTTACTATTCCAAAAAAAAAAGTCCAAGGGACATGATAAGTACCACATATTCACATGAAAGTTAATAATGTAACTATGTTTCTAAATATAAATATTTTTCTGATAACTTTGGCAGATTATATATATTCCTATATTTCTGTATATTAGAAAACCACAAATATGTTATTTTTAAAGATTTACTTTATAGTTCCAATTATATATTTAAATATTAGATATTAGATTTTGGTTTAAAATTTTTATTCTGCCAAGAATTTACATTGAGTTTAAATTATTTAAGCCAGTTAACTAGCTTACCCCTACATAAGAGGTTTATGAAGCCGTTATCTCAGAAATGGCAAGATTTCTATCATTTTTTCACTGAGATATGGTATTGGAAGCATTTTATGGGAACAACTTTAATGATTTATTTCAGAATAGCTATTATGTATTTTAATAATAATTAGTGCATTGCTACTAGAAGAATTGAATGACAATAATAATTTCATGAGGAATGGATTTAAAAGATGATAGAAAGCCTAGCATGGTGATACTTGCTTTTAAACCCAGTATTTGGGAGGCTGAGATAAGAGAATCTTGGTTTGCGGCCAGCCTCAGCTACTTAGTGAGGCCCTTTGCAATTCAGTGAGACCGTATTTCAAAATATAAAGAATAAAAAATAGGGCTGGGGGTGTATCTCAGAGGTAGAATACCTCTGGGTTCTATCCCCAGTACTACAAATAATAATAATAAATAAAAGATGATAGCAATTATGGATGAAAAGTTGACATTTTGATTTTTGTTTTTACTGTTTCTTAATAAACTTTCTATTTCTAGAGAACCGTTGATACTACAATTTTTAGAAATAATAGCTATATAATGGAATTATTTAAGATATTAATGAAACTAATACTTTTTATTACTAGTTTCTTTTGCTAGCTCTAATAGACTATACTGCCAAGTCTCTAACTTTATTTATGGTTATTTAAAGTCTTATAAAGGTGTCTAGGATCACTCTATTAATTTTCTTTCCATGATGGATGATATAGTTTCCACAAGAATATATATGGATTATCAGTACTGTACTTACTTTATGATCTGCCATTAATTAAATCATATCATTCTGTCACTTTTTAAACTTCCATAGAAAAAACTATCCTCTTAGAATATAAAAAGAAGTAGAAAGTCTAATATAGTTTAGTAAAAATTTGCCTCCAAAGAATTTAGAATTTTCAGAGAAACACAATTGTCTTTTCAATTTCTAAAGTACTTTCATATTTATTATATTATTTATCTTAACTAAATCTCAGCAGAGTGGATATTTCCATCATTATGTTAATTTCACAAATGAGAAAACTGAGCCTTAGAGGGGTATGTTTTTGAACATATGGATTTAAATATTCATCCTCATAGTGACTATTTTCTTGAAAATCTACCATATGTTGGGCATGCTCAGAGCATATAAACAATCAGAAAGTCCCTGACCTAATGAAGTTTGTGTCTTGGTAGAAAAGATAAACAGTAAGCAAGTGCATAAATAAGCATGCAATGACAATTGCTGATAAAGAAACCGAAGAAAGAGGAAACTGGGAAATAGAATAGAGGATGATGTCCTGGAGAGTGTTGTTTCAGATAGGATGGATACAGAAAGCCTCATTGAGAAAATTATTTTATACTTTTAATGATGCATTACAGTCTCACATCATAATATAGTTTATATTGATGGTGAAATATATGCACACATCCCCATCTCCCTCTCCACTCCTTGTTTCCTGTGCAGATACTGAGGTTGACATTGGTATTCTCACACATGTACATAATATTAATGGAAGTAATTCCTTCATTGATCCTCCCTCCCTCCTTCTTCTAGACCATCTCCCTGGCTCCACTGCATTCTTTCATCCATTATCTGAAGTCCCTCCATTATTCTGATTACTCCCTAGCTTCCTCATAAGAGAGAAAAAAATATGCACTTCTACTTCTGTGACTGGCTAAGCATACGTAACATAATATTCTGCAGGTCCATCTATTTTCCTGAAAATGACATAATTTTGTTCTTTTTTATTGCTCAGTAGAATTCCATTGTGTGCATATACTAAACTTTTGTAATCCGTTCATCTGTTGATAGACACCTAAGTTAGAAGGTAAATTTAAACAAATAAATCTATTAAGTGATACAGTGGGCCATATGAATATCTGGGAAAAGAGTAATGCTGGTGCTACAGTTTGGGTTTGGAATGCCAACTCTGGTGTTAAAGGCTTGGTCTTCAGATTGGTGTATTGGGAAGTGGTAAAAACTTTAAGATGTAGTACCTAGTGGAAGACTTGTGGTCATTGGCAACATTCTTCAAAGGAGATTGTAGAATCTCAGTCTTTTCTTCTTTTCATTCTCTATACATAAAGTGAGCAGCTTGGTTCTACCATACACTCTCCATGATGTGTTACACACCCAGAAGCAATGGGGCCAACTGAAACTCTGAGCTAAAAATCTTTTTCTTATTAGTTGGTTAGCTCAGCTGTATACTTAAATTAATAGTTAACAACCCTGACAAATGAAAAATAAGAACAGAAGGTCTTTAATTAAGAGTATGCATATCAAGTTGTGGGTGGGTCACAGATTTATGGGTCTAGAAATTATTTCAGGGACATGAAAGCCCACTGGAGACATTTTAGCAGTGAAATATTATCACACACACACACACACACACACACACACACACACACACACTCACCAATAATGTTTGGTACTGGGGCTTGAACTCAGAATGCCTTATAACTGAGCTACACTTTTAACCATTTTTATTTTTTATTTTGAAACAGGCTTTCCCTAAGATCTTGAGATAGGCATTTAACCTGTGATCCTCCTGCCTCAGCCTCCCAAGTACTGAGAATACCAGTATGTGCCACTATGCTTAGCATCTTCTTTATATATTTTAAATTTCACTCTGGTTGATTGGAAAGAGACCAAAATCTAAACTGTATGCACATGATAAGAGTCTTGATCAATCAGAATAGACAAGAAACTAAAAACACATGGTATTTCCATAATAATAAATCTTTGAACATCAAATTGTCCCAGACAGAGGAAATAGCAGATTATTCTCAATGCTGAGAACTAATAAAAACTGGTAAATTTTTTACTAACAATCAATACTCATAATACTGTGCTCTTTTTATTATCTTATGTTTTCTTATAATAATAAAATGTTCTACTCAGTAAATACTAGGATTTGAAACTTACATTCCTTTTAGTAATGTTAAGATTAATGACAACTCCAGATTTGACTTGAATACTTTTTTTAACCAGAGAAAGGTTGTGATTTTTCTTATGCTAGAATTTATTAAAGATATAAAATGTTAAATACTAAATTGAATTAATTATTAAATATTTTGTAGACAAATATCTGGTAGTAGTTACAGAGGATTTCTAAGCTTAAAAGCAAGGTGAGAATATGACTTTTATAATTTTTATTAAGATCACATTGCCAATATATAATAAAAGCTTAAAATTTTTATATACTTTTACTCTTTAATCTTTAAATATTTTGCAAAATATAACAATGAAATAAAATATGGAATACAATAAACTAATAATGTAATTATGCCTCCTCTTGATTTAAAGTACTAAAAGCATGAACTGAAAACAGAAGGAAAAAGAGTAATTAAAAAATACATTATGGTACTCTTGCTTCCAGCCTCCAGCATATGAATAAAGCCCTTGTGTGATCTCTCTGCCATTCCATGGTCCCTAGCTTCACATGAGCCCATTACCACTAAAAAATAAAACATAAAAACAAAATAAAACAAAAACAACCAGAGATGTGAGAACAATAGTGCATACCACAGAGTGCAAATCAAGATCACCAGCCTAAGAGTCACACAGACCTGTAGCAACAGGACAGAGACGGATGACCACACCCATATCCCCATCAGTTCCAAATCCCAGTCCACCAGGTGCCTAGCAGCAGAGGATTGTGCATGAAATCCAGGGAGGTGAGAGCAGAAGCCTCATGAGGTGACTGAAGAGAGCTTGTATATACCAGCTGCACAGCACACATGAAACTGAGAAATTCAGCAGGTCTGGAAACTACAAACCAACCCAGCCTTCTCTGTGGAGAGTGTGGGATCCCATGCTTGTATTTGGGACAGGGCCTCAGTGAAACTTAGTGTCCATGAAAGAAAAGAGAGACACTGAGCCAGGTATCACTCACTGCAGGGGACCAAAGATTTGGGGCTGCAACGCAAAGTCATTGCTATAGGTTACCAAGCAAGTGAAAACACTAGGAATGCGCTTGAGACACTACTGTAATAAGTGGACATTAAATAGCTAAAGGTATATATGCAGAACCAAAAGGGCCAGAGGCCAAGTGCAAGTGCAAGTGCAAGTGCAAGAATTTTTTTAATTGTTATTTTATACTTTTTTCTCTTCAACTTTTTTGTTCTGTTTTATTTATTTATTTATTTATTTATTTATTTATTTATTTATTTATTCTGCTGCTGCTCTGTTCTTGTATATTTGTAGGAATTTTTTCTTCTTTCCAAACTCCTTCCTTCTCTCATTTCTTGTTTAGTCTTCCCTTCTTTTGCAGTGCAAGGCATTGAGTTAGGATCCTAGTAATGCTGCTGGTAAAGTGCCCTGGGCCACACTTCTAGGTGTGTGGCCTGGAAAGAGACTCCTCCCAGCAACCAGCAGGGATGAGAACCTTCCTGCACCTCCTCACTAATCTCCCTCCTTAGCAAACTAGAAGACAAGAGTGAGCTGTGGAGCAGGCTTGGACAAGAGCTTCTGAACAGCTTTCACATCACTGATGAACTTGGATACAAAACTTCTAAAACAAACACTAGCAACGCACATTCAAAACCACCTCAAGCTGAGCGTGGTAGCACATGCTTGTGATCCCAGTACTTGGGAGGCTGAGACAGGAGGATCGCACAGGTTCGAAGCCAGCCTCAGCTATTTAGTGAGGCTTTCAGCAACTTAGTGAGATCCTGTTTCCAAAAAAAATAGGTCTGGGAGTATAGCCCAGAGGTAGAAGGACCCTGGGTTTCATCCCCAGTATCACTCACACACACAAAAATATAAACATTATAAAACATTAAAAAATATATAGAATAATATCTTAGAAAATGGAAGGGCCTCCCATGCTCTTGAATACACAGAATAAATATCATCAAAATGATAATTCTTCCAAAAGTGATCTACAGATTCAATGCAATACTCATTAAAATACCATGGTCAAGCCGGGCATGGTGGCACATGCTTGTAATCCCAGCATTTGGGAGGCTAAGACCAAAGGATGGTTTGCGGACAGCCTCAGCTACTTTGTGAGGCCCTCTGCAACTTAGTGAGACCCTGTTTCAAAATAAAGAATAAAAAATAGGGTAGGAGGTATAGATTGGAGGTTGAATGGCCTTGGGTTCCATCTCCCAGACCTGCATAAAATAATACCAAGGTATAGAAAAATCAGTCTTTAAATTCATTTGGAACATCAAAAAACCCAGAATAGCCCAAATAGTTCTCAGCAACAAGAATCATTCAGGAGGCATCACAATCCCTGACATCAAGCTATAGTACAAATCCATAGTAAAACAAAAAAGAAACAACAACAAAAAAAACATGGTATTGGCACACAAATAGACACATAGACCAATGAGCAAAATCAAAGACTAAAAACATATAACCTCTTCAACAAATGGTGTTGTCAAAACTGGTTATCCATATGCAGTAAAATGAAAAAAAACTTTCTTACCCTGCACAATTGTCAATCAAAGATGGATCAAAAGACCAAAGACCTTGCAGCAGCTTAAAGAGCATAACATTCTAACACATAGCAATGGGTAAAGACTGTCTTGACAAGAACTAAAGGCACAAGAATTTAAAAATGAGGATCAGTATGTGAGACTGCATTACACTGAAGAATTTCTGTGCAGCAAAGGAAACTATCAAGAACCTCAACAGACACCTCACAGAATGGGAGAAGATTTTTGCCAGCTACTCCTCTGATAAAGGACTAATATTTAGAATATAGAGAGGACTCAAGAAATATACCACCATAAAAGCAAATAACCCAATCAATAAATGGACAAGTAAACTAAATAGAAATTTCACAAAAGAAGAAATACAAACACCAAATAAATGTGTGAAAAAAATGTGCTACATCATTAGCAATCAGAAAGATGCAAATCAAAACTACCCTGGAATTTCACCCAACCCCAGTTTGAATGGCAATTATTAAAAACACAAACAACAATTGCAAATATGTGATTTAGGAACTCTCATACATTAATGGTGGGATTGCAAAATAGTGCACCCACTTTGGAAAACAGTGTGAAGGATCCTCAGAAGAATGGGAAACAATCTACCACATGACCCAGCAATACCACTCTACCCAAAAGAGTATCTACCCAAAAGAATGAAAACTGAATTACCAGAGTAACATATACATATCTATGTTTATAACAGCACGCTCCACAATTGCTAAACCAGCTGAGATGTCCATCAACAGATGGATTAAAAAACTATGAGATATGTACCAAATTGAATTTTACTCAGTCATAAAGAAGAACAAAATTGTGTCATTTGCAGGGAAATGAATGAAACAGGAGAACATTGTGCTAAATGAGATTACCAGTCACAAAAGTGAAAAGTTAGATGTTCTCCCTAATATGTCGAATCTAGGGAGAAATTGGGATGTTGGAGGTACTCCAGACAAAGAAACAGAAAACTTAGATGAGAAAAGAAGGCAACTTAACTCAGGGAAATGGAGGAGGGGAGGAGAGAAACACCTCAATGGACATGATATGCATACACAAACTTACTGAAGTCAATCACTCTGCTGAGCATGGGAGGAAGGGGCAGAGGAAACATGGCGGGAACTACGGAAGGGCTCATTGAGTGCTGTGTGCATGTATGCCTCTATCATCCCGAACTTTATCAAGATGCATGATTACAATGCACCAATAAAAATAAATTATTTAAATGCCTCATTATGAAAGAATAGACTATTATATTATCACTAGGACTCATCCTTCCAGTACATGATTACAGCAACATATTTAGAATTTATTTAAATTTGAAAAAAACTGCCACCAAAGTCTCTAAGCTAATTCGTACATCACAATTTTCAGAATGGGTTCCCAATCATTTATTAATTTCCATCTCAAAGATAGATGTTAATTATAAATCTTGTACTATAATTATTTGCTAATTTATATTATTAAATTTTTACTTTGCTTCTTTTCTATAATGACTTTTTATTAACTTTTATTCTCAGAATAAGAGAAAATAGAATTGGAATAAATCTCTATTCAGTGTGAGTGTGTGTGTGTGTGTGTGTGTGTTGTGAATTTCTATTAAATTGACTGTATTCTCCACAACCAGTTTTTAATAAATATTCTCTAATATTCTCTGTGTATAGACAAAATTATTAAAAATCAGTAAAACTTCTACTCAGATGGACTTATCTAATTTCTCAAATTTTTGATAAGCCTGATCCCAAACTGCTGGTCCTATCTTTGTTTCCATATTACTTTACATTCTCTCCTACTACAAATTGAATACTAAAATATGAGAGAAGAGGCAAAATAAAAATTAATTATTACAATGTCCAGTATAAGTCATATTTAGCATCAGTAAAACAGGTTATAAAATAAAGAAACTAAATGTTAGTTTTACTAGCACTTGTGTTAATTCTGAAAGGAAAAGTTTTAGTAGCTTTATAGGATGAGAAATATAAAATATTAAGATTATGTCTTTATTTTTGTTTTTTATTATTTAGAAGTAACAATTTTTAATATTAAACATCACAAATTTAATTTTGTTTTGAAACATGACTAATTTTATACAATATTAAGGTATCATTTTAACTTAAAGTTTTCAATTATTTTTAAGAATGGTAGTCAAATGTTGATTTATATATTTAGAATGCAATAGTTTAGAATTTATTTATTTAGAATTTAAATATTTAGGTTTTATGCAAATTATTTGTACAGAATGCATTTTTAATATTATCTTGCTTCAGTGATTCTTCATAAGATGTTTTTGCCCTTAAAGTTATTTATTTAAAATTTCTTATTAAACTTTGGAAATAGTATGAATTAATTTAAAGTAAAGGTATCTCATAAGTGTAGATAATTGTAAATGCAGAACAAGTATGAATAGATTTTATGCTTTTCTTTAAACCTAAAATTGGTCAGGATATATGAATTGTTAATATGTAGTTCCTAAATGATTTGGTAAACAAATGCACATGTGTTTTTAAAAAATATGTGTGTGACTGACAGGAATTATTTCTGATTTTATTCTTCCACATTTCTGATACTACAGATCATAATAACATGTCCAAATACATAGCATAAACTATCTTTATAATATAATAATTTATGACCCAGTTGTAGTAACATACCACTTAAGATATTTTTGAATAAATGTGGTTTTTTTAGTGCACTATAGTCTCACATCCTAAGGTGGATCATGTTGACAATGGCATATATTCACACAGTACTTGTTGCCTCTTCCACCCCCCAAGACTTCCCCATTTCTCTTTCTCCTGATACTGACTATTCAGGTTAACAGTGTTAAAATCACATGTATACACATAATTGCATGTAACTTTTCCACCAAGGAACCTCAGCCTCTTCCTCCCTTATTCTTTCTTCCTTGCTTCATTGAGGCTTCTCCTCCATTATCTGGAGTCCCTCTGGTATCTCTAATACTCCCTAACTTGAGCATTAGAGAAACATATATACCTTCTCTTTCTGTGCTTGGCTAATCTCACTTAATATAATGTTCTCCAGATCCCTCTATCTTCTTACAGATGACATATTTTTTTCTTCCTTATTGCTAAGTAGAAAAACATTGTGTGTACTTCTCATAATTTTGTAATTCATTCATCTATTGAGGAACACCTAGATTGGTTCCATATTTTGGCTATTGCAAATTGTGCTGCTATGAACATGGGTATGAATATGTTACTGTAGTTCTCTGATTTCACCCCCTTTAGAAAGATACCCAGGAGTGGCATATCTGGATCACATGGTGGATCCATTCCCAGTTTTCTAAGCAATTTCTACACTGATCATAGTGGCTGAACTAGTTTGCACTATCTTCAACACTGTAGAAGAGTTCCTATTTCCCCACATCCTCACCAGCATTTGTTGTTATTTTACTTATTTATGCTCTCTACTCTGATTGGGGTTAGAAAGAATCTCAGTGTATTTTAGATTTGCAACTCCCTGATTGCTAATGATGTTGAACATTTTTTCATGTACCTATTGGCCATTTGTATCTCTTCTTTTGTGAAGTGTCTATTCAATTCAGTTGGCCTTTTCTTGATTGGGTTATTTGTTTTGCTAGTGTAAAATCTTTTGAACTCTTTGTATATTCTGGATATTAGCCTTCTATCAGAGGGATAGCTGGCAAAGATCTTCTCCCATTTTGTAAATTTAAAATAATTTTATAGTTCTTAAGATTTCACACTGTGCATTTGATATACATTCACGAACATATCAAAGTCAATCACTAAGCCAAACATGAGAAGGAGGGAGGGAGGGAGGAGGGAATGGAGTGGGAATTGGGGGAGAGCTAAATGAGTGATGTGTGCATGTATGCCTCCACCACTCCACTATCTTGTAGAATGACTATAATGCACCAATAAAATAAAACAACCTCCCCCCCAAAAAATTTATGTGGCTTTCAATACTTAGGCGTTCAGTGAAAATATTTTATTATAGAAATGTTAGCATGGAAAACAGAAGCACAAAATTAGCAAAATGTATGGAGAATGAGGCAAGCCCCCATAAAACAGGTTAACTTCTCCCTACCTTCCTTGGTCCCTGATGAATCAGGAAGACTTTGCTAACTGAACTACAGCTGTGTAAGAATGCAGAGGGAGGATTGGAGGGAGAGTCTGTGAAGACAAGGAAGTCTCCAAGATTAGCTGGCAGCAGCTTTGTAAAACAGACCTAATGTAGCTACTTCTGTCTTTCACATTTATCCCGGTCTCCAACCCAACTTTTAGTAACACTCCTTAATCACAAGTGGGTGTGGGGCATTCTTTAAGCTAATCCTTATTACAGTCATTGTATGCTTGAGCCAAACAGGGCCAATCTGAATCTTTCCCCTATGGAGTTAACAGGGAAATATTTTTTCTTTGAACTAGCAATGCTGGAATCACTTGATAGCTGCCAGTAGTTCCTTTTGCCTATGGAATAATCTACCCAGGATAAATTTCCAATTTTTCATATATATATATATATATATATATATGTTTTTCCACCTATGAATGGACATGGAGATTATGATGTGTGAATTGTCCCCAAATTTATATACTTGGCCTTAAACTGGGGGCAGCAATGATGAGAAAATTCAAAAAAGTAAAATATTTTGGTTTTATGAAGTGTACTAGGTAAAATAGCAAGTGAGAAGACACTCATAAAAATACACAAGCATCATCGTTCTTGACTTGTCCTTATCTCATAGCACAATATCTATTATTTGAATATTTTAATTTTAATATTACAAATTCAGTGCAAATAAATTTCTGTTTAGTATTCTAGTAATGTTTTACTTGCTTATGTTTATAGTACAATTCTTTACCAATATATATTCTGCACTGTTTGTGGTTCTGCTTAGAATATTTATTTTACCACAATATAAAGCTTTAGTTTAGAGCCATAGATAAAGTCTAAAAATACTTTCTACTTTTTCATTGGAAACAAACAGGATATAAGGAGTACCAATTATTTCTAAAAAAAAAAAACACTCAGAAGAATTCAGAAAAAAATTGTTAAGAGATAATGTGGTGATGTGGACAAATAAATAAGGAAGCCAAGGACTGGATATTTACCTAATCTTTGTAGCTTCTACACTGGCATCTCCTAGTGTTGACATCTTTGTGAGAAAGATGATTACAGATTTAAACCTAAATTATATATGGTGCAATGAGAAGTGAATATTAAAATCTTGAAAAAAGGTATTTTAAAATATATTTAGGCACTGTAAGATTTAGAGGACTATTGAAAAATCTGCTATTGTATCCCTGCAGTGTTTGATTTACCTTATGAAAACAGACTCAGTTTCTTTATTAGTGGAAACAAAGGTGAAAGCAAAACAATCCTTTCCCAGTCAAGTTAGAAAAATTATTAAGTATAGCTTTAAGGTAATAAATAAATTCACTACAATAAAGAACGTATCATTACAGCAACAAATCCCCAACATAGTGTCTATTATTTTCCCTTTTAACACTGATCTCCACTTCTTCCAGCTACAGTGCTTGGAGTCATTTACCCTCTACAGTTGTTCTAATTATATCTATCAAATGTGATGTATGTTTAATTGGATTTTAATAGGACTGTAGCTCCTTGTTTAGCAGCAGGTTTAACCGGAGAGTAATTTATTTTTGATAAGGTATGGGGTCTTCTGTTCATCCCACTAAATAAGAATTGAAAATTTGTTTGCAAAACCAGTGTATTGGGGAAAGTTCCTGTTCTGAAAGCACAGTCTTGCAAATCAAATGGGGTGATTATTTTGCCTGTACCCTGAATGAGTTGAGATGAGAGCAGATATTAAAATGTTTCATATTCCTGCCTATGAAAAGTGTTGCTTAGAATGGAGTTGCCTAAAATTTTCTTGAATTTTATTAGATACTGGGCACATAATTTTAATGATAATATTATAATGGGCACATTTTCCGCTTGAGGACATTATATATAAACCGATAGCAAATTAATTCTGTAAAAATATGAACAAAAAATCTTACCAATAGTTGGAATATTCACTAAAAGAAAAAGCATTGACATATAAAAAAGGTGTAAAATGTTTAAACAGTAGTTGCAAAGCAACTGAATCCATTTCCATATGAAGTTCTGTATTTCTCTTTTTATGTTCTAGCGGCCTCCTAGATATGATGTTTGTTAAGAATATATTGAAAGTATTTAACTATCAATGCAGCATGGTTCTTCAATGTCGCTGTTAACTTAATCACTATCCCTGATCACATACTTATCTATCTCAAGTGAGTTGGTTTTCATTTTGATAGTGATGACAGAAAAATGAATAAGTGTTCATCATTACATTGTCAGAAAAGTTCTTTGAATGTTTAAGCAGTTATTTGGGGAAGATTTGGAAGAGCAGAAAAATTACAGGAAACAAAAAAAAATAGCATGGCTTCAATTGTAATGTGCTTTATATATATTTTAACACAAAAATAATAATTTTAATCCTTTCAAACTTCAGATTAGTGGCAATTACTAATTAAAGCACATTTAGATATGTTGATTATATTAACTTTAAAAATTTTAATGGAGTCAGAAGTGCATTATATGTACATATGTGTTCAGAACATCTTGTTTTTTCAAACTATGTATTCCACCAAATGCATGAAGATACTTTAAAATTATCTCATTAATCCCCACTTATCAACCTTCTTTCCTTAATGTTATGGAGGAGGGAAATAATGGCAAATTCAGTCAGAAAAACAAAGTCCATCATATGTGAGAAAACTAAGAAAAACCATACTCTTCTTTTAAAAGATATAAATTAACAAGATATTCAAGGTGACATTTTCTAGAACTGTACATAATTCTGTACTTCTCTACCTAGTTATATTTTAATTAAATACATAAGAATGCATTTTCCACATAGCAAAGCTTTCTGCCTCTACCATTACTCCTTGAATTCTACCATTATTTAAAGCCAGTAAACCTAAGTATCTGACATTCATCTTTTCTCATGGTTTCTGTGTCTGGGGCATGCCATGAACTAAATTCTGTCTGTAACCTCTTGTAGCAAAAGTGTAAATCAAGAAGCTATATGATAAAATGCAAGGGGTAACAAATGACCTCCAACCTTAATTAATCTGGATACATCTTGCAGAATAAGAATATATACATAAAACATAACTCTATAAAAGAGCACAGTAAAATGTCAGCTGAATTTAGATCTACTTTTTAGCTCAGTGGGAAACCAATTTCTAGCCAACATCCATATTCTTAGTCTTTATGTTCAAAACAAATTTCACTGTATTACCATTCACTTTCAGGTACTTAAGAATTCTCTAAAATCTTAGCATCTCCATTGATAAATATCTTTTCCCATCTGTTCACCAAGCCACCCAGAGAGAACACATATGTTCTCCATAAGTGTGCTATGACATGAGAAACATAAGCATGACATTTTTAAGTTGGTATCTTTGGATTTCCAGCTTTGGTTGTGCCAGTTGTGAACTGTGTGCTTTTCAACCAGTTCCTCGCTATCTATAAGACTTGTTATCCACTTCTTTAAGACTTGAATTATTATAATGGCACCCCTTTCAATGTTGTCATATTAAACGAGGCAATGTTTTCAAGGCACTTAACACATTGTCTGGCTTATAGAAAGTGCCCAGATATTGGGTGGGTTATTGGTGATTCTTATATAGTCATATATCGATAAGCTTTTGCTTTAAATTCTTGATTTGAAGACATCTGACATCTTCATTATAACTGTGGATTTTCATGGGCAAACCCAGTATTGGCCAATAGCTGATTGCATTTTGAAGGTGACATGGGTTGGTAAAAGAAACTTGATGGGTCCAGCCCATCAGCAGTGGGGCTGAGAAAGAAGGTTGAGTGCCGAACACCACAAACAACAGCAACACACATGGAGCCGGGAGCCAAGTCAAGCAGGAGCTCGTTTATTCTTCTTCAAGCAATATATATATAGCACAAAACTACAAGGGGAATTTCCAAAGAGGAAACAGCCTAGCCTATTGGGATAAAAGTCACCTCTTCATGGACCCAGCATGTAGCTCACAGCCAATCCCAGGCCAGTACAGGAACCATTCATGTGTGTAGAAGTTCCTTTAAAGGTAAAAACAGAAAAACTGCTCAGTCTCCCCACCCATAACGAATGGGGAAACCACGCCTTCGTATCTTCCTCCAGGCGCTATCTTAGCCCCTTTTACTGTGGAAGTTCTTAAACTTTACCAAAGGCTTAGCCTGCAGGCCGCTCAGGCCGAGGGAGGCTGCATCTCTTTAGGCGCTGTGTGCACACACCCCAACAGAAACTAATGACAAATATATACTCTTGATACTCAGTGCTTCCAAAGAATAGATTATGGTAAAATGAAGTTGAATGATAAGGATACAGATGCGTTTACTTTAGATTATAATTAATATGAATGGGGTCCTTTGTACAATTTGTTCTATGGCCCAGTAAAATCATCTACTGTATGCAATTTTGTCAATTATTGATGGGAAGCAAGGAGCATTATCCTTTTTTATGTGATTTACCAAATAATTTATCAAATGTATACACAAACCAGAAAGATTTAGCACATTTGCAAATCTCAAATCACTAATTCTGTAGTGTTTTGTTTGGCAATGGTCCAAAAGCAGATTTAAAAAAAGCAAAACTAGTAAATGAAATTCGAATAAACTAAGCCAGGTGTGGTGGCACATGCTTTTAATCTCAACATTTGGGAGACTAAGTTAGGATGATCGTGGTTCATGGACAGCCTCAGCTACTTAGTGAGACCCTGTTTCAAAATAAATAATAAAAAATAGGGCTGGGAGTATAGTTCAGAGGTACAATGCTCCTGGGTTCTATCCCCAGTGTTGGAAAAAAACCCTCAAAAAACTATATAAAAAAAAAACCCAAACTATATCTATCTATCTATCTATCTATCTATATATATATATATGTAAAAAATATTTTCAAATCATATATCTTCTAAGGAGTTAAACAACTTAATTATCAAAGGCAAAAATAAGCAAAACAAAAGGAACTATCCTAATTAAAATTGTAAAAAAAGAGCTGAATGGACATTCCTCCAAAGAAAGCATGCAAATGAAATGACACACAAGTATGTGATAAGATGCTTAGCATCACTAATCACCAGAGAAATGCACATCACAGCTACAATGAGAAGTGCCACATATGCATTAGAAAAAATGTTACCAACAAAGCGAAAGGAAATGAGTGTTACAAGGATGTAGGAATATTGAAACTCTTGTACATTTTTATAGGAGTGCATTTTCCAGAGAGTGATTTTCAGTATGCAGGTTCCTCGAAAAATTAACAATGAAAATATCATAGAATCTAGCAATCCCATTTCTTGGTACATAAACAAAAATTTTAAATCATTATCTCAGAGATAAATAAATTCCTAGTTCATTGCAGTATTATTTATAATAGTTAAGATGTGGAAACAACATAAATGTCCAACAAGGGGTAAATAGGTAAAGAAAATATAATATATGCATGAAAAAGAAATAGTACTCAGCCTTTAAAAAGAAATAAGGCCAGATGTGACAACATGGATAAACCTGGAGGACATTATGTGAAGTGGAAGAAGTCACTCAAAGAAGGACATATAGTATCTAAAAAAGTCAAATTCATAGTAGGAAAGAGTAAAATGGTAGTTTGTAGAGGCTGGGTGAAGGGAAATGAAAATTGCTATTCAATGGGTTTAAAGTTTCAATATTAAAAGATTATCAAGATCTAGAAATCTGCTTTAAAACAGACTACCTATAGTTAATAATATTAATAACATTAACTATAAATAAATAGTTAAAAAGTGTGTCATGAACATAGATTTCATGTCATGTGTTCTAACCACAAAGCAACAATAACAGCAAAATGAAAACCAAAAACATATAGCCTTGTTAGGAAATTTGGAGCTGGTAGGTGCAATTATCTGTCTATATTTAACTCAACACATTATATACATTAAGTATCCAGTTTTGTATACCAATCACATGCCAAAATTTAATTTAAAATTCAATAGATTAAAAATATACATTGGGCCCTTGAGTTTAGGGTTTGTGAGAGTGTTCTTTGAAGCAAAATGTTTCAACTTCAAAGTGTATTAAATCACTTACTGACCATTTAGTTTTGGGTAAGGTGTTTAAATTTTCGCAACTCAGTTTACTCATCTGTAAAATGGGGATAGTAATAGTACAACCCTAGAATATCATTTTGTAGTTTACAAGAGAATGTTTTATAAAGCATTTAACCTGGTGTTTGCTACATTCTAAGTGCTCAGTAAATATTTGCCAATATTATTATTCATAATACAAATATATTTCTTGTGATGAGCACTGTGTGGTGTGAAGGATAAAGAGAATTGCCAAGGGACTATAAATAGGAAACATAAAGGGGGAAGTTGTCTAAGTAAAAACATAGGAGGGCACACTAATGGTCCAGATTGAAAGACTGACATTAGCAAGCCCCGTGCAAAGTAAGAATAAACAGGGCATATTTGAACAAATAAAAAAGGACGAAGTGGATAGAATGTTAAGAATAGCAGAGAGGGGCGGCATGGCGAGACAGGAGGTGAGGGCTTAAGCATCAAATTAAAACTGTTGTTTTAAACCTTATTTAAGGTTTTAGTCCTCAACATAAGCCGTGGGTTGTAAGTAAAGTATATTCAGCAGCACTGGCATTACATGATCAGATATGTGCTAAAAAAAGAAAAACAACAAAATATATAAAAAAGTACTCAGGTGCAATGAAAGGAAATAGAAGCCAAAGCAAAGAGAATCCTTAAAATGCTATTGTAGCAATCTAAGTAGGAGAGTATTTAGTTCACATTGGGATATGGAAAACTGGAGTAGAGAAAAGTGAATGAATTACAGCACTGTTTGTCAAAAATACTGGCTATATATGAAATTTTCAAGGGTATCTAAGATTATTATATTTAATGTAGTGCTGGTGATCTAAACCAGACCGAGCTTCTCTGGAGATGGGACTCAGGCAGTATATATTTTAATTGCACGCTCCACATTATCCTAATATTCAGGACATGCTAATTTTGAGGGCCCTTTTATACATTCAATTGCAGATGCCAGGAAGGCAGTTGAATTTGAGATCTGGGACTAAAACAAAAAAAGTCTGGTATAAAGTTGTGAAATAAGAAAGCATGGTGTGTACTTAGATGGTGCTCTAATATTTGGGGAGTGGATGTAGTCTACAGAAAAAAGTTTACAGTGAGATGAATATTGACGATTAAATACTGAGGAACCCTAGCTCTGAATATTTGAATAAAGTAGGAGACTGTAAAGAAAATTGAGAATAAACACTGTAGTGTAGTGTATTTGAGCTAATAGATTTTAGAGAAGGAGGTGACAGTCAAATATATTGTCTTCTGCTAAGAGACATGGTAAGACAAATACTTAATGTGTCCACATGTTTTCCTGGAAAAATCTAGGAGGAGAGGAACTTAAATCTCTACCTACTTCTTGCCTATGTTGAAATAGAAAAAATATAAATGCCTGGAGAAAAATGAAAAAAAAAAACAATAAAGAAGAAAAAACACAATCTTACCAAAGTTTCCATGGAAATTTGATTTCTCATATTCTCATTGTTTCTCTTCAGTTTCATCTATTTTCTTCAACTCTTGACTTCCAATGTTCATTCCTCATTTGTTATTCTCTACTGATAGACTGATTTTTTTCTACTGAGAAAATAGGAGCAAAGAAAGACAGTTATTTCACTCTCTCATTCTCTCTCCATTGCCTATTTGCTTCAGTAATCAAAATCTTCTCTTGTCTTCCTGTTACCATGGAGAAATTCTTACTCTTATGTTAACCCCTCCAGTTTTAAACAGAATCTTATTTTATCAAAGACTACTATTTATATAAACCTGTCCTCAATCCTACATCACCAGTTTCCCTTCTCTATTGGATTCTTTCATCTGTCCCTTTAATATTTTTCTATCTATATCAACAGGCAAACAAATCTTTCCTCTGAAGACCACCATCCTTTTTGACTCTTAACTGCCTTTATCCACCTCACCATTTTTCTCATCAGTACAAAACTCAATTTATTTATTGATTTATTCATTTATTTATTTATTTTGTGTGTGTGATACTGAGAATTGAACGCAGGTGTGTTATACCCCTGAGCTACACCTCTATATGCCCTCACCTCTATTTATTTATTTTTTTAATTTTTGAAACAGTCTTGCTAACTTGCTGAGGCTGGTCTCGAATTTGCCATTCTCTCGTCTTCACTTCCCAAGTAATTGGATTACAGACATATGCCACTACGTCCTACTCAGTGAAAAATTTTTAAATAGTTATTTCTGCCAGGCCCATTTGTCTACAGTTTTTTTTTTTATCATTTTCTGTAATAAAACACTGAAAACATTTTAAATCTTATCCCCCAATTTGCATCAAACTGTCACCATTGGTCCCAACAAGGACTCTATCATGCATTTCTTTTGCCTCACCCTCAAAACCATTTTTCTACTCAACTTAGCAATTTTTGTGATTGACATGTTCCTTTGAGTGTATTCCCATAAAACTTGTGGTTATTAATTATGTATGTACAATTAGTCCACGTACAAGGTATAGATCACTTGTGTTTCCCACTCTCCTCATCCATCATGTTATTAACATTTACCCATACTTTTGTTATGTATCGAGGTTTTAGTTGAAATTGTTACATGGAATTCCAGTATTTTTTTTCCTACCACATTAGTTATCCATGTTGCCAGTTATGCACATTTAGAGCCTCATTTTCCAGATTGTTCTTGTGTACAAAAATAGCACTGAGAATTATGTTTCATATGCCCTTTCTTTTTGAGCTTTCCTGAGAATTTACTTACCCAAGATTACCATCAGAGAAGTTTTTCTGACTGAATTACCAACCAGTTAGCTAACTTCACTTACATGTACTTGTATGAATACATTTGTATATATACAAATTTTAAGTACCACATATTTCTCTCTACAATGACAAATGATCTACATTTCCAATACTCACACATGAAAGACTCCATGTTCTTACACCCATATTATTTTACTACTTTAATTAAATGTGTCTATGCATGTTCTATTTTAATACTGTAATTTAATTATTTACATCTTCCTTCTATGCTCTTTCTTGATCTTGGCTAATCTTTGATGCAACTTGAATAAATCTGCCTTTCATATTTATACTTTTATCATTATAATTTAAATGTAATATTAACATTTTTATGTCATTTTTTCCTCATTTTTTGAGTCTTTTCTTCCTACTTGTCTGATTGCATGAGGCATTTGTCATTATTCACAGACATTATTTGTGTCCGGATCACTCAGTTACCTTCACATCAAATCCAATAGCCAACATCCACACGTATATAACTCTCTAGTTGCATATGACATGGTGGCGCATGCTTAGTTTCTTGAGACACGTTTTTGTTAGTTGGTTTTTAGCACCTTACTCTCACTTATCTACGTTCCTATGCCACATTCTCCTTCTGAATCTCCTCCTTTCCTCCTGAGTCTCCTCCTTTCCTCCTCCTCTAAAGTTTGGAGTATTCCTAATAATTTCCTTTAACTAATTATTAGCATTTATATTATTTCCTGTCACATAGCTTCACATACCATTTAAAGACTGACAATTCCTAAGTTTCTATCTCAGTATCAGTCCTTTTCTCTGAGTACCAGGTTTGTAGATCACAATTTTCTTACTATTTATACTTGGGTATCCAATAGATATTTCTAACCTAACCAGGACATCCAAGGATTATTTATTCAACCCCACCCATACCACACTGGCTTTGTGCTTAGTGGCCTGCCTCTGTTAACTGGGAAACCATAAAGTTTCAAAGAACCTTGGTAGTTGTCATTTTTGCAGAGTAAACTTGAAATTTCTTCAGGAACTTTGGGTGCAGAGTTTGTATTTCTAGAAATTGGTTCAAAACAAACTCCTTGAAGCTCATTATTTCTCATTATGTAAACTCTCTGAGAAAGTCCTTCTCCGACAGGAAAATTCTCCCCTCTCAATTATTCTCTGAACATTTAAGTAGCCTTAAATTGTTAACACATTTTTAGTGAAACTATTAAATGGCTTATTCTTTACAAGAACCTAATTATAGCGAAGATTTTATAGGTGAAGTATAGTATTCTGGACTCACAACCTGAAGCAGTGCATCAGATGGGGTTAATATATGTTTGCTGAAAGGCTACATGTCAACATAAATGGAAATGACAAGGTTGTGGTATATGTGAGTATGTGTTAATAGCAATAAACCAGGAGAGAAACAGAAAGAAAAAAAGAAAAAGAAATTATATATCTCTATAGTGTACGATCAGCACAGATGCTAAATATCTACAACTTTCTTGGTAGATGTGGTAAGTAATATTGAGAGGCCGAAACCTGAAAATCATAGAGAATATAAAACAAATTATTCTGTGTGTGTTATTATGTGATGTACTTGTTCAGACTTAAGATTTTTATATTCTGCGTTATAATGGAAGCATAAATGCTTGATTTTGTTTTGTAAACAACTCCAAAGGTTTGGGTTAATTTCAATGAGTTCCCAAAGCAACATTTTTGGAAAGTAATTTATGAAACTTGGAGTCATAAGTTTTAGATATGGGTCACAGCTCCCCTGACAGATCACTCTGGCTTACACATTAACCTCTGTCATCTGAATAAATGGTCATAGTGATGTCAAAGTTGACCTGAGGATGACTGAAATGATACGTACAAATGTTATATATCCTGCCTTTTCTCACCAATGAGTTACCCTAAACTGTTGTATATGTATATGTATATATATATATGCATATTGTAAGTAATAATAATATAAATGAATTTTTTTCTGTGTGTAAAATCAGAGCATATGAAAACATTTAGAAGTCATTTTAAAGGTCTTTTGAGAGCTTTAAATATGCACACCTCAGAAACATTTTTAAGGATTCTATTCAGTACCAAGGCCAGATGCTATTTCTTTTTTTCTTTTTTTCTTTTTTTTTTGGTGGTACTGGGGTTCCTGGAAGCCCTTCTTCCTCCGGGCTACACTCCCAGACCTATTTTATATTTTTGAAACAGGGTCTCTTAGGCCAGCGCGGCTGGTTTCGAACCTGCGCGATCCTCCTGTCTTTGCCTCCCAAGCGCGGGGATTACAAGCGTGCGCCACCACGCCCGGCCAGATGCTATTTCAAAAAGGTATCTTTATATCATGCAAAAGTGATCATTGTTTGTTCTTATTCAAGTATTGACATGTCAAGTGTGTATACTTAATAAATAACATTGGATTTGCTGTCAAGTATGTTTGCTCGCTTATTTAAAACTCTTTCATGGAATTCTATATAAAGTAGACAGCTTCAGAGAGGCACATTTGTTATGCAGATAGAATTAGCAACATTAATGTCAATGGCAAATTCAAATGTCTTTGTATGTTTTGATAATAAAGTAGCTCATTTAAAATATGCACCACACTGTTACATTCCAATTTACTAATTCGGAAATTATGATAATTGGTAGTGTCTGGGGGTATCCCACATGGGCTCATGATTCAAAGACCAAACTATGGTGGCTTTTGAACATTTAACCTAAGTATATATCAGAAAACACTTCAGTATCTAGGTGATTTTAGTATCAAATGCTTGGTTTGCTATACCAGGTTCACCATTTAGTAACTGTATGACTATAGACAAGTTATCCAAATCTATGAATGTCAAATTTTAAAATCTTTGAAATAAATGTAGTTATAATAGTAAGCCAGTCATTTTGTGTGATGGCAACAGAGTATATATAAAATATCTATTACAACTAGTATTTAATGATAAAAGTTTCCATTTTTTAATTACTAATGTTATTTTATTAACTATTCAAACATACTTGTGTTTAAACATATATATGGTATATATATGTATATATAGCATATATATAGCATATATATAGCATATATATATATAGCATATATATATAGCATATATATATAAACCAACTTTTTGTAACCAGTCAAATGTGTTCAGTTAGTTCCCTCACATTCACAGGAGTTAGCAACTTGCTTTTTTATTCTGTTTTCTTGACTATCTTCTTCATGGGATTTGAGTTCTTTAAATTTGTTTCTGGTTGGTGATGCTGGTACCCAGCATCTTGCTTGGTACAGATGGTCCTGAATTCCATATTATTTGAATAAACGGGAGGAATCACCTTTATATAATGTCACATTATCTCCGAAAACCTATTTTAAAGCTTAATAAAAATCTTGCTTGTTAGGGTAGCAATTTAAATAATTTTTATATTTAAAAGAATTTTTGTTTTAATAAATCATACATGCCAAATTCTTGCCTGTTTGATACATTTGTAAGAAATAGATGAATACTGTGATAATTTATTCCCTGATATAATTTGTATATTGTATATAGACTAAAGTAGAGAAAAACTGCAGACATTATACCACCTTATTTACTGATTTTTTTTTCAGTACAAAAAGTTTTTTATTGACATTGTAAGAAACATTTTTTGTTATTGTTGTTACAAAGAGACTAAGTGGGTCTGAAAGTCAAGGTTAGAGTTCTTCTGTGTCTGGGATGCAGCCTCTGGCTCCATGCATGTGGAACACGGGGCGGCTGTAGGCTTCTCCAAGGAAGGCCCAGGCCAGTCACACCCAAACACTACGCCTACCATATTTAAATGTATTTACACATGTTTCTTTTTAAAACTGATTCCACAGTTTTATTTTTAAAAAATCTAAAACAGGTGAAAAAAATGAACTTGTATTTTATCTTACACATTTTCAGGATATACAAAGGGTAACTTTTCAGAAGAAAACATTCTCCTATCAGGTTCAAGCAACACAGGAAACCAGGTTACAAGACAGGTCAGACTCTGCTAGGACCCAGCACTCACTCACTCACTCTGAGCACATGACCAAGAAGTGCTGATTGAGCCACACCAACCAGTCCCTCCTGTTGTCAAGATTAACATAAAATAAGGCACATACATCGCAAGAATCAAAACTTATGGCTCAAGAAGATAAGCCAATGTGAGAGGAGCAGGTTTAATTTGTTCTTCAGAAAACAGAAATGGTTTGAAAAACAAAAAGAAGTTTAGCACAGATATTAAACAAAAGTACCATGTATGAACCTGCATTTTATTTTTATTAAATGGTGACACTGGTAAGTAAATGCAATCCTTCTAAATGCATAGGTCAGAGAAATGGTAAAAAGGTTGGAGGCTGTGGGTGGGCCCCTGGCTATGAGGTACAAGGTCTGCAGAAATCACATGTCCTCACAGGAACTTTCTTCCACTGGACAGATCACTGAAATCCTGGGAGAGTACACTTCCTCTTTCCTCTCTCTTTTCTTGTATCCTTCTGAAATTTTCATATTGAGAGGCCAAGTATTGAGCTGAAACGTGTCTCCTGCAAATCTCAAGGCAGCAGCAAGGAAAACAAGGATGAAAAAGAAAAAGAAAAAAGAAAAGAAAGATAAAAAGAGGGAAACCCAGAGGAAAAAGCAGAATGTTGGATGACAACAATGCTGGTTTCCGGATGATTGCTGCCCAGCCTTCCTGAAAGGGCGAGGTTGAGGTGGGAAATTATGGTCATCAAGAAATGCACGTCTGCCGGGCCTGGTGGCACACACTTGCAATCCCTGCACTTGGGAGGCGGAGACAGGAGGATCCTGCAAGTTTGAAGCCAGCCTTGCTGGTTTAAGAGACTCTGTTTCCAAATAAAAATATAAAAAATGGGTCTGGAAGTATAGTCCAGAGGTAGAGGGGTTTCCAGGAACCCCAGTACTATAAAAAAAAAAAAATGCAAGTCTGTGGTAAGCATATTCCTGGGAAAAGACTATGTTGGAGAAAGGTCAATATGGCCAGGACATGCACTCCTTGCTCAGGAGTAGGAAATAAAGTGGTCTAAACCATAAGCATGCAAGGTGAGACCAGTGACTGGGTACTGTGAGGCTAATGGGAAAATGAGATTCTAGGAATGGTTCACTGATTTTGTGGCAACCATGGTGGCGCACACTTGTAATCCCAGCATTTTAGAGGCTGAGATAGGAGGATTGCATATGTTCTAAGCCAGCCTCAGCTACTTAGAGAGGCTCTCAGCAACTTAGTGAGACACTGTTTCTAAATCAATTATAAAATAAGGCTGTGGATATAGCCCAGAGGTAGAAAGCTCCTGGGTTTCACTCCCCCCAGTACCACAAAAATAAATAAATAAATAAATAAATAAATAAATAAATACAATGTTAAAAAGTCTACTGATTTTTTGAAATCTACCTTCCAGATAGTGAAAGACTTGTAAGAATAAATTTTATAACTCACTGCAAACCCCTCAAAATGATTAGATAATGCAGAAACTAAATATCCTACTAACATTTCCTAAAACCGAGCTTATCTCTTTCTGCAACAAAGGCAGGGTATATTATTTTCCAACATTCTTTCTTTCTGACATGATACATGGTTAATTTCATTTTGAAAATTGATTAGACTACCTGATTGATTGCAGTGATTGCTTTTCTTGTCTTGAGCCAAGAAGACAGCATTTGTAATTCTTATTAAAAGTTGATTAGCATTTAATACTGTTAGTCTTGTTGAATTTTGCATAATAAATTTTAAAACCAAAACCTGCATGGCCAATTACCAAATATAAATACAAAATAAATTGCATCTTTAAATGATATAAAAAATTCAGAAGCATAATTTTCAATGTTAAAACAAACCTGAGGAAAAAAATCTCATTGAAGGGAATAGCTCTTGTTTTAAAGAAGGTGTTGTCTTCTTGGAGGCTATGTTTATGCTTTTAAACTAGGAATGAATGCATCCTGCTTTGTCACTAATGTGTTTAAAATTTGCATAACATAAAACGACACAGCAATCCAGTTGGTTTTGTTTTCCTAACGATGGGATCTGTGATTAAAGAACACCTTTAATTAAGATGTGAATGTCTTCTATACACAGACCTCATCTACATACTCATATTCGTGTGATGCTTTGATAGAAATACTTAACACTATTTTGAAATGGGTTCTTAGTAAATGGAATCAAAATTGCTGAAATAGATTATACAAAATTCGGCTCTTTCCTCCACCTGTTGAACAGCTCTCAGGAAAATTAAGACCTTACGTGGCTGCTGAATGAAAGGGCTTCTGGAGAGGGTGAGATGAAGAAAAGGAGCCTGTGAACTTACAAAAGTGGTTGTTTCTTGACTCTGGGTGCTGTGATATCAGCTGTATTCGGAAAGTCAGGGGATCTTTCTTGCCTGCCAGGCTTAGGGACAATTGCCTTGTGACCCCTGTGGACCATTCTCCATGACCACTCACATTTAAATTTAACATAGAGAAAAAGAATGCCTGTGGAGTACACTGGAATTGGCGAGAATATTCTGTTTAAGTTTTATGCAGTGACTGTCTGAGCTACACACCCAAACCTCACAGCAGCAGACAGTTGGGATTAGTAGAAATGACATGCACATGTGGCGTAGTGCCGAGGAGGCAGGAAAAAAACTAAGCAAAATGGAAATTAAATGATCTCCTATCCGCAGATGAACATGACTCAAACAGCAATGAAAATCAATGAGCTGAAAGGAAGCGGCAGGAAAATCAATAAGGGAAAAGCACACTGACCAATGAACTTTGTCCCCTTTTGTGTTTTGTCTGACTGTAGCAACTGAAATATCCGAGTACATCTCTTCCTCATCGTTCTATCCTTTCTGACCCAACTTAGGGTATCAGTAGCCTCTGCACTACTCATGCCAGTCCTTCTGCACAACTGAAAGCAATCAAAGATGCTTAGGGTATCATTCCCCTTTCCTCGTGGGAAAGCAGTCTGGGATAAGACTTTATCTAAGAACCTGACTATTTGAAATATGGTAGAACAGAAATTAGCTTAAAATGTTTCCACTGGGTTTCTCAGGCCATTCAGTTGTATCTGTCAATTATTAATCTTAAACCGTATTATAGATATTATATGTAAACAGTGACACAAATGTAAGGTCAAAGCACTAGAAATGTCTGATGTGTGGTAGTATGTTGAAGTTCTTAAGTTATACATTATCACTGGTGAATTAAGCATATGTTATTAAGGAAGGAGTTGCTATTTTGCTACAAGAACAAATAAGGGTTGTAAAGTTAATTGATCTAACAAAGTTTGAGGGTTTATGATTGTCCATAAACCATATGTCAATAAATAAACAACTCACAGAAAAAAAAAGTCACAAAGCAAATAACCATGTAATTAAATTCTGGAGATTTGGAATTGCCCTACCTTGTCCCATGTGTCCATCTGCCTGGGAACAATCACTTTTAGGTTCCTTCATCCTAAGGCAATTCACAGTTGACTGCTTTTCCCAAGGATCCTTAAGAAACTACAGTGAGAAGAAAATAAAAAAGTATCTTAATATCTAAAATAAATTTTAAAATACAATGTTAGGAACCCTGATGGGAAAAAAATAGCTACAATCTGTTCATACAGACAGAATTAATAGGGAGGAGAAACAAAACCATTATTTCATTTTTTCCAGCCTAATAATAAAATAAACCCATGGGCAGACCCAATATTCTGTCATATTTTAGAAGTCTAGTCATGTTATTTACCTTTCACTTATCAGCAGGAGTGATTTTTTTCTTCCTGATTGATAATGCTGTGATCATTGATTAAAAAATTTCAGCCTGGGAACATTTATGTTTGCTATTTTAAGTGTCTTGTCTGTTTTTTGAGTTCTTTTCCCAGGTAACTCGTATATATCTGGATAGCCTGAATATGTCCTTTGATTCTTTGTAAACCTGATCAAGTCTAGTCAAGTGGCTTATTTGAAAGTAAATGGTTAAAATAAATATTTTTCTTACTGTTGCTAATGAACTGCCTAACTTGCAATATGTATCAAAAATGATATATAACAGTTTTATGGGCATTAAATATTTTAATTTCAACTAAGTCTTGTGAGTTGATTTTTCAGTTTTATTTTAAGAAACTCTGCTAGAGAGAGAGAGAGAGAGAGAGAGAGAGAGAGAGAGAGAGAGAGAGAGAGAGAGACGAGAGAAATTGTCCTAGATTGCTAAACTTCTAATAGAAAGGACCAGAGCCTTTCAGCTTCTTTTTGCAACTGCTCCTTGAGCCAAGGAAATCTTAAATTTAGAGTTCCCATTGAAATAAAAGTTTCTTTTGATGAGGCTTTTCTGGGAGTCCTTCCTTCTGCAGCCTGAAGAACCTTCTGTTCAGTCTGAGTTTCTTTCTTTAGAAAAGGAGACCCTCTTTTTTCTCGTTGTTGGTGAAGTTCACTTTTTCTTTGATATTCAAGTGTTTCAAATAGTTGCTAATTTTGGTTATTAGAAGTTAAAATATGATTTCCTTCCCCAAATTCTATTTTAAATTAAGTTTTAAATTATAAAACAGTGTAGCTCCTCAATTTGAGTTGGTGGATGGAGGAAGCGTCAGGAGTCTTCCCTCCAAAGCTTTGCAATATGAGGCAACTTACCACGAGGTCCCAGCACTCTACAAACTCCTGAACCACGGGAAGTCAAAGTTGATTTTTCCTTTGGTAAAATGTAATCATAAAAATAATTTTTATTTTTATTTTATTATAAAATTTAGAGATAAAGTTGGGACTCATCTGAATACTAAACAAATGTCAAATCTTTTCTTTAGGGATACTTTTGTATGCAGTTTTATTAAATGTATTTGGCTTCTTATTAAAAAAAATGGTATAATGCAATTCAAAGAAGCAGTTCAGTTATAATTAGTCTCAAACCTTTTACTTACTATATTATGATCTTAGAAATGCTTCTAAGCCTATCTCCTTTATTATATGAAAATGTTAAAACGATTCATCTGAACAATGTCCAACAGTCACTACCCATTTGTAGTAGGTACATAAAATTGTTACTCATATTCTTTGTCTTAATAAACTTTAGTAACGCATGTTACTTATGAAACTGTGGTTATTACAGAAAACAACTTTCATTTGTATTTGCCCATAAGAGTTTATATTAATTTATCTCTTAATACAATCTGGGTCTAAATCTTGGTAATACAACATGCAGCAGAGAAACAGTTAAGAAGCAAAAGCAGACGAAAATTGCACCCCATGAAGATGACAGTCTAATGAAGGGAAGGGCCATAGATCAAATAATCATACAAATGAAGGTAAAATGACAATTGGAACAGTACACTAAGGTCATTAGAGATTGCTTGAGGGAAGACAGTTTGAAGAATGAATCGAAAATCATCTCTGAGGAGATAAAGATGACATGTTAAAGCAGTTGCAGAAAAAATGACTATAAGCCCTCCAGCTAAATGAGCAGATATTCCAGCCAGGACAAAGTAACAGGCCATAGAATAATGTGGAGTCCAGGAATAGTAACATCAGAAAAGCAAAGAGATGGAAGACTGTAGGCTATATATATACCATTGCCTTAGGAAAGCGTAAGTCAGTCAGGTATTAGTGGGAAAGCATTCCAAAGATGTTATTCTGTGGCTTAGTCTTAATGGGGGCAAGTATGTAAAAGATGGTAGGCTGTATGTCAGACAAAACTAAAAGGGATATTGAAACATGAGCACCTGAGGAGAGAATGGTGATAATTACTAACCTGAGGCTGTTGACCAGAGTCGTACAAAGCAACTGAAGAAAGAACATCCCTGAGAGCAAACACATCAGAGCCAGGGGCAGACAGAACACAAGTTCTTGGTTAATTGGAAGCACACAGTTGGAAAAAGAGGGATGGTTAAGGCATGGTTGGATTTATTTGATTTTGAATACTTTTAAAACTAAGACAAATCATTATCTACATAAAATGTAATCCAGGTTGTAATAGGATTTAGTTATTGTTTAAGCATATTTAAACAAAAGAATAGAATAGAAAATGTTATCTTGAACATTATTACAAAGTTAAAGTAATATTGGTTGGTTCAAAGTTGAAAATAAAAGAAAAATAGGCAGATAATTCTCTAAGAATGTTGTTTTTTTTTTTTTTAAATGATGAAAGAATAGCTGGGCGTGATGGCACACACTTATAATCCCAGCATTCCAGAGTCTGAAACTGGAGGATCATGGTTCATGGACAGCCTCATCTACTTAGTGAGGCCCTCTGCAACTCAATGAGACCCAGTTTCAAAATAAAGAATAAAAATAGGGCAAGGGGTATAGCTTGGAGGTTAAATGCCCCTGGGTTCCATCCCCAGACCTGCAAAAATAAAATTATGAAAGAATGATGAATATTAATATTATAATGTAAACTCTTAATAAGTAAACTATAAAATTCTGTATAGTTTGAAATTACCTATGTAAATGTATGTAAAAATTATTATTATTATTTTAGTGGTACTGGGGTTCCTGGAAACCCTTCTACTTCCGGGCTACACTCCCAGACCTATTTTATATATTTTTTAAAATTAGAAACAGGGTCTCTTAAGCCAGCAAGGCTGGCTTCGAACCTGCATGATCCTCCTGCCTCTGCCTCCCAAGCATGGGGATTACAAGCATGTGCCACACGCCCGGCTGTATGTAAAAAAGGACATTTTGCCAATTGTTGCATATTAGTGTTAAAAACACACATACACACACAAATAAATGTATCCCCATATTTAACTATTATTAAAATAAATACCTAGAACTTTATATATAACTTTATATATATTCCATATATAACTTTATGTATATATGACTTCATATATCTTCATAACTATTTTATCATTTTAATCTAATTTATTATTGGCAGATAATATATTTATAAGAAGAGAATAATGAAAATAACAGGAAGGAAAAAAAAGATGTGTGTACCACCACATCTGGCTTTTACATGATATCCTAATGGTAGTTCATTTTTTCATTGTTGAATATAGCATTCTCTTAAACATCTTTTCTAAAACTCACCTAGTCGTTATAAATCCCTTTAACTTTTGATAACTTTAAATTGTCTTTATTTCACACTTTCTGAAGCATGGCTTTGCTCAGCATAATAATTTGGTTTGGCAGTTATTCTCTTTAAGGACTTGAAATATACCTTTTGATTTATCTTGGACTGCAGTATTTCTACTGAAAAATCTGTTGTTAGTCTAATAGAGTTGTCTTAAATGTGAATTAATGCTATTCCCTTGCAAACTTTAAAAGTCTTTCTTTGTCCTGTATTTTTTGACAGTGAGACTATAATATATCTGGTAAACATTTTTCTGCTCATGTCTATTTGAAGTTCTATTAGTCTTCTCTTTCAAGCCATAGCTAACTATATCTTTTATTATTTCATTGAAACATTTTTCTATTCCTTTATTCTTTCTCACTTTGGATATACCAATGATTTAGATGTGTGATACTTTTTTTTTTTGCAATACTGGGAATGGAACCCAGGGGCATTCTACCTCTAAGCTACACCCCCCCCCCTCCCAGGTCCTCTTTTTCGGTGTTTATATTTTTTGAAACAGGGTCTCAATGAGTTGTGAGGGACCTCACTAAGTAGCTGAGGCTGTCCACGAACTGTGATCCTCTGGTCTCCACCTCCCAAATGCTGGGATTGCAAGCATACACCACCATGCCTGGCTATATGTGTAATCATTTAATGTTGTAACAAAGATTTTTAATTCAGTCTTTATTTTTCTATTTTTTTCTTCCTAAGTTGATATTTTAAAAGACTTGCTATTAAGGTCTGATATTCTATCCTCTATCTAGGTGGTTGAGGCTATCTATTGAAATTATTATTATTATATTTTTGCAGGTCTGGGGATGGAACCCAGGGGCATTTGACCACCGAGCTATGCTTCCTGCCATGTTTTTTATTCTTTATTTTGAAACAGGGTCTCACTAAGTTGCGGAGGTCCTCACTAAATAGCTTAGGCTGTTCGCAAATGCGATCCTCTAGTCTCAGCCTACCAAATGCTGGGATTACAAACGTGTGCCACCATGCCCTGCTGTATTGAATTTTTTAATAGCACTTAATGAATGCCTTATTCCTAAGATTTCTACTTTGTTATTTAAGATATCTAAAATTTGATAATTTTTATTCATATCCTACATTGTCTTCCTAATTTCATAACTATTTGTATTCTCTTAGATCTAATTGAACTTAAAAATTCTTTTGAATTCAATATTAGGCATTTTCTTTATTTTGATTTCTTTATAATCTTCCATTACTGATTATATTTTAGAAGGTGTTGCATTCCCTTGTTTTTCCATATTCCTTTTGCTTTTACACTTACATGCTTTAAGATTTTCATATCTAGTGGGTGTACTATATCTACTACTTTTATGAGATTACATTCCTTTTAATCTCCTGAAGATGTGTCTTGGGGTATTGGTTTATTATTACAGGTTGAGTTTACTTCCAGGTAGGAACCACAGAGCAACCTATCTATAGTATACATAGTGTCTAGCTATGAGTAGTGAGTTTGAGTACAGTGCATATCTAATCAGGGTTGGACAGACCCATTGTTTTTGCAGGTCACACAGGAGTGTGTAGACTCTAGTAGTTCAGGCAGGTGTGCTATGAACAGCAGCAGAGTGGGTTTGATACACACTCTGTGGCTACCCCTACAGTGAGAGTAGGAAGCACCTATCTAATATTGAGGCATTCCTCATATGCTGTTGATATTGGCTCTGATACTTGCAAGAGCAACCAGTACTTCCTGTACTAATAGTCGTTAGGAGTCTGGAGGACTTCTCCTCTGTCCAGACAGTGAGCCCATATGTTTTAAGAGGAGAAGTTTGAGAAGAAATCAGAGCAACTAACTCTGTGATGTGGAGGCCTAGTCTTATCATGAGAACATGCTCACAGAAAGTTTTAGGGTGGCCATTGCTGGAAATCCTGTTTGGTTGTGGTGGCGGTTATAATTGTCATGTTTCTCTCTATTACAAATGTAAATATGTATGCCCAGAAACAAGTACTCAGGATCCCCTATCTTTGTGTAGCTAGGAACAGGCAGTCCCCATCACCACATTATTTTAGCTGTAGTGACTTCCAGAAATAAAGCAGGAATTGATTGCAGCTAGAGCTAGGCAAAATTCCTCATAGCTTATGTGTTTAGAGTAGTGAACAAGAGTAGAACATGGCCAGTACAAGCAGTGTTTCTCATGGACTATCTCATGCTTTGAGCTTTGGGACAAAAGTTACTGTCAGAACTTAGACATTGCTTAAGATGGGACCAACATATCCTATGAAATAGCAGTGGACACATATTTCTTTCACCACCAGGTTATTGACAGGGGCCCCTGTATTGTACTTGGAAAAAGGTGGAATGAACTGCATGGGTGACTGCCCCAGTTATAGCACCAGAGTGAATCTGCACACAGCTGGTCATGCCCCTGGCGGAGAGCTGGCTCTCTAATCCCTGGTTTTTGAGAGTGGTACCCTGTGTTTTCCTCCATGCTATAGCATTCCTCTTTATAGTATATCAAACCCACTGGGTATTTGGTTCATGAGGCACCCACTGAGATGGTATTGTGGATTGTTTGTAGGGTTCCAGATGTAGGAATATGTAGGGGTTTCTGACCTCCAGAACCATGCACATTTAGATAATAGTCCCTTCTCAAGATGGCTTCTGCTTTGGATCCCTTTGAGATTGGCAAGAGATGATATGAAACCCTTCTCCAAAGCCAGACTACCATGCTTATTTTAGGTTACTTATCTAATTAAGCTACATGCCTGTGAGTGTTGTAAAACTTACTAATAGCTAGTCTTTTCGGCATCCAGGCTGACAGTTTGCCAGTACTTTCTTTGTTATGGTTTAGATATAGAATGTCTCCTAAAAGAGCTCATGTATTGATGTTGAGAGTTGATAAAAGTAAATAATGAGGGCAGTAATTAAATCAGTGGACAAATCTGTTGTAATGGATTTATTGGGTGATAATCTAGACAGGTGACATGAGGCTGTAGAAGGTGTGTTACTGGAGTATGAACTTGGGTGTCTACACTTGTGTCCTTGGATCCCCTTGTGTTCCTTTTCTGTCCCTGGCCTCCATAATTTGAGTGCAGAGCACATTCTCATTCTCTCTCTCTCTCTCTCTCTCTCTCTCTCTCTCTCTCTCTCTCTGCCTCCTGCCACCGTGCCCTGAGTTCTGCCCATGTAAACTGTCCAATAATAGAATTTCCAGCACCGTGAGCAAATCTTCCAATATAAACTGATCAAACCTGAAATCTCCAGAACTGTGAGCAAATCTTTCTTCTAGGTTGTTGTGATCATGTGGTTTGTATTATAGCAGTAAGAATGCTGAGCAAAACATTATCTTTCATCCTTACTCCTCTCCCAACTGTGGAGCAGGATATCAGCTGTTGATATTTTTTTTCTTACTATGAGGTTGTGCTAGGTCTATGAATTTTACAAAATTACCATTTTTCTCTTGCTTTTCAAAGATTACTGGTCTTAAAATGCAGTTCCACATCTGTCACTTTAGTTCAGTTTTTGGGAGAAGCAGTTGAATTCTGGATACCTCTCCTCAGCTATCTTGTCCTCTACCACATTAGACAAAATTCAAAAACTAGACAAACCTAATTTGTTCTCTGTTTCTGCACTATATTATATGTATGAACCCTGTAAGTAAAGGCCAATATTTCCTAATTCATCGTGGGACATTACCCTTCACTCTTGGACATAAGCTACACAAAACATATGAATGTCTCTGAGAATCTAGAATCCCAAATTTTGTATATAAATTTAAACATATTTTTTTCTTCAATACTTTTGTCACAAACCAAGCTAAGATAGATGTAATTAAAGTAAACTAAAAGAATATTATTCATTCTCCTTATTTTATGTCTCTTTTTTACATAAATTTGATTACCAGGATTTAGGTCTGTTTCCTATAGGTCTTCATTTGTTTAGTGTACTGTGGGAATGTGCTCACTGGTTTAATCTATGCTGCTAAAGGTAGAATTTTGGTCTTAATGATCTTTGCCTTCTGATCTCATCTCTATAAGCAAGTTATGTTTTATGCCAAATGGACTTTGAAGATGCTATTAAGGTTACAAACATTAAGGCAAGTTGTCTATCTAAGATTATATGGAGGAAATGTACCATTAAGAACAATAAAATATAAAGCTTTCTTTTTAATGATTTTTCTCTCTTCATTTTGTGTGTTTGTGTGTGTATGTATGTGTGTAATTTTTTTTACTTCCCATTAAATTCTGTTCAAAGCAATGGATAAATAAAAGTTTTAGTAAGGTAGTTGCAATTCATATTTATATTCCTAACTCCAGTTATAAATGTAAATATGAAAGCATTAACTTGTATATAAAGTCATCGACATTACAGTTTGTATTTTGTGTCTCAACTTTAGAAGATGGGGGCATAAAGGGACGTCTGGGAAAGCTGGGTGCCAGGAAACTGATGCGTGAGCAGCAGCTAAGGCCATATTCAGGAAATCAAGATGTAATAGGAAGTATACTGAGTGGGAACTAAGGTTCTAGACTCTTAGTGCATGCTCTATTGTCTAATTGCATACAGATATGAAATACTTGTAATACATTAAATTCAAATGTAAAGTTATTACAAATTTCTAGATAATGTCCTAGAACATTAAACTTCAAATGCAAGACACTTTTGAGAGAGGAACTCTATATGACTGTGATGGTCACATACCCATAAATCTGACCTGAAAAGAAAGACTTATTGGTTTTAGCACAAGCATTTTTACTTTTTTATTTCATTATAAAATTAAAGCAATGAAAATATAATAATGGCAAAGATAATGGAAAAATGGAAAGAGGTCCAAGATAGAATACAAGTTAAGATTGTTATAATAGCCAATATTGTACACTGTTTTCTATGCTCATTTAAAACTGTGTGTCTCCAAACAACCACTCAGTGAGATAAATAGAACACTAAACTCATTGCAGGAATTAGAAACAGGCACAGAGGAGTTATATAACTCTTCAAGGACCATATAATAGTTTCAAGTTGAACCTGATCAAGCTAACACAAGGGCTGAGCTTTTAAGCACAGATGATAATGGCTCTCAAGTTGAAGTGTATAACAAAGTACAGAAACACATACATTTTTCCATATTTAGTGAAATATAAAATTGCAAGAAAGTTCTTTAAAGGACAATTTAAAAATTGTAACATCCTAATATTTTAATGTATTTGCACCTTATATCATCATTTTAGTAACTTAATATATAAAATTCAAGAATAACATTCTAGTTTTTTTTATTCCTTTATAATAAACCATCCAAAAATTTAGTTCCTAAAGATAAGGATTTTGTCTTGTTGGCTTTGACACATTGACACAGTTTTTTCCCCATGCTTTTAGTATTTGTGGTTTTTTATGTTTTGTATTTGCAGATTTATAGTTTTCCTTAAATTTGGAAATGTTTTGGCCATTATTTTCTCAATTAAAAATCTTCTTTCCAAAATCCCTTTGGGAAATATAATTCCATTTATATTAAGCTCTTTGAATTTATCTCACAGCACACATACATAAGTTACATCATTTTGTCTGTCTACTTTATCTTTGTACTGTATTTGAGATAGTTTCAATTGCTACACTTTAAATTTGACTATTTTTTCTTTTGCATTGCATTTTATTCCAAGATTTTTTCAAATTCAGACATTTTGTTTCAATTTACAATTTCAATTTAGATCTTGTTAAAAGATATCATCTATGTTTCTACTTAATATATTTTTACCTTTCCTCTATCATCTTGAACACATAGAATATAGCTATAGTAATGTTTTTAAATTATTTTCCTAACCAGTAGTAGAAGAGCATGCCTGTAATTCCAGTACTTAGGGGGCTGAAACAGGAAGATTGTAATGTAATGTAGCAAGACCCTGTTTCAAAATACAAAGAAAATATAAAAAGGAGCTGGATGTGGTGGTGTATGCTTATAATCCCAGTGCTTGGGAGGCTGAGACAGGAGGATCGCACAGGTTCGAAGCCAGCCTCAGGTACTTAGTGAGGCTTTCAGCAACTTAGTGAGAATCTGTTTCCAAATAAGGTATAAAAAATAGGTATGGTAGTATAGTATATCCTGGATATATAAAAGCCCCTGGGTTCCACTCTCAGCACCCCCCCACACACATATAAAATAAAATATTTTTCTAATATTTTTATCATCTGTGTCATTTCTGAAACAATTTCAACTGAGTTATTTATTTTTATTATGGGTCAAATTTTTCTGCTTCACTTCATGTTTGCTAATGTTTTATTGGGCAGTATATACTTTATTGATTCCTGAACAATTTTTATTTCTTTTTTATTGATATAATGTAGCCATGTATCTTAATGGAATACAAGGTGGTAGGAGCATATATGCACACATCGCTCATTTTTTTTCAGATATGGTCATGACATTTGGACACTCTTTAATCTTTGTACTTAAAAACATATGAGCCATCAGATCAGCTAGCTCTATTTTACAAGTAATTATTCCCCATTTGTAAGGAGGAGTCTGAGTTGATCCCACTACTTTATGAATCAGAGCTTTTCTGTGCTAGCAGGTGAAGACTGGAACCATATGCAATACCATAAAAACTCTAGATAGTTTCTAATCTTTCCGGTGATCCTCTTTCTTGCATCACTAGTTTTCTTACTATAGAGGTTGACCTTTGTGCAGCAGAGGACTCCACAGGAATCTCCTGCAGAATTTCAGAGTTCTCGCCATGCTTCTGGTACTTTGCCAGCAAATCACAGAATTTTTGGCTTCCTAAGTTCCCCAGTGTCATCTCATCAACTCAAGGAGACTACTGAATCTGGCTGGGTTCTCTCTGTATAGAGCACATCCTAAAATCTCTTTCTAGGCTCTATGATGGCGTAATTATAAGACTTCCCTTGTTTGTTTCTTCTCTCTCAGGAATTCTTTTCTAATGTGTTAACTCTTCAAAAACTTACATATATATATATATATATATATATATATATATATATATATATTGGTATATATGTTTACTTTGTGGGAGGACATGGCTATTTCTTGGATCAAATCTTTTAGTTTGTTCATAATTTTGTAGATGAAGAATTTTGGAACAGCCCAGGTAGGCAGTTCACTTTTGATAGACTTTATACCAGTAAGATTGCTGGGTTGGAGAATAATTTCCATGTGACATCTACTAAAATGTCTAAAGCCTTAGTGGTTTTCCTTGCTTCTCTCATTCACTCTCCTCCTTGCTCCCTCCTTTATCTTTCCCTCAATATGACATTTTATCCTTTAGTGCATCTCCATATGGCTTGATCTCCAAACAGCAGGGTGGCCTAGAGAATGATGAACTGTTTGCAGTGTGTCTCCAAACTCTAAAGGTGAATGTCCCAGGAGATCAAAATTGAAATTGCAACATTTATTCTGAACTAGGTTGTAGGATTCACACCACAGCAAAAATTATTTCTGCCAAGTTCTGCTTGTTACAAGTGGGTCATATGTGCTACAAAAATTCTAATAGATGAAAGAACACAAGTGCATGAGTCTTGGGAGATGTAGCCCATTGGGATATGGGAAGTGCTTTTTTAAAGACTCCATATCACATATACAGTGAGGGGTTTATCTCAAATGGTGCTTGCTATTATTTATACTAGAAGAAAACAAAATGAAAATAATGTCCACAGAGAGGAACCTAGTTATCTAAATTATGGGTTAATTACAAAGTGTTATTTTGTAATATTTTGATATGATGTTAAATATGTATGTGTAGATTTAAATCTTAAATATATGGAGGAATGTCAATACATTTGTCACCATATAGATGCAGAGTGTATTGGAACATTTTTCTTTGTTTCACATTTTTGGTTTGTTCAGTTTGAAAATGTTATGACTACGTAGAAAAAGAAGACATTTTAATGAAAGGGATACTGTTCTTATTTCTGTCATTCAAAGGGAACTATTTAAAACTCTAATTTGCTCCTTATTTGCTTTTGAATAAATTATCTACAATTTTAATATTTTTATTAACTCTGTCTACTGAAATGTCTAGCATATCAATTAATGCTTGATGAATTAGTAGATACGACAACAATAGAGAATACACTTGTATTTTCCTTTTCACTTGGTCTCTTGCATGTTCAGAAATAAATTTGTCACTGACCAATATAGAATTAGTACAGGTAGTTAGAATATCCCTCCTACAGAACTTTGACAAATCATATTTAAAATTAAGATTAGTCATCTAGTTCTATATTTGATAGAATTGAAATCTGTCTTGAATATTTTTTTAAACTTGGAAGTGGGGTAAGTAGCAAGTTAGTTTTTAAAGATCCAGAAAATGTATACGTAAGTAAGATGTCACATTTTAAGTAAGATACTCTTTTTTTTTTTTTACCATGGTTAATTCTCTAGAGAATTCAGGTTATACATAAAAGAATATCTGTGGCTCAAAGCCAAACAACCATCTTTTGTAAAACGCTATTGATTTACTCATGTAAGCTTTCTAGGTAAGTTTTGCATACCTTGGATCCAGATTAATGGTGCTTAATTGTTTGATTTCAAATTTAGGTCAGGTACAGATAATAATAGCTTAAATTTAAACATAGCCCTTCATCATGAAGCTCACTCACTGTCTTCTGCAATACAAAGTTCTACGGTCCTTCAAGACTTTATGCATTGGTAACACTTTTAGTCTATAGAGGTATGCTTTATGAAGGTTCAATATTGCAGGATCTTTAGGAATCTGTGTGTGTATATAAAGAGGTCACTTATATGTATTATAATTCAACATAAGGGTTACCAAAAAGTGCTTGACAGTCTCCACAGTGTTATTGATAATTAGTAGCTCAGTGTAGAAATAAAGCATTAATTTAAAATAGCAATTTAAAAAATAATTATGCAGATGAAAAATGGATTATATCTATATTTTAGAAAAAATATTTCATTTTAGATTCAATTTGATGAGTACAAATAAATCAATAACTACAAACATTCACACAAAAACTCATTTCAACTGGATTTCAGTTACATGTTTAGAGAGAATGACAAAGCATGTCATATTAATATAAATTTCTGAGCACAGCTGAGGACAGTATTTAATTTCTAGTAGGAAGGACTGAGTATTTTTAGTCCCTGTTCCATTTCAATGGAGCCATGGGAAAGTACTAATGTACATTTTTTTTTCTTTTTCATCTATTTTAAGTAAGGTTTTGAAATAAAAGAACTATAGAACATTTGTTGACTCTAAAAAGTCTATGATTTCTAAAACTTATTGTTTCAATCAACCCTTCTAATTTTTATTTTTAATACAATATAATGAATTTTAATTGATTCCTAATAAGAGCAATCTTCAAATGATCCGTTTCCCACCTCCTTTCAAATAAAATTTTAATGTAGATTTGTCTGAAGAGCTATTGGAGGGTTTAGGAAATAAGGAAGTAAAATAACTACAGAGGCACATGTTTTGTATTCCCAGTAGTTTAGTCTTAGAAAGCTTTATGAGTAATGTATTCTATCTAACCTGTATGCATGTGCCTGTGTGTGTGTGTGTGTGTGTGTGTGTGTGTGTGTGTGTGTGTGTGTGTTGAAAGAAAAAGAGGAACATGTGCTACACAAAATAATATATTGGACAACATACTGAGTTTATAATTATCTTTATAAAATTTTATTTTTCAGGTGCAATGTTGGTATTAATGATATTTAAATAGCAGTTCACCCAAATGATTGAAATAAAATTTAATCATTTCATATTACATTTAAAATATTTCTTGTAGATGTTCAGAAAACATATATTTTCTAACTTGTCTTTCATTTATAGGTTATTACATATGGATGTGTCAGGATTTTATTTGGCTTTTTCTGCCTTTATATTTTTTTGTTTTACTAAGCAACAAACTTCATACTCCTGTTTGATTATCTTTGACTATCTGACTAGTGTTCAAGTATCTGTTATGTAGCCAGCAGGGCATAATAATATTTACAAAGTTTTTTTTTTTTTGTCCCTTATTTGGTCTAAGATGCAGCTTGAACAGCCTGGTACAAATACACCCTCATGACTAGAGTTAACCTACTTGCCTATTCTCCCTCTCTTTACTAGTAACCTTCCATTCTTCAAAGCTCCCTTTCATAAAAGAGTTCCTTTTCACCTTATTGGACTCGGTACTGAATCATTTCTGTCTACTGATTCTACAGACTATGCTAGTTTTCTATTGCTAGACCATTCGTAATTTCATCTAGAATTTTTTCTATATCCCTCATCATTACTTTTCCTCTTTATAAAAAAGTAAAATGCTCTGCCAAGTTGTCACATCAAAACACTAAGAATTAGAATTTAACCATTAAAATGTGATCATTAAAAAGGAACAAGCCAGGTCTGGTGGCACACACTTGTAATCTTAGTATTTGGGAGACAGAGATGGGAAGGTTGCAGGTTCAAGGACAGCCTCAGCAACTTAGTGAGGATCTGTTTCAAAATAAAAAATGAAATAGAGATGGGGATGTAACTCATAGGTAGAATGCCCCTGGGTTCAATCCCCAGTAAAACACAGAAAAGGGGAATAGGAGGTGACAGTAGCAACCACATAAACCTTTCTGTCACTTTGAATTTTTTGTATTTTGGACTTTGTAGATCTCCTTTGGAATACTTCTGGAGGTAACCACCTCACACAGATGAAGTCTGAAGTGAAACAATAATAAAAGCAAGATATACAGAAGTATGATCCTAAAATTCCTTTTATGCTTGATAAAATCCATTTAGATAACTGTGCTGTTAATATTCATTTTCTTTCCTCCTCTTTTATAAACTGGAAAGAAAATTTTACTTTTTGCTATTATTGCACTAAAATATCTAGCCACTTTGATACTGAAATAACAGAAACAACACCATGCCTAACTTTTATCCATCTCTTTTGACAGAGTTTGCCAATAAATATACTTCACAAATAACAGAAAGTAACAGAAAAATTTCTTCATCTTTTTTTAATCTCTGTTTTCTCCGTGATTGCACAGCAGCATGAGAAAAAAAATTCACCACATTACTATGGTATAAAATAGTTTTACTCTTTACTAAAGGATGGCTCACAGGTTTCATTCTTTAATATGAGAAAATGAGGTTTTACAAATATAAAGCGAGTAAATCCTGAGAAATATAAAACATTTGGATTAGTATAAAGAGACTATCCCCAAAAAATTTTGTTTCACAACAGTTTTATTATTTATTCACATATCTTGATTTAGCAAGTCAAGGCAATTGATCTTTCTCAGATGTACTTTACCTATGTATATATTGTATTTTACCTATTTAGATATTTTATATTGCCTATTATATATTCATAAATATTTACATATGTATAGATTTGGTTTTCTCCAATGGAAATGTTACACAATTTAGTTATAAAATTAATCTGCAGACAAAGAAATCAGTATAAAAATGTAATGAATTAAAATAATAAAAAGGACTGGAAGTCTTTGCCCAACTATATATATATATATATATATATATATATATATATATATATATATATATATTTTTTTTTTTTTTAATCAGGGATGGAGCCCAGGAGTAGTCTACCTTCAAGTGACACCCCCAGCCCTATATTTTTTACACTTTATTTGGAAACAGGGTCTCACTGCTTTACAAAGGGCCTCCCTAAGTAGCTGAGGCTGTCTGTGAACCACGATCCTTTCTGTATCAGCCTCCTGAATGCTAGGATTACAATTGTATACCACAACGCCCATCATGACGCCCAGTTTCAACTGCCTATTTAGAATAACTATAGAATACAAAAATATCTTTATGAAGAACCAAAATATCCGGAGCTTGAAAAAGAAGAAAGAAAATGCACAGAGAGTATACAATCATATTGAAGTAGATTCAGCTTATATTTCCCTATAAGATACTTGCTCTTTGGGAAGGAAAACTAGTAATTTTGGTACAAAGTTCTGGTAATAGCTAGTAAGCTAGCTTTTCAGAATTTCATGGAGCAGAAATATAAAAGTTTGAGTTTCTTGCCTACCAAGTCAATGGAATTGTGTGTTAGAATAAAAGTAAGCACTTTGAAGTAAGCCAAATATTTGAAAGCACTCTTTGAACCCAAAGCATTTATTGGTTTCTAAATGGTATTGCAAAGACAGATTTAATATTAGAATAAAGTGATGGTTAATAGGCTAGGAAGTATAAAGCACTTTCAGGAGTTTCACAGTGTTGAATGGGAGGAAAAACTTTTCCAGAGCCCACTACATATTGAATATAGTGGGGCTGGATAAATACTACATGTGTGCACACATACGTGCACATATTTATGTATACATACACATTCAGGATTCTGTAGTGTTAACAATTAAAGAAGAAGCTAATTTGAAATGTTAGCCTTTACAAAATATAAAATATTTGCTTGACCAAACTCAATGATAACGTGTAATGAATTCATCTGTACCTATTCTAACAACACAACATAATTATTTTTTAATATGAAGTAACTAAGTTGGAGTCTTAATTTATCTCTTCCTCATTTTCATTTAGAATGATCAGCAATATATATTTTAGAACAGTTCTTGGAATACAAAAAATCTAAGCAGTAAATGGGGGGAATAAACAAGTAATAAATCAAATCTAACATAGAGATCATCTAAATATTGCACGAGTCAGAAAAAATAAAATAGATCACTACAGGAATATTTTTACTTCAAAAGGTGGAGAGTATAAAATTAGTTTTACATAAAATTTAGAAAACTAAAGTACACAGTGACTGGAATCCAGAAAACACTGGAAGTCTTAGCAGCAGATATGATAAAACAAAAAAGAAAACCTAAAATCATAGAAAATAACCATATGGAAAATATCTGGATATAGAGAATAAAGATGAAATAAGGACATAAGATATATAGAGACAAAAATGGTGAAATGTCTGACTTACATATAATTGGAATCACAGGAGAGGAAGGAAAATATGAAGCAGAAACATTAATCAAATTTACAATAGACAATTTTTAAAACTCATAAGAGACATTAAAAAAAGTTCACAGAGCTCTACAAATATTGTATAGGATAAATTCAAAGCAAGCCATTGACAGAACCAGAAAAAATGGTAAAACTAAACTAAAACCAAAGACAAAAACAAAAATATAAAAGCAGTGAAAGGGGAACCCAAGGACACATTACCTGCAAAGGAGAAAATGTAACAGTAACACCAAAAAGAATGTCAGCTGAAAGAGAAAGAAATGATATAATCCTAGTGCAAAACACTAACATATATAAGACTAGATTTAAGTCAAATGAGATCTTTCAAATTAAAGTGTACTTAGTGAGGCTTTCCGTAATGTAGTGATACCCTGTTTCAAAATAAAGAACAAAAAATAGAGCAGGACGGTGTAGCTCAGAGGTTGGATGCCCCTGGGTTCCATCCCCAGACCTGCAAAAAATTAAAAAAAAAATCAATAGATGATATTTTAAACAGATAAGAGCTAAAGAGATTTTTTTTTTTTTTTTTTTTTTTGGTGGTACTGGGGTTCCTGGAAGCCCTTCTTCCTCCGGGCTACACTCCCAGACCTATTTTATATTTTTGAAACAGGGTCTCTTACGCCAGCACGGCTGGCTTCGAACCTGCGCTGGCTTCGAACCTGCGCGATCCTCCTGTCTCCGCCTCCCAAGCGCGGGGATTACAATTGTGCGCCACCACGCCTGGCGAGCTAAAGAGATTTTTAATGGGCTCTTGGGGAAAAAAAATGTTAGCAAAGGTGTATCCAAAGAAATTAAAAGTTAAGAAAACAGTACATATATTATTATAGATAAGGGATAATTTGCTGTTAAAATTTCAATAATATCTCATGTTTAAAATATGAATAGAGTGAAAATAGTTATACAGTGTATGAGAGAAAATAGTTTCTTTTATTATGCCAAAATTAGTAAATGTAATATTTTATGTAAAATCCAAATGAATAAGGAAATGAACTTATAAACTCTTAAGGTAACAAATTTAAAAAAACTAAAAAGTATTTCTAATAGAATAAAAACAAGATATAATTTTTAAAGCCACATAGCCCAAAATAAATAAATAAAGGAAAAGTACACATATATGTTAGACAGGTTGATTTAAAAAACTAAGTTGGTGTTTACATAAAATATGAATTTAAAAATTTCCTATATATAAAGCCTATATTAAAATTAAAAATATACTTTATTTTTTCATATTTTATTTTATTTATATGTGGAACATATTGAAAAAAGATAGACATTTAGATTGTGCTTGGTGCCCTCTCCCCCCCACCCCAGGTTCCCCTTTCCCCCTCCCAACAATGAATGTCCAGGTTAACCATGCTATATTCATACTTTTACACATATTTAGATGTAGCTCCTCCATTAATCAACCGCAGCCTTCTTCCTCTCCTATCCTTCGATTCTAACTTTGCTGAGGTTTCCCCTCCATTATCTGGAGTCCCTCTGGTATTCCTAATACTCCCTAGTTTGGGCATATTAGAGAAAACATATGTCCCTTCTCTTTCTGTGCTTGGCTGATCTCACTTAACATAATGTTCTCCAGATCTTTCCATCTTCTTGCGAATGCTATTCTTTTATTCCTCTTTATAAATGAATAGAATTCCATTGTATGTATTTCCCATAATTTTGCAATTCATTCATCTGTTGCTGGAGACCTAGGTTGGTTCAATATTTCGGCTATTAAGAATTGTGCTGCTATGAACATGGGTATGCATATGTTACTCTAGTTCTCTGATTTCAAGCCCTTTGGAAAGATATCCAGGAGTGGTATAGCCAGATCATATGGTGGATATATTCACAGTTTTTTAAGGAATCTCCACACTGATATCTATAGCAGGTGAACTAGTTTGCACTCCCACCAACAGTGTAAAAGAGTTCCTCTTTCCCCACATCCTCACTAGCATTTGTTATTATTTGGTTTCTTATTTATTTATTTATTTATTTATTTATTTATTTATTTAATTTTGTGGCTCTGGGGATGGAACCCGGGAGCATTTGAACTCCGAGCTATACCCCCTGCCCTAGTTTTTTTTTATTCTTTAATTTGAAACTGGGTTTCACTGAGTTGCAGAGGGCCTCACTAAGTAGCTGAGGTTGTCTGCGAACCGCGATCCTCCAGTCTCAGCCTCCCGAATGCTGGGATTACAAGCGTGCGCCACCATGCCCGGCATTATTTGATTTCTTTATGCTAGCCACTCTGATTGGGGATAGATGGAATCTCAGTGTAGTTTTGATTTGCATCTCCCTGATAGCTAATGATGTTGAACATCTTTTCATGTATCTATTGTGTCTCTTCTTTTGTGAAGTGTCTATTCATTTCAGTGGCCCATTTCCTAATTGGGTTATTTGTTATTTGTTTTGATAGTGTAGAGTCTTTTGAGCTCTTTGTATATTCTGGATATTAGCCCCCTATCAGAGTGGTGGCTGGTAAAGATCTTTCCCATTCTGTAGGCTTTCTCTTTAGCTTCATGGTGGTTTCTTTTGATGAGAAGAAACTTTTTAGTTTGATGCCATCCCACTTGTTAATTCTTGCTTTAATTTTCTGCACTTTGGAGTTCTTACTGAGAGAGTTACTGCCTGTGCCTATACGTTGGAGTGTTGATCCTATGCCCTCCTCGAATAACCTCCTATAATAATATTGACCCAAATACAATAATATTGGGAGGCTTCAACCCACCTCTCACACCACTGGATCAACCTTCAAGGCAAAAGATGAGTAAAGATTCTTTAGAACTAATGAAAATTTAAACCAAATGGACCTAATAGACATATACAGAATATTTCAACCAGGAACAACAGAATACACATTTTTATCTCAGCAGCCCATAGAACCTTGCCACAAAGCAAGCACCAGCAAATCCAAAAAATCTAATATAATTCTCTGCATCTTTTCAGACCATAATGAAATGAAAGTTAATATTATAAAAAGATATTTTAATTTGAGGGAAATAAAAATTAAATGTAAAAATATGAAACAGGTTATATAAACTAGCAAAAATGCATTTTGAAAATGTGCCAATATTAAAAAAGTAAATATCAAGGCAAAATCATAATAGAACTTCATAAGACATATTTTAAATATAAAAATAATATTTTACTGAACATATATAGAAATTGTAGATTTGTATTCTCCTATAATAAATGAATCACGAAATATACCATGAAAAAACTTATAGGAACAAAAGAAAGAAAAAGCAATAGCAATAATATGGATTTAAGATATTTTTAGTCATGTAATTATATGTATTTAGTTATATAGTTAATTTATAGTTATATATATTTTCCACATAGTATAGTTAATATATATAACTTATATATATTAATGTCAGAACACAGAATATTTTAAAAACACAGCTAATGTTTTTAATTGAGTTGCCATTTATTAAACATATTACATGGTTAACTACAGAATACACTTTCACATTCATGCAGAACATATTTCCAGTTGTATCATGTTGTAGGACCAAAAGTCAATTTCACATAATTTTAAAAGATAAAATAATACATTGGAGCCTGCCATGAGGCAAGGCCAGTACTGGGACCTCCGAGGCCAGGATAGGAGCCTGCCAAGGGGTTAGGCCGGTGCTGGGGCCAGCGAGGCTGGCATTGGAGCCTGCCGTGAGGCTAGGCCGGTGCTGGGGCCTCTGAGGCCGGGATCAGAAACCTGCCGAGGGTTTAGGCCGGTGCAGGGGCCAATGGCCAGCATCGGAGCCTGCCGTGAGGCAAGGCCACTCCTGCGGCCTCCAAGGCTGGGATCAAAGTCAGCTGAGGGGTTATGCTGGTGTGGGGGCCAGCGAGACCAGAACCGGGGCCTCCCATGAGGCAAGGCTGCTGCTTGAGCCAGCGAAGTCTGGATCAGTCCACTGAGTAGCCAGGCCACTACTGGGGCCATCAAGAGTGGGATCAGTACTTGCAACGCAGCATGAACAGAGAAATATAGCAGAAAATATAAATCAGACGCTTCTCCTAATCAGCAATAACTAGTAGGAAAGGGGCAACAGGAAGAGGTTGAGCTATAGAAAGGGCCCTATAGTGAAGCAACTAATGTGACCAATCTGAGGGTATGTAATAGTGGAGGATGGAGCCTCTTTAAAATGCAGAAGGTACATAAACAAATGTATCAAAGTAAATCACCAAAGAAGTGTGGGATGGAGGGAGGGGGAGGGAATGGGATGGGGACTGGATGAGGGCTAATTGGATGATGTGCTTGTATATCCTCTCAAGTCTTGTACTCCAATGTGATTGATATATGACTACAATGTACCAATTTAATAAATAAATTAATTAATTAAAAAAAGATAAAATAATACAGAAAATCATTTCTTTCTATTCTTGAAATAGCATAGATATAAATATAAAATCTATAGTTAATAAGAACTTTAGCAGTACACATAAAAAATGCATGGGCTCAATAACATTGAATTGGCAGTATTTTTAATTGAATGATAGTGAAGGTATCATATTAACTCTTATGCAATGGTTCATATAAAGAAATTTTTATATTTTGGTCATATTTTTTTAAAAAGTGATAGTTAAATAGTGACCTGTTTATGAATTTCAAGAACTAAATGAGTTTGAATATTTGAAATAAGATAGAAAAGATAACAAAACAATAAATTGTGAAGCAAATACATAATAAATCTATCAACACAGTAAAACATTGGTATTGTAGGAAACTAAAATTTGAAACTTGAAAAAAGATGGCACATAAATAAGAAAAAAGTGAAAGGTAAAAATTAATTGCTAGGCAAAAGTATTGCTACTCTTCAATTTTTAAATCTTCAATAGAAAATTGTACAATATTTATGTAATACATCCACAGATATAATTTGTAGAATTGTATATTTTTAATACTTTTATCAGTATATTGCAATTATACATCCTCGTGAGGATCAAGGAAATATGATCATACATTCCATATAGTTCTTAGTGTATTTTTCTGAAGTGGGTATTAAGTGATAGCATTTTAAAGTAAATATTATGAAATCCATTTAAAATAAAGGCATTCATTAGGGAATGGTTAGTTATTCATTAAATAAATTATATTTTAACAAAATATATTTCCACACATGCCAAAGTTCCAGATCATAAAACTCTATCATTGAATTCCACCAAACATTTGAGGAAATACATTCTGAAACAACTAAGCAATTTCCATGAACTCATCTAGAAAACAAAAGAAAAAAGGGTTTCCAAGTTTCCAAGTCATTTTATTAGTCCAGCATGTACTATAACCCTAACCTCTAAAATAATGTACTAGAACAAAAAAATTAATTTTTTTTTTTTGGTGGTACTGCGGTTCTTGGAAACCCTTCTACCTCCAGGCTACACTCCCAGACCTATTTTATATTTTTATTTGAAAACAGGGTATCTTAAGCCAGTGAGGCTGGCTTCGAACCTGCGTGATCTTCCTGTCTCCACCTCCCAAGCTCAGGGATTACAAACGTGTGCCACCACGCCTGCCTTAAAAAGCATTTTGATGTTAATATTAATAAAAATAATTATATAAAATATAATAAATTACAACTATGATATTTTCAAATTCTGAGTATATAAGGTAATTTTAATGTGAAAATATTAAGTTACAACATGAATTTAATCAGTTGTTCTTAAAAAGCATATAGTTAATAGATACAGACTACAAGTTTGATGAAAGTGAATATTAATTAAAAATGCTAGCAAAAAGTCACACAGAATATTTCTGGAATCAATGAAGTATACACAAAGGTAAGAACAACAAAAATTCAAACTTAATAATGAACAATATAAAGCTTACTCCCTGTAATGGGAAAAATTATAAAGATGTTCAGTATCAGTGTATCTGATAAACATTGTAGAAAAATACCTGCAAATATATGAAGTCAAATAAATAACATATTATGTATGGTATATAATATTATATGTAATATACATTTATATAATAAAGGGCATAAAAGGCAAAAAATAAACAGTGAGTTGCCTATCACTCATCCTTTTGTAATCAGTGGTAAATGGGACAAACTGCAAATTAATGATCTTTTTGAACTCATAAATGAACTGATATTACAAGGCAAATAGCTAACCTAAAATTCAAAACAGAAAAGATAAGCAAATAGAAAAAAAATATACTGTTTACTTGAAATAGAAGTTGCAGAATGCCACGTAAACTGATAAAACTATTAAACTATTTTTTAAGAATGAATATACAGTGAAAATATAAAAACATAGGCTAGCCAGGCGTGGTGGCACATGCCTGTAATCCCAGCATTTGGGAGGCTGAGAAAGGAGGATCTAGGTTCCCGGACAGCCTCAGCTACTTAGTGAGGCCTTTTGCAACTCAGTGAGATCCTGTTTCAAAATAAAAGACTAAAACATAGGGCTGGGGGTGTAGCTTGGAGGTAGAATGCCTCTGGGTTCCATACTCAGTACTGCAAATAAATAAATAAATAAATAAATAATAAAATTTAAAAATTAAAAAATAAAAACATAGGCTAAAAGTAACCTAAAAAATAAACTGTTAAAACACTTAACCCATGCCAAGTGTGTTGGCGCATGCTTGTAATCCCCACGCTTGGGAGGTGGAGACAGGAGGTTCACACAGGTTTGAAGCTAGCCTCACTGGCTTAAGAGATCCTGTTTCCAAATAAAAATATAAAATAGGTCTGGAAGTGTAGCCTGGAGGTAGAAGGGTTCCATCCTCAGTACCACCAAAAACAAACAAACAAAAAAACAAAAAAAACAAAACAAAACACTTAACCCAAAGAACAAATGTAGCTATATTAATTTCAGAAAAAGTTAACTTGAAAAACAAAGAATTTTATTATGAATAAAAAGAGTCATTTACATACTGAAACAAAGGTCAATTTTTAGAGATTAAGGATGTCAAAACAGAGAAAGATAGCACATTTTGACTGTCTTGAGACTCAGAATTAAACCAATGGGAAGACTGCTATTCAGCAATAAGTCCAGGATCAACTTAATACAAAAACTCAATTGCAATTCCTCTAGAAAACAACATTACAGACCAATATCCTTGATGAACATAAATGCAAAAATACTAATGATACACACTCAAAATCATATCAGCCAGACGTGGTGGTGCACGCTTGTAATCCCTGCGCTTGGGAGGCGGAGACAGGAGGATTGCACAGGTTCAAAGCCAGCCATGCTGGCATAAGAGACCCTGTTTACAAATAAAAAAGTATAAAAATAGGTCTGGGAGTGTAACCCGGATGTAGAAGGGTTTCCAGGAACCCTAATACCACAAAAACTCATATAAAAATTATATACTATGACCAATTTGTTTTAATTCCAGGGATGCAAGGATAGTTAGTGCAACATACCCAAACCAATAGTTGCTCTTCACCACATAAACAGAACTAAGTACAAAAATCACATAATCATATCAATAGATGCTGAACATGCATTTGAATAAATCTGACACACAATTATTGTAAAAAAAAACACTGCAGAAAATCAGAATAGAATAAACTTACCTCAACATCATTAAGGCAATATATAATAAACACAAAGCCAACATGATATCGAATGGGAGAAATTTAGATAATTCCTGTTAAAATCATGAACATGGCAAGGATGCCTTCTATTATCACTCCTTTTCTATGTAGTACTTAAGACTCTTGCTAGACCATTAATGCGAGAGAAGAATGTCAAAGGAGTTCAAATAGAAAACAAAGAACTGAAATCATCTTTATTTACAGATGACATGATCCTATATTTAAAAGACCCAAAATTCTCAATCAAAAGACTTCCATAGCTGACTATCAAATTCAGCACTGTAGTGGAATATAAAATAAATCTAAAAAAATTTAGTTTTTCTATATGACAACCATGAGTGCACTGACAAAGAAAGCCCCCCCCCAATCCCAATCACAATAGCCTCAAAAACAATAAAATACTTAGGAATAAATCTAACTTAGAAAGGTATAAAACCTCTACAAGAAAAAATTTAAAGCACAAAGAAAGACATTGAAGAAAATCTTATAAAATGGAAAGATCTTCCATGCTTGTGGATAGATAGAATATTTTTTATTGGTACATTGTATTCATATCTCTTAATGGGATGCAAGATGTTGGAGACATACATGCACACAGCACTCATTTAGCCCTTACCCAGTTCCTACCCCATTCTCTTCCCCTCCCTCCATCTCATGTTTGGCTTAGTACATTGGTATGCTTGTTAAAGTACATTATATGCATTAGAGAATTTTGCTCTTCCCCACTCCCATTCCCTCAATTAGGTCTCCTTATTTGCTCAAATATATTCTCCCCTTCTTTGTCTAGAGTTCCTGCTTTGACCCATTTTCTCCCTAGCTTCCACATATTAAGGAGAACATCCAATTTCTTATTTTCTGTGACTTAATAATCTCACTTAGCATAATGTCCTCCAGTTTCACCCATTTCCTTTTAAATGACATAATTTTGTGTTTTATGGCTGAGTAAAATTCTATTGTATACATATCCCATTGTTTTGTAATCCATTCATCTGTTGACATCTTGGCTGATTCTATAGTTTAGCAATAGTGAATTGTGCAGGTATAAACACAAATACACATGCATTAGTTTGGTGGTCTGGTTTTCTTTCTTTTGGATAGATATTATCCAAATGGCCATTCTACCAATAGTGAGCTACAGAGTTGACACAATCCCTGGCAAAATACCAATTTCATTCTTTACAGACCTAAAGTAATCAGTTCTAAATTTCATATGGAGAAACCTAGAAGAGTCAATGCAATTTACAGCAACAAGAACTATGCAGGAGGCATCCTCATTCTTGACTTCAAATTATACTACAGTGCTATAATAATAAAAACAGTATGATATTGACACAACAACAGACACATAAACAAATAGAAAAGAAGATACAGAAACAAATCTACAGACAGCCAATTGATTTTCGACCAAGGTGTCAAACACATGTTGTAGAAAAGACGCATTTTTCAACAAATGGTGTTGAGGAAACTGGTATCAATTGTTTAAAAAATTAATTCCCTAACTTTCACTCTGCACAAGATTCAACAAAATGTGAAACGAAGACCTGGAAATTAGACCAGATACTATGACATTAGTAGAGGAGGGTTTAGGTCCAATATTCCAACACATAGGCACAGGTAGAAACTTCCTCAATAAGACCTTCTAAACTCAGAAAATTAAAATAAGAATTAGTAAATGGTGTGATAGTAAGCTACAAAGTTTCTTCTCATCAAAGGAAACCACCAAGAATGTACCAAGAATATATGAAGAGTGTAAAACACTTAACACTCAGAAAACAAATAATCCAACCAAGTAATGGGAAAGTAAACTAAATAGACAGTTCAGAAAAGGATTAGATGGAATCTAAATATAGTTTTGGTTTGCAACACAATGATTTTGATCTTTTTCCATATATTTGTTGGCCATTTGAATTTCTCCTTAGCAATGTCAATCTCAGTACTCTGTATGAACGGGGTGGGAGTGGGTGGAAGAAAGTCCACCAAATCCTGTGTGCATGTATGTTGCCATCACTATAAACTTTATGTGAGAGACATGATGCACCAATAAAAGTATAAAAAGTTAAAGGTCTGTTCTTCAAAGAGACATAACAATCCTAAATGTACATGAATGTAACAGTAGATCTTTAAAACACATATTATAAGAATTGATAGATTGAAAGGGAGGAGTAGATAAATTTACAATCATATGTGAAAGCTAGAACATTTGTTTTTCTTCTCAGTAAAAACTCAAAGCGAGCAGAAAGCCAGTAGAAATGTAAATGACTTAAATAACATTATTAGCCAACTTGAAATAATAAACACTTTCAAACACTCCACCCAACCACAGATGAACACACTTGCTTTTCAAGTGCTCTAGAAATGCATGGCAGCATTTTACTAAAACTTTGATCTCTCCCAGAAATAAGTCAAATAAAGCACATTTTCTCAGGGAAACAATATTACATACACAATAGATTTTAACAAATAATTTCTTCACAAAACTGTCAGATAGGTAGAAAGATTATTATAAAAATGGAAAAGGACAAAAGGAGATTACAAAAAGTGAGTCACATTCAGTAAGGGCTATTGATAGATATTGCCACTTTTCTCTCAGGTAGGACTTTTAAAAATTAAGTTTCTACTCTGACCAACACAAATAAGAAAGAAGATGGAATAGAATTTGAAGAGGTTATAGACACTAGGTCAAATACCGGGAGTCCAGAAATGAGAATACATTAATCAGAAGGTTTGGTTTTGATTTTTTTAACCATAGATTGAAAAGTTAGTAAAAAAAAAAAAGCATACTTGGATGAAGACACACACACAAAACTTCGTAACAAGAAAGCAGGTGTGAGATATCAAGAATGAATAGAGTCAGATTCAGCAGATAAAAGTTAAGTGACTGGCAAAATAATGGGATATTTTCGTGGAGACAGAAGAGACTTTGAAGGATATGACAAAGTTCAGATTCCTGAATCAGCTATCCACACCACTTGAGATGTAGCACAACTCTCTGCAATCTTCCAGAACAGCTTCTTTTACTCTCACTTCAGGTCTAAAATGAAATCTTACTCTGTATGTGTAATGCTTAAAGTTCTTTATAAAGAAGATAAAAATATTTTCATAGTTAAAAGTTTTGTTCTAGTACTTTCAGTTTCTTCCTTTCCACCTCAGTCAATGTATTTGGAAGGTAGAATGATGGTTACTGGTAGAATTCCAAAGAAGAGTAGTATTTTCTCAAAATGACACATATATAATGAATTTTTAATTTTATCAATAACAATAATTACATAGATAATTATTCACAATATTTTGCATAGCAAATAAAAGAAGAGTGGCATTTTTATTAGGTATTTGAATCTTACTTTTATTTTCTTTGATAAGTTATATCACTTATTTTTATGTTTAAGGAAATGTTTAGAAACAGATAAAAAGAATGCTAGCTAAGTGTGGTGGTACATGACTGTAATCCCAGTACTTGGAAGGCTGAGATAGGAGGATCACAGGTTTGAGTCAATATCAGCAATATAGCAAGTCCCTGTTTCAAAATAAAAAATAAAAATGGATGGTGCTGTAGCTTAGAAATAGGATTCCACTGGTTCAATCCTCAGCACAAAAAACCCACATATTTTCTCATAAAACACATTTATATTATTATTTCCAATAACTCTCACTGCTAAGTATTATGAAATTCTAGGGTGTCAGAAAGGGTTTTAATTTTAGGAATTTAAATAAAGCCTGTTGAAATCTTTCTACTTTGATAATTTAAATCTATTTGGAAAAAGGTTAATTGAGGAGCCACGACTTAACAGAATCCTATCCCCTGAAAGATTTTCCTTGACTTTTCTCTGTTCTTCAATGAGAAATATGTTTGCTGAATGCTATAAGAGTTTACAAAGACATTTCAGAATGACTTTATTCAGCCATCTACAAAAATGAAAATATATTTTATTGTCCATTTCCACTTAAGATATAAATAGCAGCTAGGTACGGTGGTGTATACCTATAATTCCAAAACTTGAGAGGCTCAACCAGTAGGATAGTACATTATAGATCAGCCTCAGAAACAAAATTCTTAGGAATCTAGTGAAACTCTGTTTCAAAACAAAGATAAAAAAAGATAAAAAGGGGCTTTGGGTATAGCTTTGGGTATAGCATGGCAGTAGAATTCCTCTGGGTTTAATTCCCAGTACCATACATAACAAATAATAATAATGGTCAAGAAATAGTCAAAAGAAATTGACTGAGATAATCCATATCCACTATCAGATGTTACAGTATGTAGTCTTAATATGATTAAAGAGCTAATGAAAAAATAGGTAATATGTATAAATAGGTGAGGGTCTTAACAGATAAATGCAAAGTACAACTATCAAATAAAATGTTCTAGTTTGGGAGGTGAAACTCTAATATTTGAAAAGATCAGCCTTCTTGTCTCTACGTTAGTGTCTCAGAGTTGATGGACATTTTTTCCAAACCGAATCAAAAGAAATTTTTCACAAACCTAAGGTTGAAGCTGCAGGATTTACTATTTCTCATTCTTCACTGCATTTTAACAATTCCAGTTATTAACTTCATCCCATATTTTAGTAAAAAGGAAATTAACTTCAATTTGCAATTCCAACTCAAGGAATAACAAATATTCCTTGAGTTGGAATTCTCTCTCTCTCTCTCTCTCTCTCTCTCTCTCTCTCTCTCTCTCTCTCTCTCTCTCTCTCTCTCTCTCTCTTTTGTGGTACTGGGGTTCCTGGAAGCCCTTCTACCTCTGAGCTACACTCCCAGACCTATTTTATACATTTTATTTGGAAACAGGGTTTCTTAAACCAGAGAGGCTGGCTTCCAGCCTGCGTGATCCTCCTGTCTCCGCCTCCCAAGCGCGGGGATTATAAACGTGCGCCACCACACCCGGCTTCTATCTCTTCTTTTACATACAAACATTTATTGGCTAAAACCAATCAGGTTTGTTGAAATCTCTTTGAAATGTTGAAATGCAAGTATCTCAGAGAGAAAATATGAGTAAAATTTGTAAGGCTGAATAGGAGAAAAAGCAAGTAGAAGTAAACAACATATTATCTTTTATCTCTAACTTATACTCTTACCATGATTGCATGCTATCATGGTAAGAACCTGTGTTGAATATTACCCATCTAAAATTTTAACTCATTTTTTTGTGGTATTAGGTATTGAACCCAGGGGCATGCTAATACAGAGTTATACCCTCAATCTTATTTTATTTCTTACTTTGAAGCAAGGTTTTACTGGGATGCTGAGAGCCTCACTAACATACTAAGTCTTGTCACGAACCTGTGATCCTCCTGTCTCAGTCTCCCAAGTACTGGGATTACAAGTACATGCCACCACATCTGGCTCTGCTAAAATTTTAAATCATTTTCACATTCAGATCCAAGCTACTTACTTCATGCTAAAATTTTGATGAATTTATTTTCAGAAAAAAATATTTAGTTCAAAAATGTATGCATTATTATTTTTATATCTAAGAGCTTTCACATTTAATCATATTTTTTACCTCTCTTATGCTAGAAAAATGGTAAAATATTGAGTAATTTCAAGCATCAAGTTTTAGCTTTTGTGACAAAATATGATCTCACAAATCTTTTTATTCATTTAATTAAATTATTTGGATAGGTTGCTATTATAACAATTCATTAGAATGAAATGTTAAGAGGATTATTTTAGTTTTAAAAAGTTGAAGCATTTATATCAAAATATTGTCAAAATGGCCTATGTCTAGTACTTTTATTTAAACTTTTATTTAAAACTTCTCCATTTTATTGCCAATGAAGTCAGAAATATTGGAAAGACAGAGTGTGAGCCTATAAGTCAAATGTTGACAAGAATGACATTTTTACTCTGATTCTATTTTTTTTACTTAAATGATTTTTTCCCAAAAGTCACGCAAAAGCATTGTGATTCATATTTATGACTGATTCTGAATCCACAGAAATGGAATAACTTTGCCATTTAAAGACAATTTGGAAAATAAAAAATAAGTAATTTTCTTAGGTATGATGTATAGAACATTTTGTTTGTTGTTACAAAAGTCATTCTAATATGATCAAGAACAAAAAAGAACTAAAAGAATAAATTTGATCAATATGTATATTTTAATCAGAATCTCTACATATTTCCTTGTCCCATAAATTAATTAATTAGTAATAGCACTCATTTTTAAAATTTAGGATCATATATTTTTTTAATTTGGGCCTTTTTGATACCAAATACACTGAATTACAATTGTAAAAATAGTGAAGACCTATGAGTATACTCTTATTTATGTTTTTGGTTATTTAGAAAAATAATTGTTAATTTATCAAATTTAATCATTGTTATTTAAGTAAAATTTGGTTCATACTGAACCGTATTGATGCATTCAATTTCTGTTCATAATTCACTGTAAGCTATGATCTAGAACTCCAAGTTGACATTCAATACCTTTTCTAGTCATGGAATCTGGTGCTAATTTATAATTGATGTGGGTAGTTTTATTATATAAAATGTGTTTAGGCACTTTGATCAATAAACTATCTTCTAAAGTGCATACAAGGTGCTTTTGGGTCATTACACTGAAACATCCCTGAACCTGTCTAGGTCTATATTTCTTGGCTATTATTTGCACTTTCCACCTTGTTTACTAATTCAGAGTTTTACACATCAGATTCTTGAACATGCTTTAAGGAATATTTTTTTTGTCAGAAAAATTCTGTCATTTTAATAAAATCACAAAGTGTTGTCAAAAGGCTTTAGGAAAAATTTAACAAGTACATAGGTATATCTTATGATTACAGTTTAAATTACAAAGTATAGTCTTCATTAATTTTCATTTGCACTTAAACCAAAGCACTTATTTCATATACAAAATTAGAAATGTTAATCACTAACACATTTAAGAAAAATAAAATGTAATTATTTCTTGCCCTACTGCACAAAAAATTGTTAAACAAAAGACCCTGTTAATTTAAAAACTATTACAAGTTATGATTAATCTTAATAGTTGTAATACTTGAGAATAAATTGCTTAAACCTTTAATTAAAAGTTGAATAATCATTAAAACAACGTAATTTGGAAAGGAAAGGGTATTGAGTTCAAACATCTTCTGATTTAGTACTAAATCTTGTTAAAATTTAAATTATAAAATCTTCCAATACATTAGTTAATTTGAAAGCTAGCTAAAGAATATGCTTTGCACTATTTTAACACTAAAACATGGCACACCCAAAATTGCCTTCATCTGAATGGTACTATCATTGACATCTATGAACTCTGAAAACAGCAATTACCAAAGCATAGCTCTATTCAAAATGAATATATTGTCCAATCTTTGAAAAGCTCTTAGGCACACTGTAATTGGACTATTGAAAGTGAAGAAGAAACAATTATGCACAAGGAAATTCACCCATGCTAAGTATCAACAACCACAGCATCAAAACAAAATTTAAACATGAATGCAATATTAATCAGAATTTTTAAAACATACTGAATCATGTTTCTGTGTTTATTATTATTTTATGCTATATTTGATCACTCTTTATAGAGAGAAGTAAAAATAAATAACTTTCTTTTGAGCTATAGAGTCTGAGTTAAAATGGCAATTATAAAGGTGAGAAGAATGGATATATCTTTCATTGCAAACATAACAAAAGATGGAAAGTTGTGTTCTCTTGCAGAACGTTTAAAATTAAGTTTTCAAAGGTGGACTGTGTGAAATTTTTCACTGAGGTAGGAATATAGTTTTCAAATTGTGTATTGACCTAGAGAATATGTTTTCTAATTTAAAATACATATAAATGGTCCACCAAAGAAAAATGAGAACTTCATCTGTGATTTCCTTAAATAATTATCAAATGAAACATTACTTAATTATTCTTTATGTATATTATGTATGTATGTAAGTTTCACATGACTGATCTCACATTGTTATTTTAATAAATTATATCAACTTATAAGGTTGCTGCTTTTTCTCAAGATTTTTATACCCAAAAAGTCTGATGAATTGGACCTTAGTGACAACATTTTCCTGATGTTAGTATCAGTAAATTTATTTATACTTTTGTATGTATTTTAAATAATCTCGACAATGTAATATATGTCAAGTATAAGTTCATTGAAGCTCCTGAAGTTCAACTCATTTCTAATTGAAATAACCCATTTTAGTATTTAATAAAATTATTTAATAATTTTCAGTTCCTCTTGTGATTGGAACAGTAAAGAGGTCAAAATCATCTATCAGACTTAAATGAAATAAGGATGTATTACATGAAGACTGAGTCCACAACTTGACTCAATTCAATAACCAGTTTATTGTTTTTGGGCAATTGGCTTAACCTCTTTAACGGTCAGTTTCCTTATCAATGAAATGTAAATGAAAAGTTTGTACTGTTAAGACAATTACATGAGATAATGAAGATAATTACTAGAAATCATTCAGTATCATGTTTTCTACTTATTAGCTGCTTATTAACTCTTGGTTATTATTGCTTTTGTTATGATTGTATAAAGTGTCCTGTTCTGAATTTGGCAGGGCATATACAAAGGACCGTAAAATTAAAACAAAATTCTGGAAGCCTACATGGTTAAGTCTTCTTTAATTCTGGCTATTTTTCCTTTTCACCATCCTAAACTTTACTATCACTAGTAGTGTCCTTGAGTGTATACGCCTTAGTTTTAAGCAAAAAAATAAAAAAATTAAACATAAAGGAGACACTAGAAATTGAAATTTCCATGTGTTCCTCAATTTTATATGCTTCTTACTGAACATCATAGAAAATTTAATTGTTAGTAAAAGTGAACACATTCCCAAACCTTTCAGTTTATAATGATCTGATTTTAATTATATGTAGTCACTTAGAGAAGGATCTAATTCAAGATCTCGGAGACATTGTCATCTTTATTCAAGAGCTGATATTCCCATTATGTGCATTATGCTCATTGTCCCATTGAACCCAGTCTCTTTCAATCAGGATTTTCTTTAATTCCAGGCAAGTATTCTATAAAGAAATGGACCTGTGATGAAAAAGGAGAGAAAATAATATATTATGATCTTTTCCTATTTAACCTTCATTAAGACTCAAGAGAAGTTGTTGAAATGCATATTAGAATAAATAAACTGGGCCGGGCGTGATGGTGCACGCGTGTAATCCCCACGCTTTGGAGGCAAAGACAGGATGATCATGCTGGTTCAGAGCCAGCCTCGCTGGCTTGAGAGACCCTGTTTCCAAATAAAAAATATAAAATAGGTCTGGGAGTGTAGCCCGGAGGTAGAAGGGCTTCCAGAAACCCCAATACAACCAAAATAAATAAATAAATAAATAAATAAATAAATAAATAAATAAATAAAATAAAGGAAAAAAAGAAGAATAAAAAAACTGGAATTGAAACTTAACTTTTCTGAATTTTTACTTAAGGCATTCTGGGAGTAAGTGATTTATGTATTATAGTTGTATAGTAGTAAACTAAGCTTCTTATTATTGTATAAAAATTTAAAATATTAACAATAAATTTCAAATATTTTAGTGGAATTTGAAATCACCAGATAGTGTGGAACTTGAAGATAATTATTTAAGGCGTAAAATATTAAATTATTTTATGTGCATGACTATGTGGAGTAATGAAGGGAGAAAGCACTGCCTTTTTCCAAGTCATTTACAGAGAATTTGAGAGGTAAAATTGGCATATAATGAGTTTCCAAGCACAGCCTACCCGTATTTAAGGGTTCAAAGTTAGATAACATTCATAGAAAATGATAGGTAAATATATCAGTATATTTGAGATGGATTTTAAGTAGTTTTGAGTGGAAATAACACACATACATTTTATACATCTGCATGTCTGTGCATGTGTATAATGAATAAATATTGATAGTATGTGTGTGTATATATGTATATATATATATATCATATCTTTACATGCACTTCATCTATGTGTGAATTACTTTTATATTAGAAAGCACAGAAAACATAAAATAGCTTGAAGAAAACATGCCACATCTTGGCTTTAAATTCTATACTGATAACATCCGGAAAGAAAAATCAGTTAACAATTGTGAAATTATTCAAAGATTTATCCCTATTTTGTAGAGAATCTGAGAATGTACCTTTATAAAATAAAATACAGTGCCTTACTATTCACGATATACTCTCCCCATACACCTACACTCACAGGAAGTTTTTCTTTTTCATTCCATGAGAATTATTTGTAATAATTGTATAGGAACAAATAATCATGAAGTGAAAGTGCATATTCCATAATGGAGTTTTCTATGCTCTTTAAGAAAGTATTTTTACCAAGATGCCATGCATGACTATGCTTTATTAGAAAAATGGATGTACATTAACAAACATAACAAAGTCAATCACTAAGCCAAACATGAGAAGGAGGGGGGAAAGAATGGGGTGGGAATTGGGTAAGGGCTAATTGGTGATGTGTACATGTATGCCTCTACCATCTTGTACTCCATTAAGATGCATAACTACAATCACCAATAAATAATTTTTTAAAAAATGGTAAAGGATCACCCTTACAGGTTCAAATGCTTCAGTAATCACGTTTCCAACCATTCATTGGCCTGTATATGACTGAGTTCCTTTCTTTTATGATGTTTAAGCCTTTACAAATATTTAAATGATAGTAATTTAGATTTCTTAGATTCAGAACTTAAGGCAAATTTAAATATGTTACTGAAAGTTTAGCACATTCAAGCAACTGTGTAGCAGGGTCTACATATCCATAAACTTTTCCATCTCCTGACTTCACATGGTTATTTTTTTGTGTGTGCCTGGAATAAACATTTGGCAGTTTATTCGAAATTTGTTTTTAACCTTTGAAAATTCTTGCCTAGCTGAGAATTTATAGAAGCAGGAAACCTGTATAAAAAGTTTGCAGAATATTAAATGTTTTAAGAATAAAAATATAATCACATAAATAAAACGCTGGTAAATTCAAGCTCTATAAAAATTTACTGAGTTTCCAAATGTTACTTGCCACTAATTTTATTTGAATTTGGAATGAACATAAATATTGAAGCAATTGATAAATTATAATTAGATTATAGAGGTACTTACAAGGGGCAATTTACCCCTACATTAATTCTTACCTGGCTTTTTAAAAATATTTCTTCTACTTTGTAAAATTAAAAAAAATTTAATTGACAGAACAGAGAACAATGGTACCTGTTTATGAAGTTCAGTGTGGCATCTGAATACATGTTTGATTATGATGTATAATGATCAAGTCAGGAAAAGTGACATATTCATCACTTTAGACATTTACAGTTTCTTAGTGATGGCAACATGAAATTCTCCCTAATAGCTATTTTAAAATATTTAATTAGTTGTTGTCAACCATAGTTATCCTACTGAGTATTAGAACATTATATGCTATTCCTCCTATGTGACTGCACCATAGGCCCATTAACCATCTTCCCCCATATGTTTCCTAGGCCCTGGTAACCACAATTCTTCTCTCTAGTTGTATTTAATCAACTTTCTTAACCTCCCTACAAGATAGTATGGCTTCTAAATGACTGGTCTCAGGGAAAGGCACCTACATGTGTCCAGAGCTTTGAAAGTCTCAGCAATGGGGAACCAAGCATGGTGCCTATCAGTGGCCAAGTGCTTCATGAGTGGTGCTTGGAGGGCTGACAGCCTGGCTACTTTCTAGGCTGAGTGTGCATGGCCAGGTGCATATCTGCATCTTAAGGCCTCCATAGATCAAGCTGCTCAAGGTGGACCGTCCATGTGTTTCTTTCTGTCTTGACATGTCACCTGGCTGGTTTCCAATGTTGAGCCTGGCAAAGCTGCTGAAGGCTGCAGGCAGGCTAGCTGGATTCAACACTGGAAACTGGGGGTCTCTTGCTTGTTTTGCTCCACTTAGAGAAGCTCCTCTTAAATCAGGATTGAGCCCAAGTATTGGGAGATAGTCGATACTGTGTGTCGGGAATCCAGCCCGACAGCTGATGGGGCTTGGGGAGATGATGAGTACCGACAACTCGAACACAAACCCACGAGCCGGGAGTCAAGTCAAGCGAGATCTCATTTATTTCTCTCCAAGCAGTTCTTTGTATAGCACCAAGCCACGAGGGGAATTTCCATGAGAAATAGCCTAGCCTATCCGGGATAAAGATCACTAGCACGTAGTTTGCAGCCAATCCCAGGCCAGTACATGAGCCATTCATGTGTGCGGAAAGCTCCTTTAAAGGTAGAAAGGGAAAAACCGCTCAGTCTCCCCACCCATAATGAATGGGGAAACCATGCCTTCCTAGCTTCCTCCAGGCGCCATCTTTGCCCCTTTTTTGCTGAATCACTTTACTTAAAGTTTTGCCTTAGGCCGTAGGCGGCTCAGGCCGAATCTCCTTAGAATCTCCTTAGGCGCTGTATAGACACACCCCATCAACTGTGTACTTTATTTCCTTATCTATAAGCCTATCATGTACCACTGTGATAGATCATTCCATTGCATTTAAGTGTTCTACTTCAAAAGTTTTAGTGAAGAGCCAGGCATGGTGGCACACACTTGTAATCCCAACATTCAGGAGGCCAAAACCAGAAGATTGTGATTTGCGAACAACCTTAGCTACTTTGTGAGGCCTTTTGCAATTCAGTGAGCCCCTGTTTCAAATAAAGAATTAAAAATAGGTTTGTGCGTGTAGCTTTGAGGTAGAATGCCACTGGGTTCCATCCCCAGTGCTAATAAATACATACATTAATTAATTAATTAAAAATGGGCCTGAGAGTGTAGCTCAGAGGTACTATGCCTCTGGATTCCATCCCTAGTACTATTAAAAAAAATACGTAGCTGTTGTTTTAAACCTTTTTTTTTTTTTTTTTTTTTTGGTTAAAGGGATGCTTGCCAGGCACCTTTAGTAAGCCATCTTGCTTCTCAAATAACTTTCCATCCTCGGTCTTAGCTCAGTTTGTCTTTGACTTTTTTGGCATCCGAGGAAGCAAGATAGTTAAAGAGATAAAGCAAAGCTAACTAAAATAAGAAGAAAATGGTGTTTTGAGATGAGGCATAGGAGGAAAAATGTGAAAGCAAAGCAAAGCAAAGGAGATTGCAGAAAGCTCTTACCTACAGAGGAGGCATTTATGAACAGATGCCTTTGAGATAGTAATTTTTATTTGGATATAATATATCTTAAAAGTTCCTCTAAGCTAACCTCTTGGTAAGATAAACAAATTAGTATTTGTTTAATATAAAAGGCCCACTGAGAAACTTTAAAATCATTTTTAAGGTATTGGTTCTACCTCAGTTTGATTTACAGTAATCCTGGCTATATTTGACAAACCAACAGGCTACTGTTACCAAGTACAGAAAAGCTGAAATATTTTCTTTAAGATATATAACAAAACAAGGTTGTCCAATGTCACCAATTTTATTTAACATATTATAAAATTCTTATCAAGAGCAATTATCAAAAAGAAAGGGCATCAAGATTAAAAAGGAGATATTAAATTTATCCATGTTTGAAGATGGCATGATTATACATATACAAAAACCTTAAGACTCTATCAAACATCTTTTAGACCTGTTAAATTCCATAGAGATCACAGATGCAAAATCAATAGAAAAAAGTAGCATTTAATACAAAAATAATGAACTCAATGAAAATAATGAAAATAATGAACTGGGAAAGTAATATAAAGCGATTCTATTCGCAATAGCAACAAAAATTTTAAAATACCTAAGAATAAATTTAAACAAAAAGGTAAAAAAATCCACATAAAAATTATAAAGTACTGAAAAAAATTTAAAAAGAGCCAGGAATGTTGGTGCATGCTTGTGATCCCAGTACTTGGGAAGCTGAGACAGTAGTATTGCAGGTTTGCTACTTGTCTCAGCTAGTTAGTGAGGCCCTCTGCAAATCATTGAGACCCTGTAAAAATAAAGAATAAAAAATAGGGCCAGGCGTGTAATTCAGAAGTAGCATGCCCCTGGGTTCAATCTCCAGTAACACACACACACACACACACACACACACACACACACACACACACACACACAATGAAATTAAGAGGATACACAACAGAACAGAAAGATATGGTATGTTCAAATAATTTGAGTAATTGATATTGTTCAAATGACAAACTGTTCAAAGTGGTCTATAGATTTAATGCAATTCTCCAGTAACATTTTTTCACAGAAATAGAAAAAATTCAGGCAGCCATAAAATATCTATAGTAGGCAAAGCAATCCTTAGGAAAAATAAAGAGGCATAACAATACCTGACTCAAAACATACCACAAGCCGGGCGTGGTGGCGCACGCTTGTAATCCCAGCATTCGGGAGGCTGAGACCTGGAGGATCACGGTTCGCGGACAGCCTCAGCTACTTAGTGAGGCCCTCTGCAACTCAGTGAGACCCGGTTTCAAAATAAAGAATAAAAAAAAAAAATAGGGCAGGGGGTGTAGCTCAGAGGTCAAATGCCCCTGGGTTCCATCCCCAGACCCGCAAAAAAAAAAAAAAAAAAAAAAATACCACAAAAATATAGTAACCAAAATAGCATCACACTGGCATAAAAACAGACCTTTGGAACAGAAAGAGTACCCATATATTAATCCATGTTTATGTATACAACTGAATTTTGACAAAAGCAAAAAGAAAATGCAATGGGAAAAAGAAAGTCTCTTCAAAAAGTAGTGGCGGGAAAACTGAATATCTAAATGCTGCTGAGCATGCAGAGAAAGCAAACTCTTATGCTGGAGTCTAAATTAGTATAGCTATCATGAAAATAGAAATACTTTATGGTACAGCTATCCTACAAATAAATGTATATTCAAAGTAAATGAAATCATTACATCAAATAGGTACATGCACTGACATTGTTACTGTTTATAGTAGCAAAGATATAGAATAAAATAAGATGTGCATCATAGATAAGTACAGAGTACATAGTATACATACACAATAAAATATCCAGCAATTATAGATATGGAATCTTGTCATTTGCATCATATTAAGTGAAATAAGTCAGGCCCAGAAAGACAAATAGTACAAGTTCTCACTCATTTGTGGAAACTGAGAAGTGGGATGTAGAAAAATCTTTTTTTTTTTGCCAAGTTTTCTCTAGCAAAACCTATGTTACAACATCTAAAATGTGAAGAAAGATCTAAACAGTTGAATAGTACATTAGTAGGAAAGTGAAATTATTGTTTGTGTACCTTTGGGCCAAAAGTGTAATGAAACTTGGCAGAGTGGCATTCAAGGAAAGAGCATGTGGTTTATTTGTCCTCTAAAGCCAGCCTGGGGCTTAGCTTGTGTGTAGTTGTTGTTGTTGTTTTATGTGCCATGATCCTTATTTTTTCTCTCTCCTCTTATATGGCATAAATTAAAGGATAAGCTAGGAGAAAGCATATCCTCACCACATACTTTTAATTTTTGACAATTGAGTATATACTGTGATTGGCACTTCAAAGTACTTTTTATTGTTTTTTTGGTGGTGGTACTAGGGGTGGAACCCAGAGGCTTTCTACCCAGGGCTATAATCCCAGACCTATTTTATATTTTATTTGGAAACAGGGTCTCACTAAGTTGCTGAGAGCCTCACTAAGTAGCTGAGGCTGGCTTTGAACCTGTGTGATCCTCCTGTTTCAGTCTCCCCAGTGCTGGGATTACAAGCATGCGCCACCATGCCTGGCCTCAAATTGCCTTTTGATGTTCTTATCCACCTCCTGTCACCCAAAATATTATTTTTTTGTTGTCTTAAGGGTTTTCACAGTACTCTTTAATTAGGTGATTTATAATGGAGATAGGTGTGTGTGTGTGTGTGTGTGTGTGTGTGTGTGTGTAATTTATGGCTGTGTTTGAAATTATTTTTGGTGGTACTGGGGATCCTGAAAGCCCTTCTACCTCCAGGCTACACTCCCAGACCTATTTTTTATACTTTTATATTTAGAAACAGAGTCTCTTAAGCCAGCACGGCTGGCTTCAAACCTGCACGATCCTCCTGTCTCCGCCTCCCAAGCGCCGGGATTACAAGCCTGGCTTGAAATATTTTTGATAAGCTACTATATCTTAAATGCAGAAAGCAGCTGTGTGTCACAGAAGCAGTGTTTCCCTGAACAGTTGAATGTGCATATGATTAATATTTATAATTTGGTTCTATTTATTATTAACTGTAAATAAATTTTAGAAAATTTACTGAAAAATAATCTCAAAGAAGAAGAAAAAGAGAGTGGAATAATGAATAATGAAAGATTGGAAAGGCTAGACAGGAGAAAGAGAGATTAGATACAAAATAACAAAATAAAATTTGATAGGAGGAATTAGTCTGGGGATTATATAATAAAGTAACTATACTCTAAAATATCTATGATATACATAAAAAAAGATTTTGATGGCTTCCAACACATTGAAATAATAAACATTTCAGGTGATGAAAATACCAATTACTCTCATTTGAACATTAACATTGTATAAATGTATTGACTTATATTTTGTACCCTATATTAGTTATGTGCAACTATTATATATCAACTAAAATACATAAATTATTATTCTCAAATGTACTATTTAATACTGTTTGGTTAAGTTGTTAAAGATTTTATTCCATAAAAATTTTAAAAACATATTAAATTTTGGAATTAATTTTTAAAATTGAATATTTTGAAAGTAGTTTGGAGAGGGGAGAAAATGACAACTATGGGATGCAGCACATCTCAGTAGCTGTAACAAATAAAAATCAACAATCGGGATGGTAGTCCCTTCACAAGAAAAACAAAGCAGTGAAGATACATTTTAAAGAGTAAAAAAGGGAACCACAGTGAAATAAAATCTAATAGTCAAAACATGAGATCATTAACAAAGAGCCTGAGCTCACCACTGATCTGGTGTAATGACTGGCGCCATCTTGGGCCATCAGCTCGAAAAACAACTGCCGGCTTTGCAGCTCCAAGAAATCCAGGCAAAAAATCAAGGACGTGAGGTGAAGTAAGCAGCAGTAAACTATATCTTAAGCAATTACCACCACGTTTCAGAGACAGAGGGTGAAAAAAAAAAATCCAAAACCCATTGTGCTCACCTGAGGCCAGCACCTGCAGTAGCACCCTGAGCTCTCCAGAGACCTGAGTCTGCAGGACAGTAATGCAACTGCGATTCTCAGTGGAAGATACCCAGCGTGACCCCACGGACCCTGTTGGGCTAAGATCTGGCAGCCCACCTGAAGTGGTCAGGTTATAACCTATAGAGGCACAAGAAAGGCCCATAGTATGTGGGGCACAGTACCCGCACAGGGTCACAGAGGGTTGCTATGAGATAATACTGAACACCCTTCATCAGTACAGGCAGGTAGGTGCAAGTCCAGAGCCAGAAAGCACAGAGCCCTGCACTTACATGGAACTCATTTACAGTGAGCCCCTCTGGCTGAGTCCTGAGCACAAAATGGTAAGAGGTGAGAAAAGGGCACAAACACTCAAAAAGTAATTCCAAACACTGACAATAGATTACTGAGCAAATGAGAGATATTGGAAAGTGCTCCAGAACCTATTTACAGAAATTAAATGGCTAAAAGTATCTCTGCAGATGTCAAGTGGGCTCTATATGTGTAAAATTGCAATTTTATTCCTTTCACTGTGGTTAGTTTTTATTTTTGGTTTGCTTTGTCATTGATTTGCTCTAGTTTATATTGTTAGTTGGTTGGTTGTTTGTTCTGTAACCTTCTGCATGTTCATTAGGCTCCCCCCAACCCATTCATTTTACAAGCCTTCTCACTCTATCCTATTTACTCTTTTCTCTCAAAATTTTTGTTTCTGAATCTCCTTGTTTTATCTTCAAGTTATTTCATATCTTTATACCTAAATATTCAACATTGACTATAAGAATCCTACTATATATATTATCTTTTATCTAAACCAGATACTACCTTATTATACCTAAACTCTTACTCAACTTCATTATTTATTCTACTTTACCCTATTCATGTACCTATTATCCCAGCTCCACTCACTTAACCTTCACCATTGAAAATAAAACTACTTACCTGTGCATGTATCTGCTGTCATCTCTAAATTCCTATGGCTACGATTAGATCAGAGAGGTGATCTACAGGAAAGGATAGCCAGGCACCCAGACACTAAAGATAAACTAAACTCAACAGAAGAAAATGCACAAAAGCCTGCACATCAATGTTTAAAAAATATATAGGTAACAGGAGGAAGGCAAGATGGCGATTATGGCCGCTGATCAGAACATGCATTCCTTGGAGAAGCCCTGGACACCAGAGTTTGGATTAAAATCTGATTGGGACAACTTAAGGAGACATTTTCAGCTGTGATTTCTGATCTAGAATCCAGGAGAGAAAGTGGATAGCAGTGGAATTAGAAGCAAGATGACAAGGAGGTGCCTATCACGCAAGAAAAGTGATTTTGGGGAGGAACATACCAGAAGAGATTAGGGAAAAGACCGCTTCGGCCATGCATGCAGGGAACTCTTAACATCATACCTTGTAAGAAAAGTGACCTGGGTATGGTGGAGAGATCTGAGCAGTCACGTGTGGGAAGCTGAGCCCATGAACCTAGAGGCCTGGCACAGGGTGTGAAGCCAACCCTGCAAACTGGGAGGCCCGGTGCCAGGAGGGAAGCCGAGCCCATGTCCCATGAGACCCAGTGGCAGGTGGGAGGCTGAGCCCATGAACCGGGAGGTCTGGCATCAGGCAGGAGGCCAAGCTTGTGTTCTAGGGAGACCCTGCACCAGGCCTGTGAACTGGGAGGCCTAGGCCGTGAACCTGAAGGCCCAATGAGAGGCGGGAAGCCGAGCCCGCGTCCCAGGAGACCCGGAGCCAGGCGGGAGGCTGAGCCCACGAACTGGGAGGCCTGGCATGGGTGGGAAGCCTGCCAAGGGGTGAGGCCGGTGCCAGGGCCAGTGAGGCCGGGATTGGATCCTGCCATGAGGCATGGCCAGTGCTGGGGCCTCCGAGGATGGGATTGGAGCCTGCCATGGGGTAAGGCTGGTGTCGGGAGCAGCGGGGCTAGGATCAGAGCCTGCTATGAGGCAAGACCATTGCTGGTGCTTCCACGGCCAGAATCGGAGCTTGCCAAGGGTTGAGGCCAGTGCCTGTATCAACAAGGCTGGGATCGAAGCCTGCCATGAGGCAAGGCCAGTGCTGGGGCATCCGAGGATGTGATTAGAGCCTGCTGAGGGGTGAGGCCAGTGTCGGGACCAGTGAGGCCGGGATCAGAGACTGTCAAGGGGCAAGGCCAGTGCTGGGGCCATTGAGGCTAGGATCGGAGCCTGCCATGAGGCAAGCCCCTTGCTAAGGCCTCCAAGGTCGAGATCAGAACCTGCCAAGGGGTGAGGCCAGTGTTGGGACCAGTGAGGCCTGGATCGAAGCCTGCTGATGGGTGAATCTCATGCCAGGGCCAGCAAAGGCTGGATAGGGGCCTGCCATGAATTAAGGTCAGTGCTGGGGCCTCTGAGGCCAGGATTGGAGCATGACGAGGGGTGAGGCAGGTGTTGGGGTCAGCGAGGCTGGCCAGGATTGGAGCATGTTGTGAGGCAAGGCCAGTGTCAGGGCCAGCGAGGCCGGTATCGGAGCCTGCCAAGGGGTGAGACAAGTGCCTGTGTCAACTAGGCAAGGATCGGAGCCTGCCATGAGGCAAGGCCAGTGCTGGGGCCTCCAAGGCCTGCTGAGGGATGAGGCTGGTGTTGGGGCCAATGAGGCCTGGATAGGAGCCTGCTGTGAAGCAAGGCTTGTGCTGGGGCCAGCAAGGCTTGGTTTGGACCCTGCCAAAGGCTGAGGCCAGTGCCAGGGTCAGTGAGGCCAGGATCAGAACCTACCATGAGGCAAGGCTGGTGCTGGGGCCTCTGAGGCCGGGATTGGAGCCTGCCAAGGGGTGAGGCTGGTGTTGGGGCAGGCGAGGCTGGGATCGGAGCCTGCCATGAGGGAAGGCTGGTGCTGGGGCCTCTGAGGCTGGGATTGGAGCCTGCTGAGGGATGAGGCCGGTTTTGGGGCTAGTGAGGCCAGGATGGGAGCCTGCCATGAGATAAGGCCAGTGCCAAGACCAGCGAAGCTGGGATTGAAGCCTTCCATGAGGCATGGCCAATACTGGGGTCAACAAGGCCTGGATTGGTGCCGCCATTTGGTGAGGCAGTAGCTGAAGACAGCAAGGCCGAGATAGGAGCAAGCCTAAAGGCAAAGCTGGTGCTGGGGCCTATGAGGCCAGGATCGGAGCCTGCCATGAGGCAAGACAGGTACTGGAGCCAGTGAGGCCGGGATCAGTGTCTACCAGGTGGCCAGGTTGGTGCCTTGGCCTTCAAGAGTAGGTCGGGACTTGCTGTGCGGCATATACAGAGAAATATCACAGAAAATTAAAAAAAAATCGGATTCTGTCTCTAATATGCAAAACTAGGAAGAAATGGGTAATAGGAGGGAATCTAGTGGAAGAAGGGGCCCTATGGAGGAGCAATTAAGGTGACCAATCAGAGAGGATAGGATGGGAGAAGATGAAATCTCTTTAAAGCACATGATGTACATAAATAAATATATCAATGTTAAACACTAAATCAAGCATGGGATTGAGGGAAGGAGAGGGAATGAGATTGGGATTGGATAAAGGTTGATTGGATGATGTGTACTTGGATATCCTAACAAATCTTGTACTCCATTGTGATGTGTGACTACAATGCACCAATAAAATATATTAAAAATATTTTTGTCAGAGGACTTAACTCACCAATTAAAAGACATAGACTGGCATTTGGATTAAAGAAACATAATCCAAATATATGTTGCTTTCAAGAAACTCACCTTACAGCCAAAGATATTCATAGGCTAAATGTGAAAATATGGAAAAGGTATATTGTGCCAATGAAGACCAGAAATGAGTGAGTATAACAATACTGATAGCCAATAAAAAAGAATTTAAGATAAAATACATCAGAAGAGAAAAAGCAGAGAACTTTCTATTATTAAAGAAAATAATCCAGCAAGAATATATAATGATAGTAAAAGTTTACGCTCCCAATGTGGGTGCATTCACATTTATAAAACAAACTCTTCAAGACTTCAGGTTTCAAATAGACCCAAATATCATAATATTGGGAGATTTCAACAAGCCCCTCATGCCACTATATCAATCGTTAAAGAAAAAGATGAATAAAGAGTCTACAAAACTAAAAAAAAAAATAAAACCAAAGGGACCTAATAGATATATACAGACTATTTCAATCAGGAACAGCAGAACACACATTCTTTTCAGCTGCCTATTGAACATTCTTCAAAGTAGATCACATTCTGGGCCATAAAGCAAGCACCAGTAAATTCCATGCATTTTTTCAGATAACAGTGGAATGAAAGCAGAAATCCAACAACAATTAACCAAAATGTATGAGGCACTTTGAAGTTGGTGTTAATAGGAGAGTTTACAGCATTGAGTGCCCACATAAGAACAGAGAGTCATCAAATAAACAACCTAAGGAAACATCTCAAGGCTTTAGAAAAACAACAGTCTAATCCCAAACCCATAGAAGGCAGAAAATAATTAAAATCAGAGCAGTAATAAAATAATTATAAAAACAATACCAAGGACCAACAAACCAAAAAAGCTGGTTACTTGAAAAGATTAATAAGATTGACAAAACCCTGGCCAACCTTACCAAAAGAAAGAAAGGATCAACTCAAATCATTAAAATCAGAAATGAAAAAGAAGACATCACACAGAGTAGGGAAATTCAAAGAATCATCAGAAATTATTTTGAAAATTTATACTCCAAAAGACTGGAAAACATGAAAGAAACCAATAGCTTTCTAAGCACATATAATCTACTTATATTGAACCAAGAGGACATAGCAAGCCTCAACCAACCAACTGCAAGCAAAGAAATAGAAACAGAAATAAAAATTCTGCCATTAAATGAAAGTCCAGGCCCAGACAGGTTTCCAGATGAATTCTACAAAACTTTCAGAGAAGAAGTAATCTCTATATTCTACAACATGTTCCAGGAAATCAAAAGAGAAGGAATTCAAACTTTTTCTAGGAGACCAGTTTCACATTAATACCCAAACAAAATAAAGATGTCTCAATAAAAGAAAATTATAGACAAATACCTTTGAGAAACATAGATGCGAAAACTCTAAACAAAATACTAGCTATAGACATTCAAAACTGTATCAAGAGAATTGTACACTATGTCCAAGTTGCTTTCATCCCAGGAAAGCAAGGATGGTTCAGCATACACAAACCAATATATATTATTTACCACATAAAGAGAAAAATAGAACTGAGAACAAAAATCACATGATCATATCAATATATTTTGAAAAAACATTTGACAAAATTTAATACCCATTCATGTTAAAAATGCTGCAGAAAATTGGAATAGAAAAATGTATCTCAACATCATTAAGGCAATATAAAACAAACCCAAAGCCAACATCATATTGAATGGGGAAAAACTGTAAAAATTTTCTCTAAATTCAGGAACAAGACAAGGATGTCCACTATCACCACTCCTTTTCAATATAGTCCTCAAGACTCCCAGCCCATCAATAAGACAAGAGAAGGATATCAAAGGAATTTAAATAGGAAAAGAGGATAAAATTATCCTATTTTGTAGATGACATAATCCAATATATGTAAGACCCCCAAAAAACTCAACCAAAAGACTACTGGGACTGATTAACCAATTCACCAAAGTTACAGGATTCAAAATCAACCTAAAGAAATCATTTGCTTCTCTATATGCCAACAATGAATCCACAATGAAAAAAATAGAGAAAAAATTCATTCACAATAACCTCAAAACCAATAAAATATCTTTGAATAAACCTAACCAAAGACAAAATATTTCTACAATAAAAATTATAAAACATTAAAGAAAGAAATTGAATTAGATCTTGGAAAATAGAAAGATCTCCCTTGCTCATAGATAGGCAGAATAAATATAAACCAAATGACCATTCTGTCAAAAATGATCTTCAGATTCAATGCAATTACTATCAAAATATCAATGACGTTCTTCATAGACTTAGAAAAATTAGTCATGAATTTCATATGGAGAAACAAAAGACCCAGAATAGCCAAAGAAATTCTCAGCAATAAGAACCATGCAGAAGGCATCAAAATTCCTTACTTCAAATAATACTACAGAATGATAGTTAAAACAGCATGATATTGGCACAAAAAAGGGCACACGGACCAATGAAACAGAATGGAATGTACAGAAATCAACCCACATACTTATAGTCAATTGATCTTGACAAAGGGACTAAATATAGAGAAAAGAGGTTTTTCAACAAATAGTACTGGAAGAACTGGCTATCCATTTGTTGAAAAATTAAACTAAATCATTATCTCTCACTGTATACAGGAATCAACTCAATGGATCAAAGACCTGGAAATCAGAGCAGAGATTGTGAAGCTATTAGAGGAGGGCATAGGTTCAACACTCCAACATATAGGCACAGGTGGTAATATCCTCAAGAAGACCTCCAAAGCAGAGAAAATTAAAGCAAGAATTATTAAGTGGGATGGCATCAAACTAAAATGTTCTGCTCATCAAAGAAAACCATCAAAAATCTAAATAGAAAACCTACAAAATGGGAGCTCTTTACCAGCTACACCACTGACCGAGGACTAATATCCACAATTTACAGAGAGCTTAAAAGAACTCACACTAGCAAAACAAATAACCCAATAAATAAATGGGTAACTGACTTTAATTGACACTTCAGAAAAGAAGAGATACAAATAGCCAATAGATACATGAGAAAAAGTTCAACATTATTAGACATTTGCAAATGTCTAATGCAAAACAAAACAAAACTATACTGAGATTCCATCTAACCCCAATCAGAGTGGCAAGCATAAAGAAGTCAAATAACAAATTCTGGAAAGGATGTGAGGAAAGAAAAATTCTTTTACATTGTTCATGGGAGTGAAAACTAGTTCGGCCACTATGGATATCAGTGTGAAGATTCCTTAGAAAACTGGGAATGGATCCATCATATGATATGGCTATACCAGTGTTGGGGGTCTCTGCCCTGCCCCCACAAGAGCCTGCAGGCCTTGTGGCACTATGAAGGCCTGCTTTTGAGTTTGGGTTCTTCTGCCTCGCAATGACTAGGCAACTTTCTTACAAGATGGCGCGGACATCCTGCTGCAAGGGAGGTGCTGCAGTTTGCCTCTTGGGCCATGATCTAAATTGCAATAGGCCCGGGGCACTTCAGTACCCGTGTTCAGGGCATGGGCAAACCTCTCATAGGTAGACAAGGGCATGGGCCTACCTAACCTTAACCCCTATTGGCTGGCTGCTTGGCGCGCTGGAATTCCCCAGCCCACTTTTGCTTTAAAAGAAGCACTTTGTTCCTCAATAAAAGAGACCTTGCTTGACCTGGCTCCCGGCTCCGTGTGCTTCTTTGGGGCCATCAGTACTCACCATTTCTTCCAGCCCTGCCGCTGTCGGGCTGGCCCTGACATACTGGAAAAAGAAGAGACATATGTTTTCTCTAATATGCCCAAACTAGGGATTATTGGGAATACCAGAGGAACTCCGGATAATGGAGGGGAAACTTCAGTGAAGCTAGGAAGGAAGGGTAGAGGAGGAAGAAGGCTGAGGTTCATTAACGGAAAAGCTACATGCGACTATGTGTTGTGAGAGAATGTGAATATAACATTGTTAACCTGGACACTCTGTATTTGGAGGGAGGAAAATGGGGAAGCTGGTGAGAGGAGAGCACCAACTACTGTTTAAATATATGCCATTGTCAACATGATCCACATTATAATGTGATACTATAGTCCACCAATAAAAATTAAAAATATAAAATAAAAATTTAAAAACTAGTATCTATTTTGTTTATATATATGTGTATTGTACTGAGGATTGTTCCCAGGAACATTCTACCTCTGAATTACACCCCACCCTCTTTTGTTTTTTTTTTTTTTTAAGAGGAGACTTTTGATATATTTTATTTATTTTTTTTCTTTCTTTTTTTTTCTTTCTTTTTTTATTAATTTATTTTTTAAATTGGTGCATTGTAGTCATATATCAATCACATTGGAGTACAAGACTTGAAAGGATATACAAGCACACATCATCCAATTAGCCCTCCTCCAGCCCCCATCACATTCCCTCCCCCTCCCTCCATCCCACACTTCTTTGGTGATTTACTTTGATACATTTGTTTATGTACCTCCTGCATTTTAAAGAGGCTCCGTCCTCCAGTATTACATACCCTCTGATTGGTCACATTAGTTGCTTCACTATAGGGCCCTTTCTATAGCTCAACCTCTTCCTGTTGCCCTTATCCTCCTAGTTATTGCTGATTAAGAGAAGCGTATGATTTATATTTTCTGCGATATTTCCCTGTGCATGCTGTGTTGCAAGTACCAATCCCACTCTTGATGGTCCCAGTAGTGGCCTGGCTACTCAGTGGACTGATCCAGACCTCGCTGGCTCAAGCAGCGGCCTTGCCTCATGGGAGGCCCCAGTTCTGGTCTCGCTGGCCCCTGAACCGGTCTAACCCCTAAGCTGGCTTTGGTCCCGGCCTTGGAGGCCGCAGGAGTGAACTTGCCTCATGCCAGGCTCCGATGCTGGCCATTGGCCCCTGCACCAGTCTAACCCCTTGGCAGGATTCCAATCCCTGCCTTGGAGGCCCCAGCACCGGCCTAGCCTCAAGGCAGGCTCCGATGCCGGCCTCGTTGGCCCCAGCACCGGCCTAACCCCTCGGCAGGCTCTTATCCTGGCCTCGGAGGCCCCAGTACCGGCCTTGCCTCAAGGCAGGCTCTGATGCCGGCCTCGCTGGCCCCAGCACCGGCCTAACCCCTCAGCAGGCTCTTATCCTGGCCTCAGAGGCCCCAGTACCGGCCTTGCCTCAAGGCAGGCTCCGATGCCGGCCTCGCTGGCCCCAGCACAGGCCTAACCCCTTGGCAGGCTCCGATCCCAGATTTGGAGGCCCCAGCACTGGTCATGCGTCCAGGCAAGCTCCGATGCCGGCCTCGCTGGCCCCAGCACCGGCCTAACCCCTCGGCCGGCTCTTATCCTGGCCTCGGAGGCCCCAGTACCGGCCTTGCCTCACGGCAGGCTCTGATGCCGGCCTCGCTGGCCCCAGCACCGGCCTAACCCCTCGGCCGGCTCTTATCCTGGCCTCAGAGGCCCCGGTACCGGCCTTGCCTCAAGGCAGGCTCCGATGCCGGCCTCGCTGGCCCCAGCACCGGCCTAACCCCTCGGCAGGCTCCGATCCCGGATTTGGAGGCCCCAGTACCAGCCTTGCCTCACGGCAGGCTCCGATGCCGGCCTCGCTGGCCCCAGCACCAGCCTAACCCCTCGGCCAGCTCTTATCCTGGCCTCAGAGGCCCCAGTACCGGCCTTGCCTCAAGGCAGGCTCCGATGCCAGCCTCACTGGCCCCAGCACCGACCTAACCCCTCGGCAGGCTCTTATCCTGGCCTCGGAGGCCCCAGTACCGGCCTTGCTTCAAGGCAGGCTCCGATGCCGGCCTCACTGGCCCCAGCACAGGCCTAACCCCTTGGCAGGTTCCGATCCCGGATTTGGAGGCCCCAGCACTGGTCGTGCGTCCAGGCAAGCTCCGATGCCGGCCTCGCTGGCCCCAGCACCGGCCTAACCCCTCGGCCGGCTCTTATCCTGGCCTCAGAGGCCCCAGTACCGGCCTTGCCTCAAGGCAGGCTCCGATGCCGGCCTCGCTGGCCCCAGCACCGGCCTAACCCCTCGGCCGGCTCTTATCCTGGCCTCAGAGGCCCCAGTACCGGCCTTGCCTCAAGGCAGGCTCCGATGCCGGCCTCACTGGCCCCAGCACCGGCCTAACCCCTCGGCAGGCTCCGATCCCGGCCTCAGAGGCCCCAGCACTGGTCATGCCTCACGGCAGGCTCCGATGCCGGCCTCACTTGCCCCAGCACCGGCCTAAACACTCGGCAGGCTCCGATCCCGGCCTTGGAGACCCCAGCACTGGTCATGCCTCACGGCAGGCTCCGATGCCGGCCTCGCTGGCCCCAGCACCGGCCTAACCCCTCGGCAGGCTCTTATCCTGGCCTCGGAGGCCCCAGTACCGGCCTTGCCTCAAGGCAGGCTCCGATGCTGGCCTCACTGGCCCCAGCACCGGCCTAACCCCTCGGCAGGCTCCGATCCCGGCCTCGGAGACCCCAGCACTGGTCATGCCTCACGGCAGGTTCCGATGCCGGCCTCGCTGGCCTCAGCACCGGCCTAACCCCTCGGCAGGCTCTTATCCTGGCCTCGGAGGCCCCAGTACCGGCCTTGCCTCAAGGCAGGCTCCGATGCTGGCCTCACTGGCCCCAGCACCGGCCTAACCCCTCGGCAGGCTCCGATCCCGGCCTCGGAGACCCCAGCACTGGTCATGCCTCACGGCAGGTTCCGATGCCGGCCTCGCTGGCCCCAGCACCGGCCTAACCCCTCGGCAGGCTCTTATCCTGGCTTTGGAGGCCCCAGTACCGGCCTTGCCTCAAGGTAGGCTCCGATGCCGGCCTCGCTGGCCCCAGCACCGGCCTAACCCCTCGGCAGGCTCTTATCCTGGCCTCGGAGGCCCCAGTACCGGCCTTGCCTCACGGCAGGCTCCGATGCCGGCCTTGCTAGCCCCAGCACCGGCCTAACCCCTCGGCAGGCTCTTATCCTGACCTCGAGGCTCCAGTACCGGCCTTGCCTCAAGGCAGGCTCCGATGCCGGCCTCACTGGCCCCAGCACCGGCCTAACCCCTCGGGAGGCTCCGATCCCGGCCTCGGAGGCCCTAGCACAAGCCTTGCCTCATGGCAGGCTCCAATGCCGGCCTCGCTGGCCCCAGCATTGGTCTAACCCCTCTGCAGGTTCCAATCCCGGCCACGGAGGCCTCAGTAGTGGCCTTGCTTCACAGCAAGCTCCGATGTCGGCCACTGGCCCCGGCGCCCGCCTAACCCCTCAGCAGGTTCCGATCACTCTCTCTGTGGTTATTATTTCAAAGGTTCCAGTTGTAATGTATCAGATCTCTGCCTCCCCCGAATATTGGCCACTGGCATTGCCACTGCCTCCACTGTTTCAAATCCTTCCCAGGCTCTTTTTCCACTCTGAATGTTGTCCAGTGTTCCTAAGCATGCGTGATGGTAGCATTCGACATTTGGTGTAATTTCTCCAAAAAAATAAAGTTGGTAAGATCCGGTTTCTGCTTCTCCTGAATACAAGTCTCCACCACCATCACGAAGAACTCTTTCAACACCGCATTTCTCCTTGGTCTCTGCTAAACTCTCTCCTTATATGTGATGTCTGAGATTCTTAACAATATAGAGAAATAGCAGTTCTCTTTCACGGCGAATTTTTCCATAAGTTCCAGTGCATTTAGGTAAGTTTTGTCTGCATCTCCAGTGTCCTGGCATCCATAATGGCTTTCTTATCTCCTCTCCGATATTTTTCTTTATCTTTTTCTGTTCTGGGCCCGGTTTCTCTCCAGGGGTCTGGCGTGCTACTCGCAGTTCGGCCCGGGGCCCAGAGTCCCGCGACCCGGGCCCCAGCTGGCGTGCCCTTTGCTCGACCACCGCCCAGAACCCAGCGTCTTACTGGGCCTGGTTTCTCCAGGGGCCTGGCGTGCTACGCGCAGTTCGGCCGGGGCCCCTCTTTTGTATTTTATCTTGAAACAGGGTTACACTGAGGGCCTCAATAATTTACTAAGGCTGGCCTTGAACCTGTTGTCTTCTTGTCTCAGCCTCCCATGTACTCAAATTACAGGCATGTGTCAAAATACCAGTCTAGTATTTCTTATTTTCATACAATTTCTCCTTATTCTAATAGTTACCCAAATAAAAAGAAATGGTAATCCTCAATGGAAATGTTTCAATAAGTGTTAATGATGTAGTTTTAGTTCTCTTTTTACTTTATGCTGCATATACTAAGCTTCACTTTAACCCCATATTTCCAATTGAAGCGCTGCTAACATTGGGGCCTCGACCTCAATGAGCCATTATTATAAGTAAATAGAGTAGATTAGTGTACCTCAAATGTTTTATATGATTATATGTGACTCTCTTGCTTATTTTTCTTCCTTTTTATAAAGTTGGAAATATAGAATTTCTTAGAATATTTTAGGACATATATTGCTAGTAACTATTTTTATTTTTTTTTGCATTACTGGAGATGGAACCCAGGAGCAGTCTACCTCTAAGCTACACCCCCAGCTCTATTTTTTATTCTTAAGTTTGAAAAAGGGTCTTACGGAGTTGCAAAGGGCCTCATTATGTAGCTTAGGGTGTCCACGCACTGTGATCCTTCTGTCTCAACTTTCCAAATGCTGGGAATACAAGTGGGGACCACCATGCCTATCTCTGCTAGTCACTATTTTGATGTCCTTTATCATATAGATATTTAGAAAAAAATAAAGCAAATGAAAGATGCAGAGAATTTTCTAAATTTATCAGTTTGAATGGAGTTAACAAAAATTGAATTAGTTTATAATAGAGTGATAATTTGAATCTTATTCTGCTATTGTCCCTGTGTAATGATTCACTTTTCTGCCTGATCCTGTGTCTCGAAATTGTCAGAAACAAAACATTGTCCAATGTTATAAAACCTAGGACAATCATTCTATGTAATAAAATGGAAACAATGCTTTCTACAAATGTGCAAAAGTCAGGTTTGCTGACAAGTAAACACATCATTCAATGAAAAATTTGAATAATTTTTATATGCTCATCCACAATGTAATTATTTCCAAAATTCAAATATATGCATTAATATAACTGATACAGTTAGAATGTTTTTAAATAATTTGGTATAAGCCTCCTTTTAGAGGTATGCATTTTGAATATTTCCTCTCAGAATGACATTTTTAACATGGTCTTTTGATGGTTAGTCATTTTAAACTTTGATAAAGTCTCATGTGTCATATTTTCTTGGTTAGTGCTTTTCATGCCTAATTTAAAAAAGTGGTACCTAACTCAAACTCAGTGATATTTAACTCTATACTTTCACCTAATTTGAAGAATTATGAATATTATATGCCTTAATTTTTGTATCTATAATCAACTATAATTTTACAGTATATTTTTTCTAGATAGATATCTAATTGCTCAAAGATCCTTTTTTAGAACATCTTTTTTTTTTCTTGAATTTACTTACTATATTATTAAGATTACCAGTGGAATAATATATCTGTATCCTCTGTTAAATTGTATTTGTCAATTTGTTCACAGTTATTGCTATATCTTGCATATTGCTCTTGTTTACTTCAGGAGGTATATTTCTTCTAATTTTATTATTGATTTTTAAAAGTATATTGGCTTATGTTTTTATTTTCATATAAATTTTAATCAGATTGTTAAATATCTACAAAAACGCTGCTGGATATTTGCTTTTGATCACACTGACTCAGTAGATAAATTTGGAAAGAACTGATATCTCAAAAATATTGACTCTTCCTACTCACTAGCATGATATACTCCTTCATGTAGTTTAGTATTTTTTAAAGTTTTCTTGTAATAATGTTTCATATGTGTTTGTGTATGTGAAAGTATCTCCTTATTATGCTGAATTTATTTCTAATCATTTAGTATTTTATATTTTAATGATAAAAGAAAACATTCGTGTGTGTGTGTGTGTGTGTGTGTGTGTGTGTGTGTGTGTGTTACTGGGATTCTGGGATTCCTGGAAACCCTTTCACCTCCAGGCTACACTCCCAGACCTAATTTTATATATATATTTGGGAACAGGGTCTTCTTAAGCCAGTGCTGCTGGCTTTGAACCTGTGCGATCCTCCTGTCTCTGCCTCCCAAAAGCAGGGATTACAAGCATGCGCCACCACGCCAGGCTTGGCAGAAACATTCTTAAAATTTACTTTTAGCAGGTGTGGTGGTGCACGCTTGTAATCCCAGCATTTGGGAGGCTGAGACTGGAGGTTTGTTCGCTGACAGTACTTAGTGAGACCCTCCGTAACTTAGTAAGACCCTGTTTCAAAATAAAGAATTAAAAAGTAGGGCTGGCGGGTGTGGTGGCACATGCTTGTAATCCCTGTGCTTGGGAGGCTGAGACAGGAAGATCACACAGGTTCGAAGCCAGCTTCAGCTACTTAGTGAGGCTCTCAGCAACTTAGTGAGACCCTGTTTCCAAATAAAGTATAAAATAGGTCTGGGAGTATAGCCCGGAGGTGGAAAGCCTCTGGGTTCCACCCCAGTACCACCAAAAAACCAAAAATCAAAAACCATAAAAAATAGGGCTGGGGGTGTAGCTTGGAGGTCTATGCCCTTGGATTCCATTCACACCCCCCCCCCCACACACACACACACAAACCCAGCTACTTTTTAATTTTTTTTTTATTTTTGCTAGTAGAAGTTGTCTTCTTTTTATATTGGCTTTGTATTTGGGAACCTTACTAAATTCACCTACTCATTCTCGGAAATTATTTTACATTCGGTATGTTTGTATCTGAGCATCATCATGCCATCTACAAGTGACAATATTTTTAATTATTTATTTCCAGTATGCATTTTACTTGTTTTTCTTGCCCTATTAGACTGGCTAGATTACTCAGCAGGATACTAAGTAGAAGCGGTGACCAGTTTTTCAGATTTTCAATATTTACCATTAAATATGACATTAAGAAAAAAATAATTTTGTAGAAACAATCATATTCAGGTTCTGCCTAGTCATCAAAATTGCTCTCAGTTTCTTTATATGCCAGGTCAGATGGAGCAGATCATCCATGATAGGAAAGTTTGAGGCTTGGAGGTAGGGAGCAGCTCACTTATATCTGGAGAGACTCAGATCTAAGTTTCACTTCTCCCCCTAATTTCTCCACACCCTGTTCTGCTCTTCTCTATGGCCAGCTTTCAGTACAGACTGCCAGTCTTGTGGCAAACTAATTTTATTGAATGTGGGTCAGTGATTTGTTTTTGTGGCTTGAATTATACTTAATTGCATGGGCCTGACAAATCGGAAACATCCCCTTTTATAATTGTCAATTAAATCAATTGCTAAAATAGATCCACAAGGACAGATTTTAAAAATGACTTTAAGACAGTTAAGTCATTAAAATATCAAGTCACAGAGAAAAAATATTCATAGATGTGATAACTTGTCTATTAGCACACAACATTTTAGTTACTGATTGTCCTTGTTTTATCCAAGGTATTAATAGCTAATAACTTTGATGAAGTTCTACAGGAGATCTAGAGATATCTGTACCACTTAAAGTTGTTAAAATGTTTTAGACTAAAATTACTAAGAATTTTTACTACTTAGTGAGCATTGTGTTTATTTTTGTACCTAATGTGATTTGAAACCCTTTTTAAAATAACCTCATGAAATTCAGAGGCCCTGGGTTTGATTTAAAAATCACACTGTTAGCCTCTGTTTTGCCTCATATTTTAGGAATTTTAAACTTGCAAATGATCAGTTGGAGAACTTGCTCCAGAGTTTACAAGTTCGGAATTTATAGGTTTACAACAACCTAATGAAACTGTATACCAAAATATCTGCCACCTGTTGAAAGGAACTGTTCATATAGGAAAAACAACAACAACAACAACAACAACAACAACAACAACAACAACAACAACATGTGAACACTCAGATAATCCAGGAACATCTCCAGGATGCTTTATGATATGCATTTCTTCTACTCACAAGTGCTGAGGGAGGAAGATAGGCATGAAATGCAGCACGGCTTGCAGCTTTTCATTTTAGGAGAATTATATTCCAATAACCGCCGTCCCTCAGCTGGAAATATATTGTTGTTCCCTATAGACTTGTAGTGCATACCTTCATTAGCATGTAACTTTAGGCTATGTTCAAAACCCCATAGAATGCCAATTCTGTCTTTAATTAGCATTACAGTATTATCTAGTGTGTCTTTACATTCTTAGAAGATAGATTTATTTTGTATAGAAATGAAGAATTATGTGCATTCATTCAGCTGTGATGATGAATGCCTGTAATCCTAATACTTGGGAGGCTGAGACAAAAGGATTGAAGGTTTGAGGCCAGCTTCAGAATAAAAATTAAAAAGTGTTGGTGGTATAGCTCAGAGGTAGAATGTTTCAGTTTGTGTGTGTATGTGTGTGTGTGTGTGTATACATACATATATACATATTTAATTAATATATGTTTCATAGATGATTTTTTAATATTTACTGGAAAAATATTTGGACTAAAGATAACTACATTTTAGCTATTGCCTTCAGCTCAGCCCTTTCAATGATGTTTTTTTGTTTGTTTGTTTGTTTGTTTGTTTTTTGTTTGCTATACTGGGGATGGAACCCAGGGGCATTTACTCCAAGCTACAACCCTAGCCATAGTTTTTATTCTTTATTTTGAATCAGGGTCTCACTTAGGTTCAGAGGGCCTCGCTAAATAGTAGCTGAGGCTGTCCTCAAACCACGATCCTTCTGGTCTCAACCTCACCAATGCTGGGATTACAAGCATGCGCCACCATGCCCGGCTTGATGTCATGTTTTTAAGTAACATCCAGAGTGTTAACTATCACTGTCCTACATTTTCTAAAAAATTATTGTGTTCCCAACAAAATCATAATTTAAATTTTTATATTATAGTATCATTATCGTATCTACAGTTGAACGCTGTATCGCCGAGCTCTATCCCCTGAATACTATCGTATCTGACCTAGGAAAAAAAGTACTTAAATCAAAAGGGAAAAGTGCTATGATTTCAATGCATGTTTGAAAAATGGTCCTGAGCTCTTTGTGCTTTTTCCTCAATGTCCTGATTAGGATGTCACCTATTCATTCACAAAATGGACTTTTCGTCTTAATGCTACTAATAAGAGCAAAAAGCTACTTAGACACTGGCATCAGTCTGTTTCTCACAGGGGAGACACAGAGTACCAGAAAATTCTGGGAAGACAGGTAGTTTTGGGAAATAAATAGGTGCTATTACTCATAATACACATGTACTACATTTGTTCAAGGCGTTTTTCAGCAGTATCTACTGCATACAGATCTCTAAAAGAAAAACTAAATACAAAACTAAGTACAAAAGTAAAGTATAACATTTTATTTGTTGAATTAATTTCTTTTTCATGTGTGTGTTTGTGTGTCTCACTGGGGATTAAATCCAAGTATGTTCTACCTTTGAGCTAACCCTTATCCCTGAACTATTTATTTATTTATTTATTTATTTATTTATTTATTTATTTATTTTCAAGACAAAGTCTCACTATGTTGCTGAGGTTGGCCTGGAACTTGTGATGCTTCTGTCTCAGCCACCTGAATACTGGTATTACAGGCATATGCGACCATATCCAGTTTTCATTTCTCACTTGTTACGCAACCACTATCCTAGAAAGTATGTAGAATGGAGTGACTTTTTAAAAAGGTACATATTTTGGAAGAGGTCAACAAATTTTACTCAGATATTAGACTTATTTATTTTATAAGTTACTCATTATTTTGATAAAGATCCCAGTAAGGAAAATAAAATGGCACTTAGAATTTAGTAATTCAGATAAAAAAAATAAGCAGAAGTTCGTTTTGTTGTTGTTGTTTCAGTACTGGGGATGGAACCCAGGGACATTCTAACTCTGAGCTACACTCCCAGCCCTATTTTTTATTATTTCTTATTTTAAAACAAGGTTTCATTGAGTTGCAAAAGGCCTCACTAAGTAGCTGAGGCTGTTAGTGAACCACATCCTTCTGTCAGCCTCCCAAATGCTTACAAGCATGTGGAATACAAGCATGTGCCACCATGCCCGACTACAAGTTCTTTTAAAAATATTGAGATAAAATTAAACACAATATCTAAAGTATATAATTTGATTCGTTAAAAGTAAAGTATAACATTTTATTTGTTGAATTAATTTCTTTTTCATGTGTGTGTTTGTGTGTCTCACTTGGATTAAATCCAAGTATGTTCTACCTTTGAGCTAACCCTTATCCCTGAACTATTTATTTATTTATGTATGTATGTATTTATTTATTTATTTATTTATTTTCAAGACAAAGTCTCACTATGTTGCTGAGGTTGGCCTGGAACTTGTGATGCTTCTGTATGTGAAAATAATTTTATAATCCAGATAATAGTTTCATCATCTTTAATAATTTTCTCATATATTTCTAATATGTTCCTCTTTTCATCTTATTTTGGTGAACATTGACATATATTTTATACTTTTCATGATTTGTAATTTTATATTATTTGAATCATATAGTATCTCTGTATCTCTTCTTTTTTTTCTTTTCTTTTCTTTTCTTTTCTTTTTTTTTTTTTTTTTGTGGCGCTGGGGATTAATTCTTGAAGCACCCTTAGCCTGATTTTTTTGGAACCCAGGGGCATTCTACCTCCAAACTACACCTTTAGCCCTATTTTTTTTTTTTTTTTACTTCTTTATTTTGAAGCAAGTTCTCACTGAGCTACAAAGGGTCTCAATAAGTAGTAGTTGAGGCTGTCTTCGAACTGTGATCCTCCTGTCTCAGCTTTCCAAATGCTGGGATTACAAGTGTGTGCCAACCATACTCAGCTTAATTTTTTACTATTAATTTTGAAACAAGATCTTACCAAGTTGCAGAGTGCCTCATTAAGTAGCTAAGAATGGTTGCAGACCTGGATCCTCCTGTCTTATCCACCTAAGTACTGTGTACCTTTCTCTCTCATGCTAATAAATTGTTTAGAGATTCATCCATGTTATTTTGTGGCTCAATAGATAATTTTTATTGATGAATAATACTCATTATGCAGATATTGGTATATCATAATATTTTATTCATTTACCTATTGATGGGACCTTTTATTGTTTTCAGTCTTTATGTACTACAAATAAATTTGCTATTAAGTCTTGGTATGGACCAAACTTTTATTTCTCTTAGATAAATAACATTTAAATAAAATACTGGGTCATATGATAGATCATATTTAATTAACTGAAAAATATTTTAAAACAAGTTGCATCATTTATGTTTCAAAAAGCTGTGTATAAGAATTCAATTTGTAGCCATTCATGTCAAAGTTTAGAATTAGATTCCATCTAACCCCAATTAGAGTGGCAAGCATAAAGAAATCAAAAAAATACTGGCAAGGATGTGGGGAAAGAGGAACTCTCTTACACTCTTGGTGGGAGTGCAAACTAGCTCAGCTGCTATGGAGATCAGTGTGAAGATGCCTTAGAAAACTGGGAATAGATACACCATATAATCTGGCTATACCACTCCTGGGTATCTTTCCAAAGGGGTTGAAATCAGAGAACTAGAATAACATATGCATACCCATGTTCATAGCAGCACAATTCGTAATAGCCAAAATATGGAACCAACCTAGGTCGCCATCAACAGATGAATGGATTGCAAAATTATGGGAAATACACACAATAGAATTCTACTCAGCTATAAAGGAGAACAAAATCATGTTATTTGCAAGAAGATGGAAAGATCTAGAGAACATTGTTAAGTGAAATCAGGCATGCACTGAAAGAAAAGGAACATATGTTCTCTCTAATATGCCCAAGCTAGGGAGTATTAGGAATACTAGAGGGACTCCAGATAATGAAGGGGAAACATCAGTAAAGCTAGAATGGAAGGATAGGAGAGGAAGAAGGCTGAGACTGATTAATGGAGGAGCTACAATTGAATATGTGTAAAATTATAAATGTAGCATGATTAACCTGGATAATCATTGCGGGAGTGGGGAAAGCAAAGAGGGAGGAGAGAGGGGACCAACCACAGTCTGCCATTTTTAATATGTTCCACATGAAACTAAAAAGATAAATTTAAAAAACCCATAAGTCATATAAAAGAAATAAAGATCAATTTAATAAATAAAGAATAATTAATTTTCTATTTTTGACTATCTCAAAAAATGAATAGTGTTTTGGTGAATTATTTTAAATTTTATGATAAATAATTACGTTCAAAATATTTTATATACCCACTGGACATTTGGCATATATACTATTCATAGTTTTTGTTTTGTGATGAATCTATTAAAAATTGTGTCTATTTTTAAGATTAGCTTGTTTAGGTGGTTAGTTATTCTGGGGCAGTGCTTTGAATGGTGAATGTGTTGCCTTTGACTTCTTTTCCTTTTTTATTACAATGGTTCAGAACTCCAGTATAGTAATAGGGTAGGGCTGACAAAGTAGACATTATGCCTTATTTCCAGTCTTAGAGGGAGATCATTCAGTATTTCACCATTATGTTATATTGACTGTAGGATTTTTAGATGTTTCTATTGATCTAAAGAAGTATCCACTATTTGTACGAGTTTTAAAATACTCTTTTAAATGACAATTTTAAATGACACCCTCTGCATTGGTTCACTGATTTTATAAATAATTCTCTCTCCTTGTTTTAATATTTGCCTTTTTTGTTCTGCCTTTTAGACTTCCTCAACTCTATCTTCAAACTGTTCAACTGAAAATTAAAATTACTCTTTGCTTTCATAGACTAATTCTCAAGAGAATTTTTGTCCACATAGTACTTACTTTAAAATGTATACTGTCTGATTCTTGTTTCATAAATGGAAGCACTACTATCGTTTTTGTTGTGGTACTGGAGATTGAACCCAGGGGCATTCTACCTCTGAGCTACACTCTCAGTCCTATTTTTTTTTAAATTTTTATTTTGAAACAGAGTCTCACTAAGTTGCAGAGGGCCTAAGCAGCTGAGGCTGCTGCGAACCTGCAATCTTCCTATCTCATCCTCTCAACCAAGTACTAGGATTTCAAGTATGTGACACCATACCCTCTGATTTAGCTCTTTAAACTTTAGATTCTTTCTCTCGGGTCAGGCAGACCCAAGAGAAAGGATATTTCCAAACACCTGTCCTTGGACAGTGATCAAATCACTGTCATTCTAGTAATGTAAGGGAATGTAACGATGACAGTGTCTTAAAATCTACATTAGATATATTAACTCTTTTATCCGCTTCAGAGGACTGAAATTAGAAGTCTGTCTGGATAGGGGCTTGGAAACATAGTTACTTAGCAGGATGGACTAAGGAAATGTCATACTATGTAGGTATTCTAATATCTAAAATCAGTTTTTGCATAGTGTTCTGGTCTCTTCTTCATTATCTAGTTTCAGAAGTAATTGTAGTTACAAGTTCCTAAGCAGAGTGAAGTGTTCTGATGATTTGGGATTTGACAGTTGGTGGTCTGCTGAAACAGCTAACGCTCATCCATTTAATCTGTAACTCCTAAAATTTTGTGCTATTGCATTTTTTCCTATCCTTATTTTCCTTCTGGGTTTACAGTTTTTGAAACTCTATATATTTTATCATAGTGTTAGCAAGGTTCAGGGAGCATGATGGTAAAATACAGGTGCATACTTAAGCTCCAACTGACCTTAACTCAATAGTGCATATGATTATAGAATAGCTTCATGTTGACTACTGGCCTTTGTAAATTTGCATTTTCAATTCACAACTTTCACTTTCCATTTAAGCAAACACAACAACTATTTGGAAAGTAGCCCATTTTTTAAATCAATGTATTAAGATTGCACATGTTTCAGACTGTATTGGGTTAGATGATTTGTGATACAAACATTTTACAAACATTTTCCACTAATGTGCGCATGTATGGTTGTATTACTTTGAACCTCACTAGAATGTATAATTATAATGTATCAATAAAAGTTATAAAAAGAAAACAATCCCTTGACAGTTATTAAGAAAATAACTACAAATGACAAATTTATGCATGGCATATATATATATATATATGTATATGTATATGTATATGTATATGTATATGTATGTATATATGTGGTACTGGGGTTCTTGGAAGCCCTTCTACCTCTGGGCTACACTCCCAGACTTATTTTATATTTTTGTTTTAAATTTGGAAACAGGGTCTCTGAAGCCAGCCTAGCTGGCTTGGAACCTGAGAGAGCCTCCTGTCTCCACCTCCCTAGAGTGGGGATTACAAGCGTGTGCCACCATGCCTGGCTGGCATAAATATTTTTAAGTTTGCATACTTTACTATAATCCCAGATACTGGTATCTCTTATGTCTCATTGTTATAAGATAACTTACTAGTTTTTTAAACAGAGTCTTTTTTTCATCTGCATGAAAAATAAGGCTTTTGAGCCATATTTAGCTTGACTTGTTCCAAATGATTATTTTAACTGACAAGAAAATTGACTAGACAAATGATCTTCAGCCTGGGCCAGAGGTCATATTCAAATGTAACTCATTTAAAAATTCATATTTTAGCCGGGCGTGGTGGCGCATGCTTGTAATCCCTGACCTTGGAGGCAGACACAGGAGAATCGCACAGGTTCGAAGCCAGCCGCGCTGGCTTAAGAGACCCTGTTTCTAAATTAAAAAAACAAAAGTATAAAAATAGGTCTGGGAGTATAGCCCCGAGGTAGAAGGGTTTCCAGGAACCTCAGTACCACCCAAAAATAAAATTAATATTTTATCCCACCTTGGCCCAGAACCCCAACTTCCTATTCTTTATCCTGAAAATGAAATTTTATTGTTTTTAAGTTGTATCCTAGGTTTTGGTTCAGGTAATTATCATATATTCAAGGTCGATGATTTGGGAAATCTGAACCTAGGTATATGACAAAAGATTCATTCTGTAGAATCCCTTAAGTATTTTCCATGACTCTGGGGACACTTGCTTCTTACCCTGCAAGGGCTACACCGGTTCTGCTGATCTTACTGCAGGTGTGACAGTAGTGAAGGTTTAGAGGAGTAATGATTAAGAGACAAAACAGGAAAGCGGTAATCAAACATTATATTTTGACAAGAATTGCACTGGCTTGCCCTTAGTTTTACACTTGATAATACTATTTATATACCTGGTGTAGTGACAAATAACTCATCCTTACCACTGTGTGTGTGTGTGTGTATCACTCCCACAAATCTTAGACTAACTTCTAATAACACATGTGCAGGACAGATCCAACTTCAAGTTCAAAAGTGTTTGAAAGCTGAGTCAAGATTTGAAATTCCTTCATAAATCTCAGAATAAAATCTTGTTCAGACCATTAAGTATAAAAGAAAAAGCCTTGGAAGCCTCTAAAAGTAACACAGTACATATAGAGAAATGGCACTTCAAATAAACACTGGTTTCTCATAAAAAATGTGGTAGAAAAGAAAACAAAGAAGAAACATCATTAATGAAATCTTTCAACCAGGTATTTTATATCCAGCAAATTTATATTTTAGGAATAAAAGTCACTGTAAAGAAGTTTTCCAGATCCAGAAAAGTCTTGAATCAATGATGAAAAGAAAATTTTAGGCTAAAGAGAAATAAGACGGAACTTTGAATTTTCAGAAATGAAGAAAGAAAAACAAAGTGTTATGTTGCAAAAGAAATAATGGTATCTATATTACATATATTCTCTATATAGGACATACAGAAACTCTAACTTAATTTTTTTTGCATTTTATACAATATAGTGCAATATTAACATTAAGTACACCATGAAAGTAATGTTTGCAAATTACAAGTGCTTCAAAAATAAAACACACATAGTCAAAATATAATAATAAAAATGAATAGCTGGGTTTGGTGCATGCCTATAATCCTAGTTCTTGAGAGGCATACACAGGAAGATCACAAGTTTGCCACCAGCCTCAGAAACTTAGGGAGGCAACTTAATGAGATCCTTTGAAAATAGAAACTAAAATAGGACTGAGGGTGTAGTTCAGAGGTGGAACATCCCTGGGGTCAATCTTCATTACCAAAAACTAAATAAAATACATAAACAAACAAACAAACAAACAAAAACCCACACAAAAACACGAGAGAAGAGATAAAAAATAAAATAATTTGAAAGTAGGAAAGGGAAGCAGATCTAATACACACAGAAGACAAACAATAAAACAATTCAAAGTAATACAAAATGGTTCAGCTAAATCCAAACATATATAAAATCAAATATTAATGATGTAGATATTCCAAATATAAAGCAAACCAAATGAAAAACCAAATGCTCAAGGAAATGAACTTATTAACTTGAGAAATAAAATTTAACACAGAAGTGATACAAGATGAAACAGAAACTTTTAGTTTCTAATAAATATTATAAATTAAAGAAGAAAAAACATTACTCTTACTCAAAGATTTAGTAAGGAAAAGGATTGTTCCATAACTCTTCCATCAGACAAACAAACAAATTTGACAAGAACACTTATAAAACATAAAGTATGGACTGATATTTCTCATGAACATAGATATCGAACTAATAAAATATATACAAGAGGGATGATACATCAGGAAAAATTTTTAAAAATATATCAGTGACTATCAATATATTTCCTGGATCAGTGAGAAAAATTATTTTATATACATACATAAAATTAAATATGTTCTATAATTTAAAGACATGGATTTTCATATTGTTAACATGTAATGTTCTTTATGGCTGAGTAAAATTTATTGCATGTATATACTGCATTTTATTACATGTCTATACCACATTTTCCTTACCCATCCATCTGTTGACCAAAACCTGGTTTATTACCACAATTTGACTATTGTGACTTTTGCTGCTATAAATATGGTTATGCATGTATCACTATTGTATCCTGACCTTAATTCTTTTGTAAAGATATTGAGTGATATAGGTGGGTTATATGGTGGTTTCATTCCTAATCTTTTAAGGAACCTCTATGTTTTCACCACAGTGGTTGTACTAATTTACAATCCCACCAACAGTGTATGACTTGAGTCTGAAATTACTCATTCAGAAATTCAACATATTCAATATTTACCAGATGCTTTGAGCCATTTCTATTCATTTATTTATTTATTGTGTGTGTGTGTGTGTGTGTGTGTCTGGGGATGGAACCCAGGGGCATTCTACCTCTTAGCTATACTCCCTGCCCTATTTTGTATTCTTTATTTTGAAACATGGTCTCACTAATTTGCAGAGGGCCACACTAAGTAGCTGAGGCTGTCTGCAAACCATGATTCTCTGGTCTCAACCTTCTGAATACTGAGATTAAAAGTGTGTGCCACCATGACTGGCTCATCCTTCTCTTCCGAGTATTGTCAAATAATATTTCACAATTGTGTTCTTTCTTGTCCAAGTAAAACATATATAATCTTACCACAATATAGTACATTTCCAAAAATCCTTGTATTTCTAGGAATCATTTGACCATGTGTAATATCTTCACTACATTTACTTTTTTTCTATTTTCTCTTCCATCTTGATTTTATTCCTTCTGCATCCTCCCCCCAACTACCAAGTTGTTTTTAGTTTTTTTTTTAATTGACCCAGAATGGTGCTTCCTAATGCATTTTCATATTCATAACATCTTCTTTCACCTTCTTTATTTTTCTTTCCTTCCTTAGCTCTGGGTTTTTGTCTATTTGCCACCTTTTCCCTCTTCCCCTCTCCTCCTTCTTCTCCTCTTCCTCCTCCTCCTCCTTTTCTCCTCCTCCTCCTCCTCCTCCTCCTCCTCCTCCTCCTCCTCCTCCTTCTTCTTCTTCTTCTTCTTCTTCTTCTTCTTCTTCTTCTTCTTCTTCATGCTGGAGACTGAACACAGAGTCTCACAGATTTTAAGCATATGTTCTTCAACTGAGTCATGCCTTAAAGCCCAATTTTAGGATTTTATAAAATGTGATTTTCATAAGCCATTAAGTATGAATGGGTTTCTGGATATTCAAGGATTCGCAGAATTCTCAGATATTTGATGCTAATTACATGTACTAAATAAATCTTTTTTATATGTGGAGGGTCCCTAACATCTTAAGGAAGCAAATGAATGAGCAAAAAATATTAAAATACTATGAAATATAGTATCTGCCATGTTTTCTTTTATTTCTATACACACTTCTGTGCAATACAAAATACCTTTGAAGAAATACAAAATCCATCTTAAATTCCAAATTTTCTAGTAAAAGGAATAAAATGTTTCACCTTAAAAAACTTCTTTGAAAATGCAGAAAAAAATTAGAAGTAAAAACAAACAAACAAACAAAAACTAAAAAATCCACAAACACTAAGCTGGAGAATCTGATACTTGCTGAGTTTCAGAAGACTAAGGATGAGACACTTCTAACCATTATACTGCAACTTCATAAGACCCCGTTTCAAAAGAAAAATTAAAATAGGGCTATGGGTATAGTTCAGCGTTATAATCCCATTGGGATCAATCTCCAATATCCTTCCCTCATCCCGCAAAAAAAAAATGAGATAGAATAAAATGTCTTCTTGTGTTTTCCAGTTGATTTATATGAAAAAGATATCTTAAAATTTTTTAGCTCCTACTCTATATTTAACTCTAGATTTCAGATGTCAAATAATCTAAGAGAAGCCATCCAATCTTCCATTTTAAGTTATCTGAACTAGACTATAAATATAGACATTTTGTTCATTTTTCTCATAATATTTTCTCTGCTTTGAGATTTTTTATGAGTACATTGTGAACCTCATAAGCCAAAATTAATGTATTAAAAGACAAATTATTAAAGCAATTATTAGTATAAACTATTTCCTCTTCCAAATGCACTTTATAATTGCATTTTTCAGTTATGTGCACCACATATCATCATAAATATGTGAGCCATTTGGCAAAAAGACTGTCTAATTTGTCTTTATATGTTTAAGTATTTTTAAGTGTTGATAGTTTGTAGGCACTTAAACTATATACAAAATATGCAAGTAAGTAACAAATTTTAATTTCAAATGAGTATTTATTTACACTGCAACAAAAACTAAAGTAAACAATTTTCTAAGATGCACTAATCTAAAGCACATGATGTACTTAAACATATTAAAGCCAATCACTAAGCCAAGCATGGGAATGGGAAGAAGGGAGGGGAGGGAATGGGGCAGGAATTGGGTGAGGGCTAATTGGGTGATATGTGCATGTATGTCTCTACCATCTTTTATCTCATTAAGATGGATTACTACAATGTTCCAATAAAAAATATTTTTAAAATGCATTGTCTAACATGGTTCACAGAACAATAGGAAAATAACAATTTCTCTAATTGTATTCTGGATCATAGAAGTGTTATTAGAAGAAACACAAATGTATACATACATGATTAAGAAGTTCTAAAAGTCCCTCAATACAGAAATTAATTTAATTTAATTTAGTATTTCTCAAAAGTGTTGTTTCAGGACATATATATTTTAACTTCCCCAGAAATATTCTAAAGGAATAATTAAGCGTTTTTTGAAAGCCATTACAGTTCTATTCTGTTTTAAGCTATAAAGTCAACATATTTCCATAGATGTGATCCTATTACTTTATTCTAATATTTATCATTTTATTTAACAATGCCAAATAGCCAGCCATATAAAGAATACAAACCATAGCTGCAAAAAAGGCTCAACATTTAACCCCTACAAATATATAAAGTTATTGCAAAATTTTCTTATAAATCATTTACATTTGAAATGGCTAGCAGAGAGTAGTAGAGCTTTTTCTTTTATTAAAAAAAGATTTGGAGTGATTCAAAATAGCGACTGCAGGACACAGCACATCTCAGTAGCTGAAACAAATAAAGTTCAACTATCGAGAAGGCAGTATCTAGCAAAATAAATATAGCTTACAAACCAAAGTAGAACCAGGAACCATGGCAGAAGTAATCCAATAACTCTAAACTGTGGGATCCTCTGCAAAAAGCCTGAGCAAGTGACTGACTTGCTGCAGATCAGCCACTGGCAATATCACGAGCCATGGGACACAGGCCCCAACCACAAGCCCCATTGCAGCAGCTTCAAGAAATACAGATAAAGCTGGGTGTGGTGGCTATGCTTGTAATCCCTGCACTTGGGAGGCTGAGACAGGAGGATCGCACAGGTTCGAAGCCAGCCTCAGCTACTTAGTGAGGCTCTCAGCAACTTAGTAAGACCCTGTTTCCCAATAAAAATATAAAATAGGTCTGGGAGTATAGCCCAGAGGTAGAAGGCCTCTGGGTTCCACCCCCAGTACCACCAAAAAAAAAAAAAAAAGAAAGAAAGAAATACAGATAAATTATCTAATCTAAGTGCTTGAAAGTGGCCACAGACCACAAACATCTTAAGTGGCAAGTGGTGCCTGAGCCAAAATCCTGTGTGCTCACCAAAGGCATCACCCGCAGTGACACAGCCCTCCAGAGATGCAGAGGAACCATGTTGCCCAGGAAAGCCTCAGGAACCAGCAGCACAGCCAGTCTTCCAGTGACCTGGACCAGGGCAGCCAAGTAATTGTGTGTACCAAGAGAAGGGATCCGGCAGAGTAGTGGAGTTAGAACCTCCAAGTAAGCAGGAAAGGTGCTCAAGGAGCAAGGTACCTGCACAAAGTCACAGGGGGAATGCCAAGTCTATATTAGAAGCGTTCTCCACAAAGCTGTCAGTGGTGAGAGAAGGGTTCATACAGATACTGGGTTAAAAGCTGACAATAGGGTACAGAGCAAAAAATAGACCATGGAATATACTCCAGAATCTACCAATGATCAGACATACAAATATTAATTATATGGGTCCATCCCCATATTTTACACTAGTAGGACTTTTTGTTGTTTTTGTTTGCTTGCTTGCTTTGTTTTTGTTTTTGTTTTATTCTTTTCTGTTTTTTTCTTTTACCTTTTCTTTCTTTTCTTTTATTTATTTATTTTTATTTATTTTTTTTTTTTGCTATTTTGGCTGTTTGTTTTGCTTTGTTGTTGCACAGTCGATAGTTCTTCTTATTTTATTTTATTTTTGTCCTTTATTTTTTTTCTCTTCTCTTTCTTATTCCCTTTTCTTTTTTTTTTTTTACTTGAAGTAAAATTGTTAGCCTTTGTATCTTGTGTTGTTACTTTATTCATGTTTGTTTGCTGCTTCCACCCCCATTCCTTTTACAAACTTCCTCACACTAGTCTACCTACTGTCTTTTCTCAAACTTTATTTTCTCTTACTGTATCTTTGTTTAATACTCAAGGTATTTGTATTTCATTTCTCCATACCTAAATACTCTAACTATAAGAGTCCTACTAAATAACTTTCTCTCATTCTCATCTAGATACTACTTTATTATATTTAAATTCATACCCAATGTAATCGTTTCTTCTACCTTACCTAAATCCTGTATCCATCAACCCAGCTGCTCCCTCAATACCCAACCCTCACTGTTGGAAAAAGCACTGCTTATATGCTGAAACCTCTAAATTTCTACTAAGATTGGATTCAACATAATGCCCACCAAAGATGTGAAGACATCAGAAAAATAGGCCTGAGAACCTTGAAAATATAGGAAATAGGGATAGTGAAGAGACAATGGAAATCACAAATTCTGACTTGCCAGAAATGCAAGAAGGAGAGTTCTGAATCTTGATCTACAATATGATGAAAGGCTTTAAAACAATTGTACAGAAAATGAAAGAGGAAATAGATAAACTAAGAAAGAATCAAAAGAGGTCTTGAATGAAATAAAAGAGGCAATAAATGAAATGAAGACAGCAATAGAAAGAAATTCTGGAAGATTTGATTAAATGGAGAGTAGAATATCACTGTTAGAAGACAGTTCATTCAAAATGAAAAGCACAGTTAATAGCATACAGAAGTCATTACAGCAACAAAACCTTAACATCCAACAACTACGAGACAATATGAAATGTCTTAAGTTACAGATAACAGGCATTGAAGAAGTAATAGAGGTACAGACAAAGGGCATTTGTAATCTCTCTCTCTCTCTCTCTCTCTCTCTCTCTCTCTCTCTCTCTCTCTCTCTCTTTCTCGGTGGGACTGGGGTTCCTGGAAACCCTTCTACCTCTAGGTTACACTCCCAGACCTATTTATATATTTTTTATTTGGAAACATGGTCTCTTAAGCCAGCAAAGCTGGCTTCAAACCAGTCCAATCCTCCTGTCTCTGCCTCCCAAGCGCGGGGATTACAAGCATGTGCCTCCATGCCTGGCTCGTAATCTCTTAAGAGAATAATTTCAGAGAATCTTCCAAACATGGAAAGAGACTCAGATCTTCACGTCCAGGAGACATACAGAACACCATTAAAACAAGATCAAAGAAGGACCTCCTCATGCCATATAATAATAAAAATGACTAACATAGAGGCAAAAGAAAGAATCTTAAAAGCAGTGAGAACAAAAGGAAATGTGACATATAGAGGCAAAACTATAAAAACCACCCCAAACTATACAACCCAAGTCATGAATGTCAGGAGAGACTGGTATTATGTGATCCAGACCCTGGAAGAAAACTTTCAACCCAAAAATGCTATATCCAGAAAAAATTGTTATTCAAAATTGATGGAGAAACAAAAGTGTTTCAAGATCAGCAGAACTTCAAAAATTTCATGAATCCAAAGACAACACTAGAGAAAATATGTAAAGAAATAACCGTAAAGAAGAAAAAAGAAGCAGACTACAGAACCAGAAAAGAGATGAACGTGATCTGCAGGGCATCTACGTAAAGAAGGCATAACAGGATACCAAATAGAAGACAGAACACAAAATGATAGGTAACAAAAATCATATTTCAATAATAACACTGAATGTCAGAGGACTTAACTCACCAATCAAAATATATAGACTTGCAATGTGGATTAAAAAACATATTCCAAATATATGCTGTTTGCAAGAAACTCACCTTACAGCCAAAGATATTCATAGACTGAAAATGAAAGGATATAAAAAGATACATCATTATAATAGAGACAAAAAAAAATGGGCAGGGGTGGCAATGCTGATATTGAACAAAACAGATGTTAAGTTAAAACACATCAGAATAGACAAAACAGGACATTTCTCTTTGTTAAAAGGACAAACCACCAAGAAGATATCATGATAGTAAATGTTTATGCCCCAAATATGGGGGCAGCCACATTTGCAAAACAAACCCTTCTGGACATCAGATCTAAAATAGACCCAAATACAATAATATTGGGAGAATTCACCATACCTCTCACACCACTAGATTGATCTTCAAGACAAAGGATGAGTAACGACTCTTCAGAATTAAAGAAAACTATAAAACAAGTGGACCTAAAAAACATATACAGAATATTTCAACCAGGAAATACAGAACATACATTCTTCTCAGCAGCGATAGTACCTTCTCAAAATAGATCACATTTGGACCACAAAGCAAGCACCACCAAATTCAAAAGATGAAATATAATTCCCAGCATCTTTTCAGAGCATAATGGAATGAAAGTAGAAATTAACAACAGGAAACCCAAAAGAAACTATTTAAATGCATGAAGATTGAATGATACACTATTGAACAATGAGTGGGTAAGATAAGAAATTAGGGGAGAAATAAAGAAATTTGTAGAATTAAATGAAACTAAAGGAACAACTTACCAAAAGTTATGGTATGCCTCGAAGGGAGTGTTAAGAGGAACATTTATAGCATTGATTGCCCACATAAGAAGAACAGAGAGTGGCCAAGTAAACAATCTAATGAGACATCTCAAGAGCCTAGAAAGACTGCAACAATGTAGTCCCAAACCCAACATAAGGCAGGGAATTATTAAAATCAGAGCAGAAATAAATGAAATAGAGAACAAAAATTTCAAAGAATAAAAAAAGTAACGAAAAGCTGGTTCCATAAAAAGATTAACAAGATTGACAAGACTCTGGCAAACCTAACCAAAAGAAAAAGAGAATCAACTTTTATTAAAATCAGAAATGAAAAAGGAGACATCACCACAGACACTGAGGAAATTCAAAGGATTATCAGAAGCTATTTTGAAAATGTATACTCCAATATACTGAAAAATATGGAAGAAATTGATAGATTTCTAAGCACATACAACCTAACTAAACTGAACCAAGAGGACATAGCACACCTAAACCAACCAATAGCAAGCAAAGAAATAGAAACAGCAATAAAAACTCTGCTAACAAAGAAAACTGTAGGCCCTGATGGGATTCTAGCCAAATTCTACAAAAACTTCAATTAAGAACTAATCCCAATACTTCACAAATTGTTTTGGGAAATTGAATGAGATGGAAGTCTCCCAAATTCCTTCTATGTGGCCAGTATTACATTAATCCCAAAGCCAAATAAAGATACCTCAAGAAAGGAAAATTACAAACCAATATCTTTGATGAACATAGATGCAAAAATTCTAAACAAAATACTAGCTATACTCATTCAAAACAATACCAAGACAATTGTACACCACGGCCAAGTTGGTTTCATGCCAGAAAAGCAAGGTTGGTTCAACATACACAAATCAACACATGTTATTCACCACATAAATAGAACTGACAACAAAAATCACATGATCATATCAATAGATGATGAAAAAGCATTTGACAAAATCCAACAGTCATTCATGTTAAAAATGCTGCAAACAAATGGAATAGAAGGAATATATTTCACTACCATTAAGGCAATATACAATAAGCCCAATGCAAACATCATACTGAATGGGGAAAAACTGCAAGAATTTTCTCTAAAATTAGAAACAAGACAAGGATGCTCACTATCACCACTCCTTCCCAATATGGTCTTCGAGACTCTTGTCACCACAATAAGACAAGAGAAGGAAAACAAAGAAATTCAAATAAGAACAGAACAATTAAAACTATCCTTATTTGCTAATGACATGATCCTTTATCTAGAAGACCCAACAAACTCAACCAAAAGACTACTTTAGCTGATTAACCAATTCTGCAAAGTAACATTATACAAAATTGATATAAAGAAGTCAGTTGCTTTACTTTATGCCAGCAATGAATCAACAATGAAAGAAATAAAGAAAACAATTCCATTCACTATAACCTCAAAACCAATAAAATATCTAGGAATAAACCTAACCAAAGATGTAAGAGATCTCTACAACAAAAACTATAAAACATTAAAGAAAGAAATTGAAGAAGACCTTGGAAGATGGAAAGATCTCTCTTGCTCACAGATAGGCAGAATAAATACCATAAATGGGCATTTCACCAAAAGTGATCTATACATTCAATGAAATTCCTATTAAAATATCAACAACATTCTTCACAGACCTAGAAAAATCATTTATGAATTTTATATGGAGAAAGAAAAGACCTAAAATAGCCAAATCAATCCTCAGCAATAAAAACCAGGCAGGAGGAATCACAATCCTATACTTCAAATTATACTATAGAGCAATAGTAGTAAAATCAGCATGGTTTGGGCGCAACAACAGGAAGACTGACCAGTGAATAGAATAAAAGATACAGAAACAAATTCACAGACCCATAGTCAATCGATATTTGACAAAAGGGCAAAATTGCACACTGGAGATAAGACATTCTTTTCAACAAATGGTGCTGGGAGAACTGGCTATACATTTGTAGAAGATGAAACTAAATCCTTACCTCTCACCATGCATAGAAATGAACTTGAGATGGATCAAAGACTTAGAAATTAGACCAGAGACTATGAAGTTATTAGAGGAGGGCATAAGGTCAACACTTCAGCACATAGGCACAGGCAGTAACTTTCTCAACAAGACTTCCAAAGCTCAGGAAATTAAAGCAAGAATTAACAAGTGGGATGGCATCCAACTAAAAAGTTTCAAAGGAAACCATCAAGAACCTAAAGAGAAAGCCTTCAGAATGGGAGATCTTTACCAGCCACCACTCTGATAGGGGGCTAATATCCAGAATATAAAAAGAGCTCAAAAGACTACACTAGCAAAACAAATAACCCAATCAAGAAATGGGCAACTTAAATGATTAGACACTTCACAAAAGAAGAGATACAAATGGCTAATAGATACATGAAAAGATGTTCAATATCATTAGCCATCAGGAAGATGCAAATCAAAAGTATGCTGAGATTCTATCTAACCCTGATCAGAGTGGGAAGTGTAAAGAAGTCAAATAACAACAAATGCTGTCAAAGATGTGGGGAAAGAGAAATTCTTTTACACTATTTGTTGAAGTACAAACTAGTTCAGCTGCTATGGAGACCAGTGTGGAGATTCCTTAGAAGACTGGGAATGGACCCACCATATGATTCAGCTTTACTACTCCTATGTACTTTCCAAATGGTTTGAAATCAGAGAACTACAGTAAAATATTTATACCCATATTCATAGCAGCACAATTCATAATAGCCAAAATATGGAACCAATCTAGGTCTCCATGAATAGATGAATGGGTTGCAAATTTATGGGAAATACACACAATGGAATTCTATTCAGCTATAAAAATGAACAAAATCATGTTATTTGCAAGAAGATGGAAAGATCTGGAGAAAATTATGTTAAGTGAGATTAGCCAAGCTCCGAAAAAGAAGGGACTCTCTTTCTTTTCTCTAATATGCTCAAACTAGGGAGTTTTATGGATACCAGAGTGACTCCAGACAATGGAGGAGAAACCTCATCAAAGCTAGGATGGAAGGATAGGAGAGAAAGAAGGCTGAGGTTGATTAATGAAGGAGCTACTTCCGAATTTGTGTGAAGGTATAAATAATGAATGGTTAACCTGGACACTCATTGTTGGGAGGGGGAGAAAGAGGAGGGAGTGGAGGGTACCAAGCATAGTCGGAATGTATGCCATTTTCAATATGTTCCACATAAAAAAAATTTGCCTTGATTCTATGAACTTAATTTGAAACATTCAACATATAAAGAGTAAAAGTTATTTGAGATTGATATTCTTTCCATGCTATTTTGGGAAATCCAAATGACCTTTAACTGATAGAGACAGGAAGGGGAAACATATCGATGGACATGATATGCATATACAGACTTATCAGTGCCACTCCCTGTGTTGAGGACAGGAGGGAGAGGAAGGAGAGGGAGTAGGGTGGGAAGTGGGGGATGTCTCATTTAATGCTCTGTTCATATATGCCTCTATCACTCTGAACTTCAGCACAATGTATTATTACAATGCACTAATAAGAAAATGGTATTGAACCAAATTTATAACCAAATACCTAATGTGACTAGAGGAAAACAAAGGAGTTTCTTATTAGTGTTGCCAATGCAATAACTTAATCATACAATTTAGATTGGTTTTATTAATTTAAAAATCAAAATTCAAAAGTAAATTTTATTTATAAGGTTGCTATGTAATGAATCCAACTTGAGAAATGCATTATATCACAAACTCACAGTGAGAGGAAAAGGAGATGGTCTAACATCCATCATCAAATTTTTTCCACCTCCACTTTCACATTGCTTTCAGGGTTTGACCTTACAAAACTTTATTCTGCTTTCTGCTGTAAGCTATGAGCAAACTGCTGGCAAGGCACTATCAATGTTCCTTCTGAAAAATCAACAGTGACAGTTTTCCCTTCGTCTTTCCTGTGCTCATTAGCCCTACCTTCAAACCTAAACTTCCTAACACAAATAAAACATCTTCTGATGTTTAGATCTCTAGAAAGTATATACTAGAGATAGATGGAAAATCATTCCCAGGAAAGCTATTTTGCTTGCTGCATAGAAGTAGCATGCAAAAAAAAAAATTGTAATAATCAATTGGGTGGCTCCGTCTTCTGCAGAATTTGAAAATCAGTGTTGTGCTACTATCTGTAGAATGTAGTTTATAAAAAGAGCACAGATTGTGGAACCTACCACCCATAAACTGTACACTTACAGACTTATTAAATTTCTCTAAAGTGCAGTTTCCCTATTTCACAAATGATTCTATGGGATATAAATATAAATAGATCACAATATATGTATGTGCATTCCAAAAGACTTGGACTTGTTGTGGTTACAATTTTGTTTTCTTTCTCTTTAAAATTTTCAACATAATACTTTTTTGGAAGTATCATTTGCTTTTTGGTCCCCATGAAATAACTAGTCTATATCTACCAGTACTCTATAAGTATAGAAATATTATTATTCAAACACACAAGGACACATGCATATTCACATACTAATAAAGGAAATAGGAAGCTGTTTATGCAACCCTCGGCAGTGTTAAATGTAGTTAGTGACGTCAATATTATAGGCAGAGATAAAAGGTACATGTTTCCTCAGGCCCTAGTCCCTGTCTTAGTGAATGAGCTGCTGTCATTACAATCAAGCCACTGCTCAACCAAAGGAAAGATTGTGTTCAGTCTAGAAAATCACTTGCATAGATCAGCGTGATCAGGAGATCAGAAGTCTTTTAAAATCGGACACACTGAACCCTCTAATTCAATGACAACAAAATGGGAATTGTTTAATAAGAACTTGGCTAACTTTACTGTAAGAAGATTCTGGGAAAATAAATGTTCTTGACTGAAATCTAAAGTGAAGAGTTTATTTTGGGCCATCTTTTTTTTTTCGCCCTGAGTAAAGAAAGCTGTATAAAATAAGAAAACAAAAGTATAATTTAAAATCACAGTTGTGCTGACGGAGGTCCTAATTTGAAGTAAATTTGGAAAATTTTCTTTCAGAAATATATTTGTGACTTTTATTCAGAAACATGATTTTTGAAAGGCACATTATGTTACTAAGTGTATATTTTAAAAATATGTTATATTTTAATATTAATCCTTTTGTTATACATAGAAACTGGAGTAAAATGATACATCTTTTAGAATTTCTCCAAAAACATTTTTTTCATAAATAAAAATAGAGAAAACAAGTTAGGATTCTTTACTTTCATGTTTCTTATTGAAAATATGGCAATATTCTCAAGAAAGCTTAACTACTTATGTCTTCCTTGTAAAGTATTTCAAAGTATATAAGTGGAAAAAGACAATATCTGTTATTTCACTTTTTATGGTGAAATATCAAGGGCAAGTGACATGGAAATATTGTTTATAATTATAGAGAATAACTAAAATTGTCTTCACTTTTAGTCATGGTGGTAAACAGAACAGAATTTTATAAAGCTTTGAAGCAACACAGCAAATCATCAAATGTTTTTGGTGTTCTTAAATGCAAAATGATGAAAATAAAATATAACTATAAAATTTTAAAATACATTACTCATTAAAGATTCTTAAATTTCACAAATTTAAAAGAATGTCAGAATTAATATAAAGAAAAATAATACTTAAATGCTCTGAATATTGTTTTGATTTTCACATTTTGGTGATAATTTTAAGTAGAATACAATACTGAATTTTTTTTTGCGGGAGTACTGAATTTTTAAAATGGTGATGACTACCTGTTGGAAATTTATTAAAATTATTTTTATCTTTCTAGTGAAAATTTATATGCTTCCATATAAAATTGTTGTTTTAAGATTATGATAATATACTTGGGAAAATAAGGCATTTTGTGTCTTATTTTATTGTTATGCTATCAGTTTTTTAAGTGGACTTTTAACATATGCTGTAGTACAAATTTGTGGTAGTATTTTCTATTACAGTTATATAACATATAATATTAAAATACTAAATCACATTATGGGTCTCAAATAGTTAAATTTAAAATTTTAAAATTTTAAATACAAAATTATTTTATTTTTAATACAAAATTACTTTAAATGCAGGAAGTGTTTTAATCTCATTGAGATTTTTAAATATGGGCCATTGACAGGTTTACATCAGTTCAAATGTAGAACATATTTCTCAATTTTTGTTAATTGTGGTATTGTCTTTGATAGAATTCTTTAATATTGAGATCATAATAATTATAGACTTGTCACTGAAATTTTATATGTAAGATTTGATACAAAATTTATATATAATATTCATGTAAACTCAGATTACTTTTATTAATGTTGATTCACAGAATAAAAAAGAATGGTTAGTGATAAAGTTGATTTTCACCTTCAAAATAATAAAATGGACATTGTGTGTGTGTGTGTGTGTGTGTGTGTGTGTGTGTGCATGCATGTGTGTTTGTGTGCATGTTTTAGAAGTCTTTAATGGAAAGTACCATGATGTTATTATATTTAACTTAAACACATATGAATGCTTTGAAAATATGTAGGGATGTATCCCCCTAGAAAAAGAAAAAAAAACTACTTTTTTATATTTTTGAAACAGTATCCATTTTGTAGTTAGCAGTCAGAATATTTGAAATCATCTTTTATTCCTTTCTTTCTCAAGAGGTACCACACACATCCTGTTGTCTGTGCCTTCAATTCATATCATGTTCCCTGATGCCATTCTGCTATATGCCAGCATAATCTATTGGCTGAGTTATTTTAATTTTATAATTTGAATCATTTAGGTTTGGCTTTGTTATGGTTAGATACGGAATGTCCTATGAAGAGCTCAGGCATTAGTGTTCATACTAGATATAATTAAGTCATGAGGATTGTAATCTCATCAATGGATAAATTCACAGTAATGAATTTACTGGGTGGTAACTAAGGCAAGAGGGTATGTCTGCAGGATGTGAGTCCTTAGGGGATCGTCTTGGGGACTGTGTTTGTGTCTTTAAATCCCTTTGCTTGCTGTCTTGCTTCAGGCCTCCACAATGAAAGAACAGAGGACTTGCTTGCTCCCTCTTTCTGTCTTCTGCCTCCATGCTCTGAGCCCCATCAATATTGGTCTGACATCAACTAAAGCCCAGAAGTCTTCAGAACTGTGAGCAAATAAATCTTCCTCCAAGTTGTGTGGTCAGGCTTATGGGTCACAACAGTGAGTGAGAAAGCTGAACAGAAAAGGCAGAAAAACAACTTTTTAAAACCCAGGAAGCCAGGCATGGTGGCCCACACTTGTAATCCCAGCATTTGGGAGGCTGAAACAAGAGGATTATGATTTTTTACAGACAGCCTCAGCTACTTAGTGAGATATTTTGAAAGCCAGCGAGACCCTGTTTAAAAATAAAAAAGTAAAAAAATAGGGCTGAGGATTTAGCTCAGAGGTAGAATTTCCCTGATGATAAACAAACAAACAAACAAACAAATAAATAAATAAAAACCAGGAATTTGCAATAACATTTTTTTTTGTTTATATCCCCAGCAGTTAGGGGTCCCCATATCTCTCTTTGGTCCTGCTGAGTGTTTTGGTCATGGTCTGGCTTATTTGGTACACCTAGCCTTGTGTACCACAGTTGTTTTTCTATTATCAAAGAAGAAAGAGCAGTTCTCATGTGTGTCATACTGGTTTTATGAAGGATGACAGCTACTTGAGGGGAGGGAGAGAGTTGGGGAAGGATGAAAGTGTGGCAAAAAAATCACATCTGTTCATGTTGCCAAATCTGTAGTCAATGTAATGGGGAGATATATATTTTACTTACCAGAAGAAATGACAAGACCAGGCAATGATAAAATACATATAAATGAATAGCATAATCTGACATTTTTCCAACGCAGAATCTCTGCTTTTACCCTTGTTATATTATATATAAGGGTAACCCCCTGAAAAGAGTATCTAAATGACACAATTAAAATAGAAATTAGTTTATATCACTTCTTTGCCTAAAATTTTCCAGTTATTTTTTGTATAATTACAATTCTGACAGAATTACAATTCTATATTATACAGCATGCAATAGAGAATGTTTAATAATTCTATAATTTAAAACTATATAAGGGTCACTTTCTCAAAATAAAATTTAAAAAGGGATGAATGTGTAGCAGTGGCAGAGAACTTTCCTAGCAGGCTTCATGAAGTTCTAGGTTCAATCCCTAATACAAATGGAAAGAAGGAAGGAAGGAAGGGAGGGAGGGAGGAAGGAAGAAAGGAAGGAAGGAAGGAAGGAACAAAGAAAGTATAAGCACATAAATAATTAAGAAAAAAATCATTTGGTAACAGCTGGAGCAATAACTAAACTTCATGGCTGAAGATAGCTTATGACAACTGAAAAACTATTCAGAGATTTTACCTATCAAAATGTAAATTATAGTGCATCATTTCTTCAAAGTTTAATTTAAAGAACAGTAGCTCCTTATACTGGTAAGTTTAACAAAAAGGTCCATGATTAAAAATGTTCAGGAGATTCTGGATAAATTTTAATAAATAGGAAAAAATAAATAAATGAAAGATGGAATGAATAATTGGATGAATTAAGAGAATTGAACTATCCTATGTTTTATTCCTAGGAATAGTCTAAGTAAAATTATTAAAATAATTTCAAATGTATTGCTACCATCTTACATATTTTTATATTATCTATGACTGTTGATAACATATACCATATATATATATATATATATATATATTCCTTTTATTACATTAAAGCAAGAGAATAAAGTGGAAATCACATTCCTTATAACAAGTTACAATTTGGAAGAGAAACATTTTTACTTTAATACTGTGCATTATTCACACGACATTTTATTTTAATACTCTGCATAATTGGTGTACTGATCTAAGAAGAGAATCATAGAAAACACACACAAATAAAATGTAAAATAAACATTGCCACTAAACTGAATCATTCTTTGTGGGACTTACTAACAAAACTACCAAAAAAAAAATGTTAAACTCCATATACCTTTTCAAAATGAATCCTTAGAACAAAACTGCAGTAAAGAATGAGAGGGTGTGAGGATGTTTGGAGGGATCTGGAGGTGGTGTGTGTATGTGTGTGTGTACTCACACATGTGTGTATGGGTATGTGTGTATGTTGTGTTTGTCTGCCTAACTAAAATACATCATGAATAGTTTCATGTTTAAATTAAAAGTATTCATTATAAAAGACAATATGATTAGGAAAAAAACATACCTTCTTGATATTCTATCCAAGGTCTCTGTAGCAGAAGAATAAGGTTCTAATGATAATGCATATAAAAGGATATCTATAGATTCTCAATGATTCACTTGAATTTATTTTGCATCCCAGCCTTGCTCAGTAGCTGTGTTTTGTTAACACTGTCTGCTGATCCCTGACGATTCTTGGTAACAGGAATGTTGTTAACTGAGCTGTTGGAAGTACCAGTGTTTGCAGCTAAAACATTCTCAGAGCTGCACAGTTTGAACACAGCGGGTGTAAAGTAAAAGCAATAATAAAAAATTGAACAGAACGTAAGTGCTATGGTTATTACTGTAGGCCAGTTTTTCATCATTCTTTTTAAAAGTATATTTTTTGAATTTCTTGTGTCTAGAAGTATTGATAGAAATATTAGCCTTATATTTTATTTCTTAGTAATGGGAGCTATGTATCATATTTTTAAGAAAGAGCAACATTTAAAAGGATTTACCCAGAGAGGGTTGACTACTTAATATACAAATTAAATTATCTAGAGCATCTGAGAAAATTTCCTTCAATAATCTGATAACTGACTAACAAAATTTAATTCAGGGATAGCAGAGATTTTGAACATCACATTTTCTCTAGAGAGTTTATAGCTGTCTTAGTCAACATTCTCACTGCTTGATCCAATAAGCCTGACCATATAAAATTTAGAGGAAGAAATTTTGCTCAGTTTCTGAAGATTTAGAGGTTCAGTTCATGTTAGTTATATGTGCAGAGTTCAGTGTATCGAAGCAGGACGAAGTAAAAAGAGTAGAGCATGGACTCTGCTTTCACATCGTGGAGAACAGAAGGAGAGAGAGAGAGAGAGAAACAATATAATCCCCAAGGCCATACCTCCAGGGACCTTTCATTAGCAACTGAGCTCAACTTCCAACATTGCTGCCTTGTTTTCTTGAGGGCTGGGTGGGGAACATTCTAAATCTGATCCACTGCATACCCATTGATCAGTTTTTAATTCTTAAAAATTGAAAGAAGGCCGGGCGTGGTGGCGCACGCTTGTAATCCCCACGCTTGGGAGGCAGAGACAGGAGGATGGCGCAGGTTCGAAGCCAGCTGCGGGCACTGGCTTAGGAGACCCTGTTTCCAAATATAAAATGTAAAAATAGGTCTGGGAGTGTAGCCCGGAGGTAGAAGGGCTTCAATTTAAAGAAGGAAGAGTTTTATTTAGAAATAGAGTAACAGAAAGAGTTTTCATTGATGGTCAGAGAGCAGAATGATGATAATCAAATTCTAATTTCAGCAACCATTTTTCTATGCAAGAGTGTGTTATGACATTATGTAACTATCTCTTGCCACATAGGATAGAGAATACAAATACAGATATGCCACCTATAAGCATAGTTCAAACATGTGTTTACCTACTGTCAGATTACTTCAAGTAAAAAATACATTTTACTTCTTTGCCTAAAAAAATGCTTTCACAGATGAGTGTTAAAATCTTTGCCTCCTCTAGTAATCAGTAAGAGAGAAAAGTTTTTAAAACCCCTTACAAAGATAAATCCTATTTATAACTGAAATATTTTTCAAAAGGATGTCCACACAAATATATGTCTTGTATCATTATATAATCATTACTGATACTTATTTTTTACTGCCTGGATCTGATCTCTCAGTACATTCTATCTGCAGTAACATTAAATCATTTTCACCTCTTCATTACTACTATTATGGTCCAAGCTATCAGGTATCAGTCTCTTAAAATTTTTGGTTACTGCCACAACTTCCTAATCAGTGACCACATTTGCAATGTTTTGATCTGTTTTTACAGAGCATCCACAGAAATCCAGTTAGGTCATGTCAATTCTGTCTTCAAAACATGCTAGCAACCTCCATCAGATTTAACTGAAGACAAAGTCATTATAAGGATCTATAGGACATTGTAGGGTCTCTTCTATGTCCAGTTACATAATCTCATTTCTTAATATTTCTTTAAACCACTGTCCTTTAGGACATATACCTTGTTGCTATTTAAATATGATATTCTTATGACTACCCCATGAAGTTAATCCCTGTTATTCATTATGCCTGGAGTGTTCTTCTTTTGATAACAAGTTTTCTTTAGGTTGTTCTCCTGTAACATTGTCTAGATGTAGCCACCCCTGCTCGCTGTATTCAAAAATCTTCCACTCTCATTCTTAATTCACTTCTTTACTTTTTTTCTTCCTAGAATTTATTAATATCGGTTATTATTTGTTTCCCCAGGTAGAATGTAAGCTCCAGGAGGAGATATTTGTGGCTTCTTTGAACTATTTCAAATAATAGATGGCACAAGAAAAATAGATGCTCAGCAAATATTCCCTTAATATTTATCCTAGATAAAGAAACTTTTGTTAAGTCACAGGATTTAAGAGATACAGAAATCTTACATGTTCCTCCTTCCACCAATTTTATTATAAAATACTTAAAAGACCCAAGTACTAGACCCTTTCCAAAGTTAGTTAACTAAAGTCAAAACTTTGAATACAAATTCTTATTCAACTGATTATAGTCCTTATAAAACACTAGTATCAAGATACAATTTTTAAATAGCAAAGTATTTTAGGAAAAATAAGAATGTAAAAGTAGTTCACGTAAGAAATTGTGAAATCTTTTATTGATAGATATCATAATACATAATTAAGATTTAAGAGGATCTACAGGTCATAGAATATCACAAGCCAATTATGAATTAGAAATACCACAATGTGATGAAAAAATGTACACTACAAGGATGTATTATACTGGGAAATACTATAATTGAAAAGTGATGATCTCATTATACACAAAACTGGTCAGACCCTTATTAGAATAGTATCTTTAATTGTGAGCTCAGGAGCAAAATGGGTATGTGGTCAAATTAAAGTGTGCCCAGTCAAAAGCCACAGAGATAATTAAAGTGCTAGAAAATATGGCCTCTGAGGATAGGTTAGAGGAACTTGGATTATTGAGCCTGAATCAAAGGTGGTTGAGGGGAGACTAGATAATAGTTGCCAAGAGTAAAAATTGTTCTATTTTAAAGAAAAGGAACCAGCTGCTAGGGCTCCAGAAGCATTGAGAAGGGGGTCAATGATATTTCTCTGCAGGATACTGAAATTAGGTTAACTGTAATGAAACTTTTCTTTATGTGGGAGAATGATTAAATGAAAAAATGTTACTGAGAAAAGTATTTTCATCTGGTAGCTAAAAAAATTTTCCATGGTTTCTCGTTGTTGGAGATTGATGGAGTTTCCCTTGGAATGACATGATGACATGCAGACAACAAAGCTAGCTCTTTTCTGATCATTTCATACCTAGTTCTCATTAATTGTTTAAATTTTTTTTGAACATAGCATTTCATTTTAATTTAATTGGAATCTGGTTCTGCACAGGTATCATGGTCACTTTTTGCACTAATCAAATTTAATATCGCTGAATAATGTTCCAGTAAAAATGTTATGAGAGTCTCATCATCACTAATATATGAAGGACATTTATTAATATTCTCAGCTCTCCCTTGCAATATCTTCCTCAAATTTTTACTTCGCCTCCTGACCCTGATCCTTTTTGCTAAATTGCATCCTATATCTTTGAAGAAAAATTAATTCCTTTGAACAGGATAATTTTTGCTGAAGAATAAAGCAGGTCCACATTAACCATTTGTATTTCTCTTTGGTCATGAGAACAAAGGCTGCACTTATCTCTTGCACTTTGACTCTGGTATAATTCATTATTTTATGTCAGACATAATTTTCCTTTATAAACTATCCTATAGGTTGAACTGAATTGTTTCTTTTTTATGAAATTCCACATGCTTCATTTTGAAAGGTCTTAACTTGACCAACCTTATCTTTGCTTATTTCTTGTTCCTAGTCTTCTCAGTCATATAGTCTATACAGATGTTGTAGTTGGTTCATGATTCTCCAGCAAACTGTCTGACACATGATAGTTTACAAAAGCAGACATTTATTTCTCATAATTTTGGATACTGAGAAGTCTACAAACAAAGTGCCAGTGGTTGGCTCGGTGAGGGGATACTTGCTGTGTCCCCTCATAGCAGTGCAAGAAGGGTGGACATCATAATGTAATCATGTTAAAAATGGCACACATAGACATAATACTTGGTGCTCCCCCTCCCTGTTTTCATCTCTCCCAATACCAAGTTTCCAGAATGACAATGGTATATTTACATGTATACACATTGTCAATGTTAGTATTTCCATTAATAAACCTCAGTCTTTTTCCTTCCCTTCCCTTCCTCCCTGTCTCCACTGAGGTTTCTCCTCCATTATTTGGAGTCCTTCTGGTATCCCAAATACTCCCTAGCTCATGCATATTAGAGTAAATATATGACCCTGTATGTGCTGTGCTTGGCTGATCTCACTTAAAATAATGTTCTTTAAGTCCTTCCATCTTTTTTTTATGATGTAATTTTGTTCTTATTTATTGCTAGTAGAATTTTATTGCATGTATTTTTCATAATTTTGTGCTACATTCATCTGTTAATGGACATCTAGGTTGGTTACATAATTTGGGTACAGTGAATTGTGCTGATATGAACATGGGGATGCATATATTACTGTAATTCTCTGATTTCAACCCCTCTGGAAAGATACCCAGTAGAGGTATAGCTGGATCATGTGGTGGGTCCATTCCTAGTTTTCTAAGGAATCCTTACACTGATGTCTATAGTAACTGAACTAGTTTGCACTCCCACCAACACTGTAGAAGAGTTCTTATTACCCCACATACTCGCCAACAGTTATTGTTATTTGACTGAATGGGAGAAGATCTTTACTCACTATCCCTCTATCTGATAGAGGACTAATATCCAGAATATATGAAAAAAAAACCTTAAAAGACTTCACACTAGGAAACAAACAACCCAATCAAGAAATAAACAAATAAATTGAATAGACACTTCACAAAAAAGGAGATACAAATGACCAATAGATATGTGAAAAAATGTTCAACATCATTAGCAATCAGGGAGATTCTAATCAAAACTACATTGAGATTTCATCTAGCCCAATTGGAAGGACAATAATTCTTTATATTTTGAATGTAGACTTGCCTGGTGTCTCTCCAAAGGGATTGGAGACCATCTCCTTAAATGGGGATACATCATTTGTTCTTATTCTGTAAGTACTGGCATCTTCTCTATTTTGTTTTGTTTTGATTTTTACCATAATTACTTTCTAGAATTCCCAGTGTCTTCATATTGGATAACTTTCATGGGTCCTTTAATCTTATTATCTTCTCAAAGATATTTTCTATTCCTTTTCTGAGAGATTTCATTAACTACATTTTCCAACACATCTATTGAGTTTTAAAATTTTTCTAACATGTTTTAAGCTTAAAGATTTTTTCACTGTATTCTTCAACCCACCCCATTTATTTTCTTAAATCATGAGCATAGTCTCTTTCTTCATTTTTATTTTATCTTATTTTAATTATTTTTGGCACTGGAAATTGAACCCAGGGGCCTTCTCAGTTTTATCTTTAGCCCCATTTTTATTATACATACACACACACACACACACACACACACACACACACACACACACACACATATATATATATATATATATTTAGTGGTACTGGGGGTGGAACCCTAGGCTTTATATCTCCAGGCTATACTCTCAGACCTATTTTTATATTTTATTTGGAAACAGGGTCTCACTAAGTTGCTGAGAGCCTCACTAAGTAGCTGAGGCTGGCTTCGAACCTATGTGATCCTCTTGTCTCAGCCTCCCTAACACAGGGATTACAAGGATGTGCCATCTTGCCTGGCTTTTTATTTTATATTTTGAAGCAGGGTCTTGCTAAGTTGCTAAAGCTGGCCTTGAACCTGTTATCCTTATATCTTAGATCATCCATGCCCAGCTTAAATTTTGTATTTGTTAACTGCTGAAATTCTCTGAATGGCAATTTATTTGATTGATATATTCTATGAGAGAACCTCAACTGTGAAAGTCTGCATATCTCTCAGTTTCTCTGCAGGGAAACTATCAGTCCAGCAGTGAGTACCATCAAAAGCAAGTGGAGAAGTGTCTTTTCTGTGCTTTTTATAGACTTCCACAGTTCCCTACTTCCCCCGTGTCCATTCTCATCTGTGCCTGATATCCATACTGAAAACAGAATCTGCCTCAACTTCTTCAAACAGCAGAATTTTTTTCAGCTTCTTGCATTTCTCTATTTGACTTTCAATTCAGTGCTGGGGATTATTTTTTATACAGATGTTTTTGAACAATCTTTCTTTTCAAAAGGTTTATAAACACCCAATTATCAAAAGGGCCTTTAAGGTCTGCAGTTCTTTGGGTCAAATGTTTTTCTTCCTAGGAATGGGAGTGCTGCATGCCTATAATCTAAATACTTGAAAGTTTGAGACAAAAAATTTTAAAGCTAGTCTCATCAATGTAGCAAGTGTCCATTTCAAGAACAAATTAATCAAAACATAGGGCCGGTGGTGTAACTTGGAGTTAGAATGTCCATGAGTTCAATCTCCAGCACTACCAAAAAAACAAAAGTGTTTCTTTCTGACTTCTTTCTCTGATGCATTATAATACACTCATAGCTACTGTTTTACCATCTGTCCATCTGCTTTTAGTTTTCTCCTATCTATAGCTATTGCTCATTTTCCTACTTTATCATTTGGATGTTTAAATGTTTATCCTTTTCATGATATTTCATTGCAGTTCAGGAGCAAGCAGAAATACTAGAGATACTATATATTTGATTCATCATGTTGACAAGGGGTTGGTCTTCCTTCATAAAATAAAACTCAAGATCTCTAAATTTATCACTTGAAAATGAAATAGCCTCATGAAGACAACAACATGGATCATGTGGACATAATATTTGTCCCCTGAAATTGATATTTCTTTTGTTATTGCTGTGACACTGATAGCATCATTATAACCTGTTTCACACAAGTAACTGCCTTTTCAATGTTTAACAAAATGTGAACAACTTTCTTCCCTTACTACACATACATATACTTGATTCTTCTGCAAATATTTTAATTAAGATGATGATAATAAAGGCAATTTAAAATCTAAAATTGCACTTTTATAAACATTTCTTCCACCTAGCCTTTTCCCAGGTACCTGAACCTAAGATATTAGAAATAAAAGGCTTGCAAAAATTACTTGATCCTAATTTTTTGCTTAACCCCTTCCATTACATAATATACTTTAATATTAAAAGCACTCTTCTTTATAAACAGAATTAAAAATATATTTGTGTAGCCATTGTTTACATAAAAAACTGAACTTCCAGTATTGAAAAATCTTTATTTTCTTGCTTTCAAAGATTTTTATTCTTTTTGTAATTTACAGTAAGTCTTCTTTTCCATGATCATAGTATGGATTTCCTTCTTCCCACTTTTTTTTGTGAGTTTCTAATATCAGGGTATCTCTGTTTAAAGTTCTAAAAGCAAAGACAATCATTTCTTTCTTCAGTAGCAGATTTTATATAGCATGTGTAACATATAATGCATACTATGTGTAACAAACAGAGGTAGAGGATAAAATTACAAATTTAGTCACTGTTTTACACTTCACCAATAATACACTAAGATGGGAAGCTGGTGATGCATAAAATGTGAAGACAGACAATATTTTTACTCATTTACAACTTCAATGGCAGGTGGCTATTTTGACATGTTCAATGCCATTTTCCCTGGTACTCAGCAGAATATATCCTTATTTTAAGTACTGAAAAATGTTGTTTATTAAAGACATTCAAAGGATAGAAAATGATTCTGAAAGCATGCATATTAATTTCAAAAAAGGGCAAAAACTCTGAGATAGAAGGAAAAAAAATTAACGTGTGAGAAGAATAAAAAAAAATGTCAAACTGGCATGATGAACTGTTAGAATACAGAAATACAGTTAAGATATCCTGGGGCTGAGAAATGAATTGTTTATGGGAAGCTAACATAAGCATATGATTTAGAAGGGAAAATATTCAAGTTATTCAGGAAGAAATGATTATGACAGTATTTCAAATAGGCATTTGTTCCTATTAGAATAGACTTTTAAATATTGCACAAAATATGGTCAATCTGTTTTTTATGTCAGTATTGTTTTTAGATACTAAAAAGGCTTTCAATATTTTCTACAATGGAAAATTGGGATTCCAGAATTTTAATATTACAAGAAATGAGTATAATAGGGGTCTTGTTGCTATGTCCAGCACTAGAATGGAAATACAGCTTTATTATTTTCACTTTTTGTTGTATATATAACCACGTTTGACTTCTTGAAAAATTACATGATAAGAAATAAAAACCCTTTCCAGTATTACTGACTAGAAGTATATATTCTGAAGCTACTAAAACCAATAGCACTTGACATGTTACCCATCCTTATGGGTGATTTTTGTTTTGTTTTGTTTTTTTTAACTTTTATTTATAAGTGGAACATATTGAAAATGGTATACATTTAGACTGTAATTGGTGCCCTCTCTCCCCACCTCAGTTCCCCTTCCCCCTCCCAACAATGAGTGTCCAGGTTAACCATGCTATATTCATACTTTTGCATATATTCAGATGTAGTTCCTCCATTAATCAACCTTAGCCTTCTTCATCTCCTATCCTTCCATTATTGCTTTGCTGAGATTTCCCCTCCATTGTCTGGAGTCCTTCTGGTATCCCCAAAGCTCCCTTGTTTGGGCATATTAGAGAAAATATATGTCCCTTCTCTTTCTGTGCTTGGCTGGTCTCACTTAACGTAATGTTCTCCAGATCTTTCCATCTTCTTGTGAATGCCATGATTTTGTTCTTCTTTATAGCTGAATAAAATTCCATTGTGTGTATTGCCCATAATTTTGCAATCCATTTATCTGTTGATGGAGATCTGGCTTGGTTCAAGATTTTGGCTATTACAAATTGTGCTGCTATAAACATACATATACATATGTTACTGTAATTCTCTGATTTCAATCCCTTTGGAAAAATACCCAGGAGTGGTAGACCTGGATCATATGGTGCATGTATTCCCAGTTTTCTAAGAAATTACCACACTGATCCTCATAGCAGCTAACTAGTTTGCACTCCCACCAACAGTGTAAAAGAGTTCCTCTTCCCCCACATCCTCGCCAGCAATTGTTATTTGATTTCTTTATGTTTGCCACTCTGACTGGGGTTAGAAGGAATCTCAGAGTAGTTTTGATTTGCATCTCCCTGATGGCTAATTATGTAGAACATCTTTTCATGTAAGTATTGGCCATTTGAATCTTTTCTTTTGTGAAGTGTCTATTCAGTGAAGTCTATACTTTCAGGGATCATTTCTATAGTATGTTACTAGTCATACATCTTAATGGGATAAAAGATTTGTGGAGACATACATGCACATATTATTAAAGTAGCCCACACCCAATCCCCAACTCATTCCATCCCCAACCCTCCTTCCCATGCTTGGCTTAATGATTGATTTTGATATGATTAAGTACATTGTGTGCTTTAGAGAATTTCCCTCTTCACCCTCCCATTCTCTCAGGTCACCTTATAGTATCTCCTTTATATAGTATCACCTTTATAGTATCTCCTTCTTCATATAGAGTTCCTCTTGTTACCCATTTCTTCCTAGCTTATGCATATTAGGGAAAGCATCTGATTTCTTATTTTTTTTGTGACTGACTAATCTCACCTAGCATAATGTCCTCCAGTTCCATCCATTTCCCTGTAAATGTTTTTCTTTATGGCTGAATAAAATTCCATTTGTACATATTCCACAGTTTTGTAATCCATTCTTCTGTTGATGGACATCTTGACTGTTTCCATAGTTTGGCAATGTGAACTATGAACATAGATACAGCTATGAACATAGATACACATGGATTAGTTTGGTAGTTTGGTTTCCTTTCCTTTGGGTAGATGTCCATAAGTGGAACTGCTGGATAAAATGGTAAGTTTGTTCCCATTCTTCTGAGGATCGTCTATACTGTTTTCCAAAGTGATTGCACTAATCTGCAATCTTACCAACAATATTTTAGAGTTTCCACTTCTTAATGTAATTTTTATAAAAAAGTCTTGAGACTTATTCTTCAGAAAAAATCTTTCCTAATATAAAATATGAACTCTAAACACCCAAAACATCTCTAAAAAGAACATAGCTAGAATATTTACATTTTCTGATTTCAAACCTTATAAAGCTACAATTATCAAAACAGTGTAGTACTCCTATAAAGGCAGATATATAAATAAATGGAGTAAAATAAAAAGCCTAGAAATAAATTCTTCTATATATGGTCAAGTTACTTTTGACAAGGTTTCCAAGAAAATTTGGTGAAGGAAATAATAATCATTTCACTAAATATTGTTGAAAAATAATAATTACATGATAATAAAATTGGACCCTTACCTACACCATATACAAATATTAACTCAAAATAGATAAAAGACCTAAATTTAAATCTTAAGACTATACTTTTTAGAAGAAAACCTGGGTCATAAAACTTCACAACATTGAAATTGGCAGTGATTTCTTGGATATGATGCCAAAGGCACAGGCAACAAAGGAATAAACAAACAAACATCATAAAAAATAAAAAAAATATTGTAAATACAAAGAGAATGTAAACAGTTAAAAGTTACTAATAGAATGGGATAAAATATTTCTAAATGCTCTATCTGAAGGTATATTAATATTCCAAATAGAAATCCTAAGTATTAGCAACAATAAACGCAAACTATACAAATTAGAAATAGGTAAAATACTAAAATAGATGATGAATCTCCAAAGACTTTTATATGACCAATAAAGACATGAATATCATTCATCATTATCATGATATAACTAATTATTAAGAAAATACAAATAAAAACTATAGTGAAATACTACTTCACATTTGTTAGGATGCCTACTTAACATGAATTACCTTGCTCTAGCCCTTTACCTTGAGTTTGTTACTATCTTTACTTGTAAAGTATGTTTCTTGTAAGCAGCAGATGGATGGATTCTGATTTTTAATCAGTGTGATTATTGAGAGATAGTTTTTAATTCCTAACATTTAAGATTTTACTTCTGTTTGAAATAGTTTATTATTCTTTGCTTAGTTTTCTGCAGAATGGAAATCTTGTTTCTCTGGTGCCAGTGTGTATTACCTATTTCTTCTTTGTAGTTAATTTCCTTGAGTATTTTCTCTAGCGCTGGTTTTGAAGACATAAATTCCTTCAGTTTCTGTTTGTCATGGAAGCCACTTCTTTCCCCATCTAATTTGATAGTTTTGCTGGGTAGGAAATTTTGGGCTGGAAGTTGTTTTCTTTCAGAGTTTGGAATATATTACTCCACACCCTTCTGACTTTCATGACTTGGTTTGGGATGTCTGGAGTGATTCTAATTGGTTTGCCTCTGAATGTCACTTGGCCTTTTGTTTTTTGTTGCCTTTAAGATTCTCTGCTTGGCTTCTACATTGGTCACTTTAACAATTATGTGATGTGGGGGACCTTTACTCTGATCCTGTCAAAAGGGAGTTCTATAAGTTTCCTGGACCTATGTATTGACCTGGTGCTCTATTTTTGGAAATATTTTCTGCTATTACTTCTTTGAAGAGATTGTTGATCCCTTTGGTTTCACCTTCTTTTCCCTCCTCTATTCTAATTATTCTTAGGTTAGCTCTCTTAAAATGGGCCCATATCTCTTCAATGTCAAATTCCTGCTGTAGGATTTTTCCCTAAGTTATAAACTATGCATTCATTTTTGTAGTGATCATTTTCTAGGAGTGAGATTCTATTCTCCATGTGGTCTAATTGATTGTTTATAATTTGGATTGATGCCTTTACTTCAATGATTGCATCTTTTATTTCTTTTCGACTCTTTCTAAATTCTTTTTGAAGGTCCTGTCCTGATTTGATCTGGAGATCTCTGAATTTCTGTGTTATCAGGATCTGATATTATGAAGTTGTGGGTGTTCATTGCTCTATTGTTGTTCCTCTTTCCCATGATTTCAGAAGTTTGTGCCTTCTCAAGGTTCTTCCCTGGGTCACCACGACTTCACTTAGGGTGCTCTGGATCTTGAGTTTGTGGTAATCTCAGCCGCCACTACTCCTTTACTGGGTTGTATCATAAAGTCTCAAACCCAGGGATTTAATTGAGTCTGCGAGAGATCGTGGGGGTGTCGGGCTGGGCGTTTTTCCTCTTGGAGCTGTGACTAGAGCGTGTTATCTTTGCTACCACTACTCCTTCACTGGGTTGGACTACAAAATATCAGACCCAGGGAGATTATCAAAGCTGCGCAAGTCCCTGAGGGTGCAGTGCTGGGATTTCTCCTTTAGAGGCCTCAATTTCACTTACAGTTATTGTGCATGCTGATCTGGAGCTGTTGTGCGTGTGGTGAACTCACTATGGATGCTGTCAAAATGGTGCCACTTTCACGACCTCTTCCATGAGGCTGGTGTATTTCTTTTTTCATTTTGAGCTCTGTTCTTAGTCCCTGGAAGGCATGATGAGCTTGACCCCTGAGAGTTTTAGATGTTCTTTTCACTGAAAGAACTGCTGAATTATACCTGAATGATCCACAGCTGCTCACTTAAGCTCCTTGTTTACTTTTCCTCTCTAGAGCCTGGTGCTGTGAGGTAAGATGGCGCCAGCATGGCTCAGCCGCCACAATGCAGGCTGGTTTCTTTTCTGGTCTCTGGTTGTTCTTCTAGTCTTCTTTTTCTCTGTCCCTTGTGATTACAGTCTTTATTTCTCTGCTGATAGTGTTTTCTGGCTATGAAAAGCACTGATTTTGTGGCAATAGAGATCAAGTGTTAGCAAGACTCATAAACACTGCTTTTCTTGGTTGCCGTCTTCCCAGAAGTCTCTGGGTGATTTTTTTTTAAATGTTACAATAGTAACCTCAATGTGGAAAATTTTGTATGTGAAAAAATTGCATTTTTCTACACACTGTACCTTATTTAGCATACAAGGTATAAATATATTCATATTACTACAGTTATTGAAGAATAAAAAGGTATAAAGAAAGTTGTGAACTCTCTATAAGAATGAAAATTACAAACATTAATTGTTAGTTGCAGATCTTTTCTTTACGTGATACAGTGAATGCTTTCTTTCAGGTCTTTCAAGTTTCTTTTCAGAAGGAATGAATCACATCTCACAAAGATATTGAGAGTGAAGCCATATCCTCATTTTCATTACTTGTAATCTCTACATTTAATTTAAAACCTGTTTGTGCACTTCATATCTAATTATTGAGTGAATGAAAGGTAAAAAAAAAATAAAGGCTAAAAGGTACCCTCAGCCAACCACAAGATACTCTCACCAAAGCATGATACTTATTGCCCAAGTAAAAATTTGCAAATTTTGACTAGTCTTCCTTTTTCATTCAGTAATACAAGATATCTAAAATTTAAAGATGTCAATGAATATCAAATATATTTCAATGTTTTAAAACCCATAAGCAAAATAAATTTCTTTACAATTTTACTTATATTTGTTAAGAAATTCACTAAATAATTGCAACTCAATATTTTTTTCAAATCAAAACCATGAAATTTGCAAGAGGCAATGGTAGCTTTTAGGTTAATGATTCTCAAACTTGAGAAAGGAAGAAATTAACCAGACAGCAGTTTAAAAGACCAAATTATTGAGCTCCTCTACCAGAGATTTTGGCTCCATACATGTGGAATCTGTGCTTTTCAAGTGACTACAGATGCCAGTAGCCTAAGATTTTTTTGAGATACAGTGCAGTAGAGTATGATTCATGTGATAGCAGGAACAGTGTTATGATTTGGTTCTTCCAAGAACTTATTTGAGGTTAAGATTCTAGTGGAAATGTTTATTTAGGAAATGCACTTTACACACATGGAGAAGAATTGAGGGGTGGAGTATCAAAAAGAGACACAATCGAATAAAAATAAAAATAAAAAACAGGAAGACCAAAAGAAACTATTTAAATACATGGAGATTGAATGATACACTATTAAATGATAAGTGGGTAAGTTCAAAAATAAGGAGAGAAATAATTTATTTTCTGGAATTAAATGAAAATAGAGACACAACATACCAAAATCTATGGGACACTTTGAGGATGGTGTTAAGAGGGAAGTTTATAGCATTGAGTGCCCACCTAAGAAGAACAGAGAGTCTCTAAGTAAACAACCTAATGACATATCTCAAGGACATAGAAAAACTGCAGTAGTCTAATCCCAAAGCCAGCAGAAGGCAGGAAATAATTAAAATCGGAGCAAAATTAAATTAAATAGAGAATAAAAAATAATTAAAGGAATCAACAAAACAAAACCTGGTTCTTTGAAATGAATAATAAGATGGACAAACCTCTGGCCAACAAAACCAAAAGAAAGAGAGAATCAACTCAAATCATTACATAATATATTTTAATATTAAAAACACTCTTATTCATAAGAATAATTATGCAATATATTGGTGTAGCCATTAAATATTTGTTTACATGAAAATCTATTTTCCAGTATTTAAATATTTTTCTTTTCTTGCTTTTAAAGTTTTTGTTCTTCATGTACAACTAATTCCAATACTTAACAACTTGTTCTGGGATACCAAAAGAGATTTAATTCTCCCAAACTTCTTCTACAAGGCCAGTATCACATTAATACCAAAACCAAATAAAGATACCTCAAGAAAAAGAAAAGTATCCTTGATGAACATAGATGCAAAAATTCTAAACAAAATACTAGCTATATGCATTCAAAACCATATCAAGAGAATTGTACACTGTGACCAAGTTGGTTTTATCCCAGAAAAGCAAGGCTGGTTCAACATATACACATCAATACACATTATTCACCACATTGTTTTTGAGAACAAAATCCACATGATCATATCAGTAGATGCTGAAAAAGCATTTGACAAAATTCAACACCCATTTATGTTAAAAACACTGCAGAAAATAGGAATAGAAGGAACATATTTCATATAATTAAGGCAATATACAATAAACCCCAAACCAACATCCTATTGAGTGGGGAAAAACTGCAAGAATTCCCTCTAAGATCAGAAACAAGACCAGGATGCACACTAGCACCACTCCATTTCAATATAGACCTGGAGATTCCTGCCGCAACAATAACATAAAAGACAGATATCAAAGGAATTCAAATAGAAAAAGAGCAATTAAAAGTATCCTGTTTGCGGATGACATGACCCAAAGAACTCAACCAAAAGAACACTGAAGCTGATCAACCAATTCAGCAAAGTTGCAGGATACAAAATAAGCCTAAATAAATCAGTTGTTTTCTATACACAATCAATGAATCCACAAAGAAAACAATTCCATTCACAGTAATCTCAAAACCTATAAAATACCTAGGAATAAATCTAACCAAAGATGTAAATGACCTCTACAATAAAAACTATAAAATATTAAAGAAAGAAATTGGAGAAGATTTTGGAAGATTGAAATATCTCCCTTCCTCTTAGATGGACAGAATAAATATCATCAAAATGGCCATTCTGCTAAAAGTGATCCACAGATTCAAAGCAATTTTTATCAAGATACAATGACATTCTTCATAGACCTAGAAAAATCAGTCATGAATTTTATATATATAAAAAAAGACTCAGGATATCCCAAACAATTCTCAGCAATAAGAACCATGCAGGAGGCATCCTATTCCCTAATTTCAAATTATACCACAGAGCAATAGTAGTAAAAACATAATTGTATTAGCACAAAAGGCATACAGACCAAAGGAACAGAAGATACAGAAACAATCCCACACACTTATGGTAAACTGATCTTTGACAAAGGGGCCAAACTCATACACTAGAGAAAAGACAGCCTTTTCAAAAAATGGTGCTGGGAGAAATGGCCATCCATTTGTAGAAAGATGGAACTAAATCCTTACCTCTCACCTTGTGCAGGAATCAACTCCAGATGGATCAAAGACTTGTAAATTAGACCAGAGACTGTGAAGTTATTAGAGGAGAGCATAGGCTCAACAGTACAACACATAGGCACAGGCAGTAACTTTCTCAACAAAACCTCCAAAGCTCAGAAATTAAAGCAAGAATTAACAAGTGGTATGGTATCAAACTAAAAAAGTTTCTTTTTGTCAAAGGAAACCATCAAGAACCTAAAGAGGAATGGGAGAAGATCTTTACCAGGCACCATTCTGACAGGGGGCTAATATCCAGAATATAAAAAGAGCTCAAAAGACTCTACACAAGCAAATCAAAATAACCCAGTCAAGAAATGGGCAACTGAACTGAATAGACACTTCACAAAACAAGAGATACAAATGGCCAATAGATACAGGAAAAATTTTCAAAACCATTAGTCATCAGAGAGATGCAAATCAGAACTATGCTGAGATTCCATCTAACCCCAATCAGAGTGGCAAGCATAAAGAAATTAAATAACAACAAATGCTGATGAGGATGTGGGGAAAGAGGAACTCTTTTACACTGTCAGTGGAAATGCAAACTAGTTCAGCTGCTATGGAGGTCAGTGTGGAGATTTTCTAGAAAACTGGGAATGGATCCACCATATGATCTGGCTATACTACTTCTGGGTATTTTTCCAAAGGGGTTGAAATCGGAGAACTACAGTAACATACCATGTTCACAGCAACACAATTCGTAATAGCCAAAATATAGAACCAACCTAGGTGTCCATGAACAAATGAATGGATTGCAAAATTATGAGAACTACACACAATGGAATTCTACCTAGTTAAAAAGAAGAACAAAATCATGTCATTTGAAAGAAGATGAAAAGACCTGAAGACCATTATGCTAAGTGAAATCAGCCAAACTCAGAAAAATAAGGAGCATATTTTTTCTCTAATATGCCCAAACTAGGAAGTATTAAGGATACCAAAGGGACTCTAGATAATGGAGGGGAGACCTCAGCAAAGCTAGAAAGGAAGGGTAGGAGAGGAAGAAGGCTGAGGTTGATTAATGGAGGAGCTACATTCTGATATGTGTGAATGTAGCATGGTCAACCTGGACACTCATTTTTTGGAGAGGTGAAAGGGGAAGCAGGGGGTTGGGTACCGAGCACTGTGTGAATGTATGCCATTTTCAAACTGATCCACAAAAAATGTTAGAATTTTTACTCTTATGTGGTTTGTCAACATCTTAGTGTGAACTATAGAATGCCATCTGTGCAATATGGGCAGCTTGTCCTCTCCATCGCTATCATTAGAAAACTCTGTCAGGGATATCTCCTCCAAAACTACTCTCAGTGGAAAGATGAAACAGATTTTGATCAAAGGTCCTTGTTACAACACAAATATTGTTTCTTGGTGATTATTTTTCTATCCTCCTTATTAAATATTAACCCATTTTATCTGCTTTATGTAATCTTGATTTTTTATATAAGCATTTTATTAATTTATCAAAAGAGCAAACAGGAAAGTAGACCTGGAAAACTCAATCTGAGAAATTATTGTAAGTAAATGTATATTTAATTTATTACTACTAATAAGCATAAAATTTATTACATATACATAACTATATGCTTGAGTAAGACACATGCCTTGAAACTTTTGATCTAATTACAATGAAGGATAGCCTTTCAGATTTTCTGTCTTATCAGTGTGTCTCAGATTTCACATTCCAATCCAAACAAATTAAGTTCATAGATTTGGAAGTAGAAAAATTCAATATTCCCCATAGTTGCTTCATATCCTACTTGGAATGTAGGGTGCAAAATATGGACAATGTATAAACAATCAAGAAGTTCTAAGTTAGAACTCTCTGGGAATACAGGAAACATTCCGATCTAAACCCATACCAATTAGTTGATTAAATTCAGTGTTACAGTTCTCGTGGCTTAAAAATGTCAAGGAGTTAACGTAGAAATGTCAATTAGTGTAGATGTATATTGGTTCACGACAAATGGGAAAGATAAAAGGGAAAAAATAAACTCTGTATTGGACAGTACCCATCTTGCCTAAAGTCATTACAAGAAGTATAAAATGTGTGCTTACACATACTTCTTCAGAAAGATTAATAAAACTTTTATGAATCCACGTTGTGATAATTTATGGCAAAATGATCCCATTAAACAGTCATGTAGTTCTAATCTCAAAGGCCCTTTAAATGTAACAATTTGTGCCCATATTGGATTTTCTGTTTGTTTTCTATTCTATTATATAGTTTACAATATTCTTTCAATTCATTATAATGTTTTAAGGAATGTTTGTGCATTTGAACACACTGCAGAGCTATAAAGTTATCTCCATGAATTACTTGTAACCTAAATATCAATCATTGGAACAGAAATCAGGTAATAGGATCTGATGGTCCAGTGACTACAACAAGGAAAAGTAATAATGGATTCTCCAGGGTTTGTGCTCATACTTATTTGGAATGTACCATACATGAGACCGGACACCCAAAGAACATTACTTAGGTATATTTTTGAATAAGTGTTAAATGTGGGTAGGATCAAATTGTGGCACCGGTTAGCAATATGCTGTATTTCTTTGAAAAATTACCAGAATTAACAGGTCAAATTCCTTAAATTGTTTTTTTTACAGGTATTATTGAGAAGCAGGCAACACCAAAGTACTGAGCATGATGCTTAACATATAGTATATATTCAATAAATAAAACTTTATGTACCATTTCATTATTAATATTCGTATTTAACTATCCAGAGGCCAGTGAGATAGAACATAAGGGTGGTATTTAGAGAACACTTAGAAAATGCTAGAAATAATAATTATAGCTGATGTTTATTCAGATATAATGATATTCCAAGATATGTACAAACTGCATGAACTCTAATTCTTTCATCAATAATAGTCAACTTCCAATTGTGAAAACAGATGAAGAATTTGTGTCTCTGAGAGATGAAACATTTGGTTTGAGTTTATACAGGTAAACTCAAGCTTTAAAGTCATATTCTTAAATATTATTACATACTTTCTCTTATAACAAATAAACAACCATCTCATATAGGAACCAGGTAAAGAAGGAACGGCAATGTGTGCATGTATGTCCACACAAGTCTTTTATCCTATTAAGATGTATAACTAAAATGCACTAATAAATATTTTAAATGTAGATAAAAAAGAGAAGATTGATATTCTTTAGCTACATCTGACTCACGATTTACATCTATAAAGAATAAGGATGATTTAGTAAATTTTAGAACTGTGTTTTGGTATCAGAGATATAAGTTCTATGTGAATGAGTTATAATTTGTGGCTAAATCACCTGTGTAGTAAGCTGCATAAAGGTTTTGAGTTATAGGGTACATTCTGCCTCTATCATCATGTTAGTTTTCTTGCTTTTTTCTTTTTATAATATCCTAAGGTAAAAGCCGGGCGTGGTGGCGCATGCTTGTAATCCCAACATTTGGGAGGCTGAGACCGGAGCATCGCGGTTCGCAGACAGCCTCAGCTACTAAGTGAGGCCCTCTGCAACTCAGTAAGACCCGGTTTCAAAATTAAAAAAATAAAAAAAAATAAAACAGGAAAGGGGGTGTAGCTCGGAGGTCGAATGCCCCTAGGTTCCATCCCCAGACCTGCAAAAAAAAAAAAAAAATCCTAAGGTAAAAATAATTGTTTTCCAATGTGAACTTAGTGACATAGTATGCTGCACAAGACCTGCCAAATACTGTCATCCTCTGATGTCCCTCGATAAGAGTAATATCTCTTACTTGTAAACGCAGTTCTGTCTCACTAGATCTAGGGCTTATTTATGCTGTGTGTATGGATTTTCCTGTGTCTGTCCTTTCCCTCCTACATATTCTGTTCTAAGTAAGAAAACAATTTACGCTAAGAAACACACACACACACACACACACACACACACACACACACACAGGAACCAGCACACATAAAATCCAACCAAGAATAAGACAAAGCAAAAGGGGGGAGATACTTTTTGTTGCTTTTATTCATAGCATTCATGCACTTGGAAAACTCAGTTGCAAACCATTTGTATAAAACTGTAGAGCCTTTTACTATAAAACCCAAAGAAACTTGCATTATTATAAGTAATATTTAACTAATTTAATTATACTTACCAGTAACTACATTGAATAAATTTTTAGGATCTATGTTTCCTTCAAAGGTGAAATCTTGGTCACAGAACATTTGAGTGACCTGACTGAATGCACTAAGGAAACCTGGGACCCAGGCCGGATGCAGCCCAGGTCCTCAGACACCTGGCCTACTTCTCAGCTTCTCAGGGCAGCAGGCCTGAAAGCAGCTATGGCATGCATCACCAGGCCCAGTTCATGGATGCTAGGAGCAAACATTCTCCTGTGACACCACAAGCATTTTTATTGCAGTTTTATTCACACTGAAATAAACAGCAAAAGAAACATGGCTCTAGTCCCATGAGAGCAATGTTTTCTAATGTTTCCATTAGAAATACACTCTGCATTCTACTCCCTATAGCAGCATTATTATGAACATGATTTTATGTGGATAAATTGCTACTATATTTCAGCTGCATTGTAGGTTAAATAGGCTTTTGTGGGCTGCACTGTAGATACGGTCCTTCCATGTGCTTCTAAAATTATGGAAAAATGAATTCTGAGTTAAGCTAAAACTTTTTGTAATTATTAACCTGAAAAAAAATATACTCTAGTGTATTCTCTTTAAGTCCTCAAGGCTGCAAACTAAATTATCACTGCTTTGGGAGCAGAAGTAATATTTTATTGTCCCATATGGGTATTTGTTAGTATAATTAATCTATTAAAACACCTTTCCAATCTGTTAGGTTGAAATGCATACAACTGCCAGTATTTGACAATTTTTACTTGCAAAAGTGATGGTTTCATATAGGGCAGTTTAACACGTATTTGTGCTAGCTCAGTTTTCAGTCCCCAGTATTGCAAGTGTTTTCTCTATTTTCCATTGTAAAATAGAAACAGCTAATTATATGCAGTCATTTTATCCTACTTTGAATACTTTATTTCATTTTTATCTAACCACTATTTACTTAGTGTCTTCTGTGTCATAAAAAGAATGCATGCTTGTAAGAAACTGTATAAAATACAGAACTATGCAACCAAAAATGACAGGAATAATTGCACAAGTACTGACAATTTTATAATTTATCTCTCATTTTTTTGTTTTGTTGTTGCACTTGTTTTTACTTTAAAATTGACTTTTTTGAACAGGGGAGTTGAACTGAAGAACATTCTAAATATGAGCTACACTATACATATATATATGTATGTATATATATATATAATTTCTGAAATAATTTCTCACTGTTGCTGAAGCTGTTCTTGAATCATGTGATCCTCCTTTTTACTGCCTCTCAAATACTGAACTTATAGGCATGTGCCACCATGCCCAGCCAAGAAACAACTATTTAAAATATAAAGTTACATAAATTTTAAAAAATGTATAAATTTGTGGTCATAATTAAGATACAGGATATTTGGGGTACCTTAAAAGGTTTCTGTTTTCATATTCCTGATTCATCTCACCTCTCATGTAAGGTCCTGCATGACCTATTCAGCAACTTTCTGTGACTATTAGTCTATTATTCACTTCTACAAAAATTATTTCATACAGTTGGTATCATGTACATTTTTCCATGTATCTGTTTTTACGTGGCATGCTTTTGAGATTCTTATTTTGATGAATATACTTAAAGTTGATTTTTGTTTATTGCTGAGTACTATGTCATTCTATGACATTTTTAGGTAGAATAAAACATGCCAAAATGTACCTGTCCAAATTTTTAGATACTATGAAGGGATACCTCGCGTGTCTATAGGATCTTTGCAGATGTGACTAACAGCTTTGAGATGGGCAGATTAAACAGGACTGACCAAGTGTACCCAATTCGACCCCTTGGTGTGTTGTCAGTTTGGTTAGGTTATGGACACCTTGCTGCTGATACACTAGTCTAGATGTTGTTGTGAAGGTGATTTAGATGCAATTAGCATTTGTAAAGAACTGAATAAGTCAAGTAAATCACCCTCCATCATGCACCAATTCAGTGCAATAACAGATTTTACCAATTAAGTTGAAGGTATAAAGAGAAAAATAGAGATTACCTGAAGGAGAAGGAATTCTGCTTCCAGAATGGAATATAGTAATCATGCTTAAGTTTCCACCCCTTTAGCCATCCCTGAAGATTTCAGACTTGCCATCTTCTACAATCTTTTAGGCCAATATCATAGAATAAATCTCTTTTCCTCTTTTTTCTCTCACATTCCTTCCCCAGAGAATCTTACTCTCACACATGGGTTTGTCATTGTAACTGCATGTAACTGCAGAATAGTCAGAGATAATATTGTTGGCTTTGCAGTCAGAGGAAGTTGAGAAGATGGAAAGCAAGGATGTTTTCTCATTTAGAAACCTGTGAAGTAAAACTAATAAACTCTTTTTGTTGTCCAGCTCTGCAATTGTTGAAAGAAGAGATGTGCCAAAGTTAAAGAGGTTTTAAAGACTAGAACCAAAGATGTTTTCCTTTATATATTTGGAAGTATCAAAAATGAGAATAAAATAATTTCTATCAGTCTCACTTTAGGACTAAATGGCATTTAGTGTCATGTTCATGCTAATTCTTTTGAGAAACTCAAATATTACAGAAGAAGCATTCAGCTTAGGGGTTATGGTTTCTACTTTGAGATGCCCATCATTTTCTGAATCTATATAACCTATATAGTATTGATTATTATTTGAATATCTCCCAATAATTGAGTTGAGATTTATAAATTTCTATTTACCGTTCTTGCCTAAATGTATTACATAGGATAAAATGTGAGAATAGGTATTACTGTTATGTTCCTGAACTCAGTGAAGATCATTATTTTATCATTATGATGTTGGCTATACGTTTTGGCAGATGCATTATTATCAGGTTGAGAAAATTCCCTTATATTTCTAGTTTTGGGGTGTTTTTAAGTGAAAAAGTATTAAATTATTTCAGATCTTTGTATTTACTAGTATCATTTTGAATCATTTATTATATTATTATAGCGTCTTATATTGATTTCCAGATGTTAAACCAACCTTTCATTCTTGAGAAAAGAAAACTTCTTGGTATTGTGTGTGTGTGTGTGTGTGTGTGTGTGTGTGTGTGTGTGTGTGTATGTGTGTATGTGTGTGTGGTACTGGGGATAGAGTCCAGGGAAATTCTATCACTGAACCATGCCTTTAACCCTTTATATTTTTTTATTTTGAAACAGAGTCTCCTTAAGTTGCAGTTATGTAGGGCCTCACTAAGTTGCTAAGGTTGGATTTGAGTTCTTGGTACTCTTTTATTTTTATTTTTTCAGGTACTGGGGATGGAACCCAGGGGCATTCTACCTCTGAGCTACACCCCTAGCCCTAATTTTTATTCTTTGTTTTGAAACAGAGTCTCACTGAGTTGCAAAGGGCCTCACTAAGTAGTAGCTCAGGCAGTCCACAAACTTCAATCCTCCTGTCTCAGGCTCCCAAATTCTGGGATTACAAGCATGCGCCACCATGCCCAGCTTCCTTGGTACTCTTGTTTCAGCCTCCCAAGTACTAGGATTGTAAGTATGGGCCACCATGTCCTGCTTGGTCTGAGTGTTTGATCCCTTCGTAATGTTTGATCTGTTGTATATAATGCTATACATGGCTAGTCAAGGATATTTATATGAAGAGTCACACAACAGGGAACTTTCCTTTCTCCTGATGTGTATGTCTGGTTTTGATATCAGGGTAGCTCTGGCCTCATTAGATAAGTAGGCACATGTTTGGTCTTTTATTTTATGGAAAGGTTTGTGATTGGTTAATGTTAATTCTTCTCTAAATGTTTGGTAGAATTTACCAGTAGAGACATTAGAATCTGGTTTTCCATTGTGGAAAGTTTTCTAATTATTAGTTTAATATCCTTACAGCTTTTAAATATATTCATATTTTCTAGTTTTTTTGTAAGTTTTAGTATCTATGTCCTTCTCTGAATTTGTCAAATTTATCTAGATTATCTCATTAATTAATATGTAAGGGTTGATAAAATTTTTCTTATCATTTTATTATTGTAATGTTAGTAGTGATTGTCTAATCTGTTCACATTTTATATTGTTTATATAATTTAATTTTCCTCTGCCATTTTATTTTTTTATTTTTATAGCATGTTTACTTTGTGGCACATATTTTATCAATATATGTTAAAAACACAATGATGTATTGCCATAATCATTAAATCATATAATTTTATTTCTTTCAATGAAGCTGAAACAGAAGAACAGTAAGTGTATATTACAGATTTGGCTATACTTAACATTTTATTTACCATTTCTAATTCTTTTCACATGTTCCTGTGAATTCCATTTAACCATCTGGTCTCATTTCCTTACTTTAATAAAGATTTGTTCCCACCTACTTCCTTTGTGCTATTATATAATTATATACACATTATTTTATGCAATTGCTTTTTAATCAGTTGAGAAGAAAGGGGAAGAAATATGCAATTATAATGCCTTCTTAAATGACTTACTAATTATCTTTACCAGAGGTTTATTTTTTTTTAATGTGGATTTGAATTACTTCTAGTATCACTTTATTTTATCCAGCTAAAGCTTCTTTAATATGTCTTGTACTTGGTTGTACTAGACACAGTCTCTCTTGCTCTTGCTGTATCTCTCACTTTTTTCAATAATGTAGGGATATCTCTATTTTTCATTTATATTTATTAATTAGACCTTTTATTTGTATTTTTTTGGTTCATATGTGGTTGTGCATTAGTCAGGGTTCTCTAGAGGAGTTAAGAAATAAATACAATATAGATAATTACAGAAGATGATTATTCAGACATATCTGAATTAACATTCTACCTACTTTCTCAGGAATCTTTCCTTCATACTCAGGTAGTAAGGGGATGGGTAGGAAAGTGAAAATTTTAGTTTAAAGTGATTTATTTATTGTGTTAATTTGATTTTTTTTTTTTTGCAGTACTGGGGATGGAACCCAGGGGTATTGTACCTCCAAGCAACAGTACCAGCCCTATTTTAAAAAGAATGTTTTTGAAACAGGGTCTCACCAAGTTGCAAAGGGCTTCGCTAAGTAGCTGAAGCTGTCCACGGACCATTCTCCTCTGGTTTTAGCCTCCCCAATGCTGGGATTACAAGCATGCACCACCATGCCTGGCTAATCTGATTTTTTTTTAATATTGATAATTTCATTGAAAATCTTGGAATAAACAATGGATAATACATTCTTAGGTTATTTTGTCAGATATCATAAGAAGATTATTGAAGAGAAAGAGAAGAGAGAGGATCTATTTTTAAAAAGGATGAAAACTCAAAGAAGAAAAAAATATCAGTAATAATAAATAAGAAACTCTAGAAGTAAAACTAATCTTCAGGGGCCTCTGATATCATCAAAGTCATGTATATAACAGGCATTGCCAGGCAGGATTTAGCTTGGACATGCAGAGTGAAAATAGAACACAAAAGTGGTATCACTTAAGTGTTCATCTTTGTATATTTTTTTATTCATGTCAAAGCTCATTTGACCTCAAAAGAAAAGGAAAAATCCCAAAGAGAACCATTTTATGCAAAAGAAACACTAAGAAAGATGCAGCTGAACAAGGAAGTGGTAAATCCCTTTTGTCCTGTAAAGAGTGTATTCAAAACAGCAAATGAAGATGATAAATCCAAGCTTGACCCATGTTAAAAAGACTATTTGAGAAGCTGTTTTGTTTTGCATATCCCAGTTCAATCTCATATTATCCCAAGGCACATGACAGATTTGGATATAATCATAACACATCCACATCTAAAAGGTATTCTCTATAGAACTTGTTTTCCATTTTCAGTCATAAACTCCACTGAGAATCTAAAAACACCATGTTTTATTGCACGAAAAAAATGCTTACAGTTTCAGGGATTCAGATATTTATTGTAGTTCTTGTTCAAATAAAAAAATCAAAGGGCAAATAATAAGAGAATTTGTTTTTCTCCATATTCTCATTGCAACGTTTACAGTTCTTCATAATCCCCCTCCCAGCATGTGGCATCTTTCTACAACAAACAATACCGATTTTTCACTTACATAAACGATTAATTTAAAATAATGTTATGGTGCATGCCTGCAATCTCTGCTACAGCAAGAGGATTGCAATTTTAAGGCCAATCTTTGCAACTTACTTAGATCCAATCCCAAAATAAAGTGTTTATCTAGAATGCAAGAGGCCCTAAATCGATTCCCTGTACCACAAAAAATGATGCCCTAACTTAAACTTTATATAAATTAATGACACATCCCACAGTGTGCTTTCACACACCTAACTGATATACTCCACCACATATGCATGTTATCAGATATAGCCCATTGTTCCTAGGCTACAAATCTGTACACGTTACTAAACTGAATAATGTAGGCAATTGTAAGACAATGGTAAATATTTGAGTACCTAAACATGCTTAGGTTTTTATAAATATAGAAAAAGTACAATAAAATTATGGTGTAAAATATAAAAATGCAATCTTGCACCTGTGTAGGTCATTTACCATTACTAAGTGTAGAGGACTGGAAGTTGCTCTGGGTGATTCTGAGAGTGAGTGATGAGTGGTTGTGAAGGCCCAACATGGTATTGGACACTACGGTGGACTTCATAGACAGTGTAGACTTAGGTTACACTATATAGGTTCAATTATTTTTTTCTTCTTTAATAGCAAATTAAATCTCTCTTCCTGTATATATTTCTCCTTATAAACTTTCTAAGGTTTTTAAATTTTGACTCTTTTGCAATAGCCATTAAAGTGCAAACACTTTATAAGAAAATACAAAATATCTTCATTTGTATTTTTATTATATAACTTAGTGTTCTATTTTATAATTTTTAAAAGTTTTCTTGTGGTACTAGGGATTGAACCCAGGGACATTCTACTTCTGAGCTATACCTCCAGCCCTATTATTTTATTTTTATTTTCAAACAGAGTCTCACTACGTTGCAGATGACCTCACTAAGTCTCTGAGGCTGGTCATGAGCCTGTGATTCTCTTGTCTCTTAAGTACTAGGATTAAGAGCATACACCACCATGCCTGGCTCACTAGTAACTTCTTAAACAATAAGTTTAGACATCATTCATTAATCTAAGACCTTAAATATGCGATGCCATTGCTATCTTTTATCCTTAGAGTACTAATCATTTTTTTGTTTTCCCGAATTGCATTATTCCTCTCTTTTTCTTTGTCCAACATCAATTCTCTTCTTCCATTAATTTAGATGTAATATTATTGATTTTATTTACATGTTTGGTACCTAACCTCTTCTATTTTTCTCACTAGACTCTAGCACTATGAGGGCAAAAGCGAAGCATCACTAAAAATTATACATACTATAAATTATATATATAGTAGATGAGAGGTGTGTGTGTGCATACCTAATAATAGTAATAATAGTAATAGTAATAGTAATAGTAATAGTAATAATAGCATTATGAATAACATTTAAGTTCCTGGGGCAATTATCTGGTTCATAATTATAATCTTTGAATTTGTTAGATTTTACTGTTGTTCCTGTAATTTCAAAGGTGAGCAATTGATGTAATCTTGACCAATAAAGCTTAATGATGCATGTGTGTGTATGTGTGTTTGTGTGTATATATGTTTGTTTGTGTGTGTGCGTGTGTGTGTGTGTGTGTGTATTTCCTTCTACAACAAAGGACCAAAACAAAGAAAAACCATCATTATTCTACTAAAGTGTTTGATGCTGAGTACCATAGTGTGGTAACTACATGGCAGAAATATTATAGAACATGGAGGTTTCTTATAAAGAAGGGGAATATAAACACAACAACCTCTGCTCCCTCTCTCAATATCCACCCTGAAATTGCTGTGTGTGCAAAGGGGAAACAGGAGGTCTGCAGCAGTCCTCACTCATACTGTGCGCACCTGAAACATTTCCTGCAGCCATAGCAGGCCCAGAGTCTGGGGAGCTTCCAGGTTATCATATTATTGCATTGACCTGGAGAAAAAGTCTAGGCCTCATTGTGTCCTCTACCACCCAGGTTGCTGGTGCACAATGCCATTGGGCAACCCTGCCAAAGCAAGGTCCTGGGAAGCCACTACGCAGCTGCTCCCAGCAACTCTATTCACACAAAACTGTGAATCAGCCAGTTGGCTCTATCCACCCTTGGCAAGACCAGAAAAAACACTTGGGCAGTTAATGTTGAAAGTTTGATCCCAAAGAGGCTCCTGGGAAATCGCTAAGAAGCTTACCTTGAGCAAGTAATCCCTAGAGGCCTTTGAAATAACCTGCACAGCCCTTGAAAACTGACAGGCACCACATTTTCATCTACTACTGTGTCTGGAATCCTGCCTGGCACTAAGAAACAGACAGGTACTCCATCCCAAATATATGTGCTAAGAAGATAAAAGCACACATGTTATCCTAGGCCTGCAAATGATTATATATGTTGAGATTCACCCACAGGGGTTTACCAGAAAAGGTTCATTCTAGTGTGGCCTTCATAAAGTGACAGGATTCCTACTTGTCATGGTGCAACTAGTCACACATCACCAGCATTCATGTGGCTACTAGAGAGATTCCACCCCTATATAATCTATAGAAACTGTTAGACACCAAATACCCACAACCATGAGACACCCAAACCAGGTGCACCCCACTCAGGCTGGCAATGATTCAACTTGGCCTAAAATAGCTGCATTCCAAAAAGGGGTATAATCAATCTCACAAACCCTGTAATGTAGGCCACTGAGATACCTGCAGGCATTGCCAACACTGATAACAGCTATGTAGACACAACACTACTGCAACTACCAGGAACAAAAACCAATGTATCCTATCCAATGGACATGCTATAGTGCATCAAGTTCTTAGTATGAAAACCATATAAAGCTGGTAGTGGCATCTAATATGCAAGATGCACATGTATGAAAAAAATAAAGTAACACAACATCTGCAAAGGACCTCCCTAGAAACAGAGCACAAAGAAAGTATAACCAACACATTGACTATAAATGAATTCACAACAATGATTTTAAGAAAAATCAATGTGATACAAAAATACAGGCATACAATTCAATAATATTAGCAAAAATAATTCATTCAGGAGGCTGAGACAGAAAGATCATTGTTTAACAGACAGCTTCAGCTTCTTAGTTAGGCCCTTTGCAACTCAGTGAGACCCTGTTTAAAAAAATATGGCTGGGGGTGTAGCTCAGAGGTAGAATGCCCCTGGGTTCCATCCTCAGTACTAAAAAAATAAAATTAATAAAGAGACAAGAGATCATGAAAAATAACCAAATAAAAATTGTAAAGTTAAGGAACAAAATAAATCAAATAAAATATATACTTGTTAAGTTCTCTCAAATTCAAACTACAACAAAAATCTTACCCATCTACTTTTTTGACAAAGGGTTAATTAATACTCAGAATAATAAATAACTCAAAAACCTTAACAACAAAATCTCCACAAATAACCCAGTTAATAAATGGGAAATAGACTAGACATTTCTCAAAATAATCAATAAAAACAGTCAACAAATGTATAAAAGTCATCAACATCTTAGCAATCAGGGAAATGCAAATAAAAACTATATTGATATTTCATCTCACTTTAGTTATAATGACAAACGTAAAAATATAAATATTAGTAAATGCTGGTAAGGATGTTCAGAAAAAGGGAAATTTTATACATTGCTGGTGAGACTTCAAATTAATATAACCACTAAGGAAATCAATATGAAGGTTCCTCAAAATAAAATACATAGAAGAAATAAAAACCACCATACTACTATACCATAAGCTATACCATTTCTCAATATTTATTCAAGAGATGTAAAGTCAACATATATAAAGGTACATACATACTCATGTTTATAGCAACGCAAGTCACAATAAACAGGTTACAGAACCAGCCCAAGTATCTAACAAGATATGAATGGGCAAAGAAAGTGTGTATGTACACAATGGAGTTTTAAATTATGTAATTTGCAGGATAGTGGGTGGAAATGGAAAACATTATGCTAAGTGAAAAAAGGCAGACTCAGAAAATCAAGGGTGTCATATTTTTTCTCTTATATGTGCAAGCTGGTGAGAAAGGGGAAAAGAAAAGGGTCTAAGGCATATAGAAGGTAAAGCAGTAGAGTGGAAGAAAGGAAATGGGGGAGCAAGTCAGGAATAAAAGAAGTGATGGGGAATGAAATCAACCAAATTATGTCATGTGCATGCATGAAAATATCACACCAAATCTCATTTTAATCATAATTCTGATGCATCCATGACAGGGAAACCCCTCAATGGATATTATATTCATATACAAACATAACAAAGGTAATCACTGTGCTGAGCACCAGAAAGTGGAGAGGAAGAGTGAGTGGGATGGGAATGGGGGAGGGCTCAAAGAGTACTGTGTGTATGTATGCCTCCATTACTCTAAACTTCATCAAGATGTATGATTACAATGAACCAATAAAATAAAAGCAGACTGCATTAAATAAGATAAAGAATTTCTGAATCTCAAGACATCCTTTGAAATGACATAGCTATACAAAAAAATTAAAACATAAAGCCAATGAGACTTAAAGGGCATCATTATGGGGAAAATTAATGCAACCACTTTGGAAAACAGTATGGAGGAGCCTCAGAAGAATGAAAGCGAATTTACCATGTGATCCAGAAATACCACTTCTGGGTATCTACCCAAAAGAATGGAAACCAAACCACAAAACATATGCATGCATTATCTTTTTTTATAGCTGCACAATTCACCATTGCCAAACTATGAAACCATGAACAGATGAATGGATTACAAAACTATGGGATATGTAAACAGTGAAATTTTACTCAGTCATAAAGAAGAACAAAATTACATCACTTATAGGGAAATGGATGAAACTGGAGAACATTATGCTAAGTGAGATTAGTCAGTCACAAAAAATAAGAAATCAGATGTTCTCCTTAATAAGCAGAACCTAGGGAGAAAATGTAGGATGAACACATAGGATGAACTCTAGATTAAGAAGAAACTATAGATGTGTTTGGTGACCTAACTGAGGGGAATGGGAGAGGATAAGAGGGAAATTTTGTGATGTAATATACATAATGTACATTCACAAACATATCAAAGTCAATCACTAAGCCAAACATGAGAAGGGGGGAGGGGAAGGGAATGGGTGAGAATTCGGTAACGGCTAATCAGGTGATGTGTACATGTATGCCATTTCCATCTTGTACTTTTTTTAAGATTTATGACTACAGTGCACCAATTTAAAAAATTAAAACATGAAGAAAGCCAATGACACTTAAGGAGCATTATTATGCAACCAAACTTTTGTATTATGGGTCTTTAAGAAGGGTATGAAAGGGCAAAAGGTGCAGAAAATCTATTAAATGAAATAATTTCTAAAAAGTTTTAAAATATTGTAAGAGTTTTTTTTTATAAGATAATATTGTAAAAGTCTGGGAAGCTCCATCTTGTAAAAGTATGGGAAGCTCAATGGATTTCTAATGGTTTTAAGCAATTACAGTTGTGATTGTCTTAATATCTCTTTGTCACTGCACTAAAAGCTGTTTAGTGGTATGGATATCACCTTCCTTATCTCTTATCATATACAATACCCAGATAAGTGCTCAATGCAAAAGCAGATAAAAAATATTTTTATACTTCAATGGGAGATACTACAATTCTTCTTTATTTATTTTTATACCTGTATTGGTGTGTTGCTTCTATATACTATGATGAGATTCAATGTATATAAACATATGCACATATCATTTGGTATATAAATACTTTTAGTTAATGAACAAATTAATCAAATGATGATTCAAGATATCAAGAAAAAATGGTCTTTTTCTTTGTATTATCTACAAACATGGAAGGATTTCAAGTGATTAGCCAAAAAAAAATTTCATCTGGAATCACTGTGATGTCAATAACAGGACTATTTTTGGAGCACAAGAGTTAGGTAAATAACATAACAAAACTGTCTCAATACATTTTAATAACAAAAATTAATGAATAAAAATACCTTCCAGATAGAATGTCTATATTTTTTGTCATGGAAATAGACTATCACTTTTTTTTTAGTGTGTTGTTAATGAATATTGAACCCAGGGGCATTGTACCTCCGCTAACCCATTAACCATATTATTTTGAAATAGGGCTTCACTATGTTTCTGCAGGCCTTACTAAGTTACTGAGGCTGGCTGACCTGCAATATTCCTGTTTCATCCTCCCAAATATACTGGGATTACAGGTATGTGGCAGCACACACACACACACACACACACACACACACACACACACACATACACACACACCAAAAAATACACTCAAACACAGTCACCCACACACATACTCCCTCACCTTCACCCAGTGAATTTGCGTAAGAATTAATTACAAATAGATGGATGTCACTAATTACAGACAGCTGAACTGAAATTTCCTCCAGTCCAGTTATCTCATTAAGTTACTAAAACAAGAAGGAAACAAACACAAAACTGAACTTTTAGGGCAGAAAATCAAAGAATTTCTTAGGTTGTTCTGTATATTTAATTTATTTTACTTTTACTAATACTCTCTCTTTAAAAGTTATATAGAACATTCCTAAATTTATACATTTCAATAGTGCTACATTGGGTATATGCTTATGATGGCTAGGAAAGTACATAGTTGTGTCGGGACAATTAGAATGAGTATGAATTGAGAACACTAATTCATATTAAATCTTTTTTTTTTGTTTTATCACAAATTAAAATTCAGGTTACTATAGTGATTAAGATTAAAAGCACATGTCTCTGCTCCTTGATTTTCTTGAAAATTTTCAAAGGGAATTCTCTCTATAGTATACATTATATAGCATATATATATATATATATATATATATATATATATATCTTTCATTAATTAAACAGTGAATAATAGTTATCATATCAAACAAAACATAGGCTACATTACTTTTGGTCAACTCCTGATCTTAAAAAATAAATACTTACAAACATATTGAAGTTTATTTTCTGTTCTCTTACTGATCTCCACTTGACATAAATTCTTGAATGTGATTTGATAAAATAAACAGAGTTTTAGACTAATGTGTAGTAATTTAATGGCACCTTGTTTCAAAATTAAAAAAAAAAAAGCTACAGCTCAGTGTTAGAATGCCCCTGGGCTCAATTCATGGAACTGCACACACACACACACACACACACACACACACACACACACACACACATAGAGTTATCTCTGATCTTGTGACATTTTGAGGGTGTTGTGCTTTATTCTTCTGAGCTGTCACCCCCCCTCCCCGAACTATTAATGTGTCTTTCTTCTCTATGACAGAGAATGTTAGAACTGTGACTGGTGAAGTGTCATGATTTGGTTTATGCTGGGCATAGTGGAGAGCTTCAGGAAATTCCTATGGCTGATTTTTCATTTCAAGTACATAGTCTTGCAAAAAACATTTGCAGGTTTTACTTTTACCATCTCCATTCAACTTGTATACTCTTTACTTGATTATCTGACACATAATTTCCAAATTACATTCATTGGAAAGGTGGCATTATGGTGAGTTAAACAATGGGTAAAGTAGTCTAAAGTGTATTTATATAGTGCTATGCTTTGGATATGATTTGTTTCCCAAAAGTTCATGGATATGACTCCAAAATATGAAAATGTAATTTTAGAAATACTTAAACATATCGAAGTCAACCACTAAACCAAGTAAGGGAAGGAGGAATGGGGAGGGAATGGGGTGGGAACTGGGTAGGGGCTAAATGTGTGATGTGTACATGTATGTCCGCACAAGTTTTTTACCTCAATATGATGTATGAATATAATGCACCAATAAAACCTTTTAAAAATAGACAAAAATGTATGCTCAATTAAGTGACAAAATAATATCTTAAATACTTTTACTGGTGCTTAAATACTTTTACTTGTCTTATATCATAATGTAGTTCAGAGTAATAGTTATAAACATGCACCAAGCACTTGGTAGGCTTCCCCCTAGCTCCCTCTCTACTTCCCCCTTCCCCATACATGATATTTAGATTGGCATTTATATTCTCATATATGTGCATTACATCAATGGAAGTATTTCCTTTATTAATTCTCCTGTCCCCACACACCACCTTTACTCTGCTGAGGTTCTTTTACATTATCTTAAGTCTCTCTTATATCCTGATTACTCCTTAGATTCCACATATGAGACAAAACATATGACTCTTCACTTTCTGTGACTTAACATAATGTTCTCCAAGTCCCTCCATTTTCCTTAAAATTACATAATTTTGTTCTTATTTTTTACCGAGTAGAATTCCATTGTGTGTGTATCTCATAATATAATCCATTCATCTGCTGATGGACACCTAGGTTGGTTCCATAATTGGCTATTATAAATTGCACTGCTATAAACATGCTTATGTGAATATTACTATAATATTTTTATTTTAGTCCCTTTGTAAATATACACAGAAGTGGTATAACTGGAAAACATTGTATTATTACAGAATTATAGTAAATCTAGTCATTAGCAATTCAATTTATTTTACCCAGTTATGGAAACATAATAAGATTTAAATCTTAATATAAAATTAGAGCATTATTCTAAAAAGTAAAAACAAGAATCATAAACCAATATATATTTGTATAGCTAAAAGTATTTTATTCTAGCAACATGATACATACTAAAAAAATACTATTGCTTTACTTACCAGCAATCTATCCCCTTTGAGCATGTTTCTTTACATACATAGAAAAATCAATCATAAATTTCAGATTAAGAAACAAAAAGAGCCAGGCATAGTGGCACACGCTTGTAATCCCAGCATTTGAGAGGCTGAGACTGGAGGATCCTGGTTCACAGACAGCCTTAGCTACTTCTTAGCCCTCCACAATTTAGTGAGACCCTGTTTCAAAATCAATACTAAAAAAAATAGGACAGAGGGTGTAGCTCGAAGGTTGAATGCCTCTGGGTGCCATCCCCAGACCCCACCAAAAAAAAAAAAAAAAAAAAAAGAAAAAAGGATTCAGAATAGACAGAGCAATTGTCATCACAATCCCTGACTTAAATTATACTATAGAACATTAGTAATAAAAAACATCATGATATTGGCCCAAGAACAGACATATACACCAAATAGAAAAAAAAATTATAAGTACAGAATAGGAGGAACAGAAACAAATCTATACTTTTATATTCCTTAATAGGATCCCAAAAGCTCAGACATTTTAAATAAGAATTAATAAATGGGATTGTATAAAACTAAGAAGTTTCTGCTCACCAAAGGAAAATATCAAGAGTCTAAAGAGAGAGCCTATAGAAATGGAGAAGATCTTTTCCAGTTATTCCTCAGATAGTGATTATAGAACATAAAAATAAATACTTAACACCAAAAATAAAATAAATTGCTTAATCAAGAAATGGGCAACTGAACTAAATAGATAAAAGAAAAAAAGAATAAATACAAATGGCCAATTAATACATGAAAAAATGTTCAACATAAATAGCATTCAAGGAGATGCAAATCAAAACTGACATTTCATCTAATGTCAATCAGAATGGCGATCATCAAAAATCCAAGCAACAATAACTGCTGACAAGGTTGTGGGGAAATAGCATCTCTTCTACAATGTTCATGGGATTGCAAATGAATTCAGCCACTGAGGAGATCGGTGTGTAGATTCCTCAGAAAACTGGAAATGAATTTCTCAGAAAAATGGAAATGAATTCTCAAAAAATTAGAAATATTATTCAGCTCTACCACTCCTAGATATCTTTCCAAAGGGAATAAAATCAGAATAATTAGCAAAGCATGAATATCCATGTTTATAACAGCATGATTCACAATAGAAGAAATTCAAATTCCAAAAAAGAAGAAATTCAATTGGCTGATAAATGCGTGAAAAAATGCTCAACAAAGCCAGGCGTGGTGGTGCAAGCTTGTAATTCCAGCATTTGGGAGGCTGAGACCAGAGAATCATGGTTCACAATAGCCTCAGCTATTTAGTGAGGCTTTTTGCAACTCAGTGAGAACCTGTTTCAAAATAAAGAATAAAAAATAGGGCAGGGAGTGTAGGTCAGAGGTCGAATGCCCCTGGGTTCCCTCCCCAGACGCGCAAAAAAAAAAAAAAAAAAGAAAAAGAAAAAGAAAAAGAAAAAGAAAAAATGCTCAGCATAATTAGTAATCAGAGAGATACAACTCAAGACTACCCTGAGATTTCACCTTTCTTCAATTAGAATGGCAATCATTCAAAACACAAACATCAAATGCTGGTGAGGGTGTGGAGAAGTGGAAACTAATACATTATTGGTGGTATTGCAAATTAGTACAACCACTTTGGAAAACAGTACGGAAGATCCTCAGAAAAGTGGGAATAAATCTACCATATAATCCAGCAATACCACTTCTGGGTACCTACTCAAAAGAATAGAAAAATATCCTACTAAACTAATGTATACATATTTGTGTTCATAGCTGCCCAATTCATAATTGCCAAACTATGGAACCAGCCAAGATGTCCATCAACAGATGAATAGATTTCAAAACTATTAGATATGTACACAATGGAATTTTACTCAGCCATAATGAAGAGCAAAATTATGTAATTTGCAGGAGAATGGATGAAACTGGAGAACATTATGCTAAGTGAGGTTAGGGGGATAAAAGTAAAAACCTTATGCTGTCCCTAATATGTGGCAGCTATGGAGAAAAAAATGGTCATAGGGGAAGTCTAGATGATGAAGGAGAAACCATAGATGAGCAAATAAGGTGGCCTGAGGGAGATTGGAGGAGGGAAGAGGGCAATTTTTTATGTACATGTTGTACACTGACAAACACATAGAATTCAGTCACTAGGCCAAACATAGGAGAGAGGAGGGAGGTAATGGGATGAGAAATAGGGGACAGCTAAATGAGTGATGTGTGCATGTATGCCTCTACCATTTTGTACCCCATTAAGAGTTATGACTACAGTCTACCAATTAAAAATAATTATTTAAAATTCCATTTTTATATATTGAAGCAATATATACTATTTTTAGATGCCAATCATCTTGTTTGGTGCTACAAGGAAATCCCATACCTCCTGATAAATGAACTAGAATGTCCAAATTATATGATTGCCTTCAAATTTGAAATGAATTTTGTCATTGAAGCCATACAGTTTTCAGTAAATAATTTTATATTCAAAGTTTTGCATTGTAATAAGTAATTTAAAGGCTTGTTTTTATTAAGGTAGTAGACAAAAAGTGTTACAGTACTTGACACATTTTGAGTTTTTAGTAGATATTTGAAGAAAATAGCAGAATAAAATACCTTACTTGTGGAGAAAACTCTACATGTACAATTCCTAAACCTGTGGTGTTAGTTTATCTCCTTTGCTCGCTTCAATTTTTGTAAGCTTTTGCTATATTTCCAATTTAATAAATTTGTAAAAGCATTTCTTCAGTTTATTTGCTGACAGATGATCTGCAATCATTTCAGTGTACTTCATAGCATTTTTAGTGTATATTTAACAATAAAACAATATAGCAACAGGACAAGTCTTGTTAATTACCGACAAACTTCATTGATATCCAATATACTTTCCTCTGAATTATTTAGCAAACTTGTTACATGTACAAATGATTTATATATATATATATAAACATACTTATATATTTATATAATATATACTTATATATAAATATATAAATGCTTATACTTTTTCTCATGTATAAATACATATCTATATATCAATCTCTCTTTCTCTCTCTCTCTCTCTCTCTCTCTATATATATATATATATATATATATATATATACTTTTATTGGTGCATTGTAGTCTCACATTATAATGTGGCTCAGAATGATAACGACATACATGCATACACACAGCTGATTTCTAATACCAAAATATTCAGAGGGACTCTTAAGAATTAAGTATACTTCCTAATGCAAAAGAGGGTCATTCATTTGTGCCACCTTATAAATAATTTAAAGACTTGTAATCAGTATATGTTTCTTTAGTTTCTTGTATTCTGAATTTGCTAAATCTATTTGTTCATTTGTTAAAACATCTGGTGCAACTTAATATAGACGAGTCAATTGTATAGAATAAGCAACTTCATTATCTATCTAGATGATAGGTAGATAGTTATATACCTACATATTTATATAAGATATGTTATCTATAAATAAGGAATATATTTATATATGTGTGTATATATAAGTATATATGCATATATATTAATTGATCTAAGGAAACTAGGTGCAATCTGTACCTTTTAGCTTTAAAATAATTTGTTTTCAGAATCATTTTTCAAACACTTAAACTCATTTGCTAAAATACTCACATTTAAAGCCTACTCAGCCTTTTCTTATTAAATTTTAAAGAATATATTTTAGAAGTACATTTTCCTGTTTTTGAAACCTTAAATATCAATAAAATAAAAATGAACAAGCTAGTTCAATTCCAATGGGAACTTGTCTTATGAAGTAGATCAATGAAGATTCCAGCTAAGCTCCTAAGAAAAGAAAAATCATCCACCTGCTGGGTGAACTGCCTTTCAACTGGCTGTTTATATATTTACTCACACTGAAAAGGAGCCAGGTTCTGTGACTTTTACCTTTTACCTTTTTCAAATATGATTCTTTTTCCCTTAATAAATATGTGCTTCAAATGTGAGTTAAATGTTGTGCATGTTTTTTGGCCTTTTTATATTTAAGGAAAATAGCTGGAACACCAAAAATATGGAGCAAACACAAAATCCTAAGAGCACTGTCAATTAGAATAAATAATGCATTCTATTTTAACATTTTACTTTTGAGGTTGTATAGAAATGGAATATTATTTAAGAAATAGGAAACTAGGTCAGTTTTTTTGTTTTTTTGGTTTTTTTGGTTTTTTTGTATGTGTGACCGGTCTCCCAGTGCATATGTTGTAAAAGAAACCTATCAAAATACATTGACAGAAATTCTTCTCTCAACTGTTATCATCTGGAGCATCAGACAAATCTGTGGTGAACCAATGATAGCAGAATTCTTTTTCAAGGCACTCAACACAGTGACTTGAAGGGAATCAATAAGATAGAGAGATGGGAGAATCAAATGCATTCCAGTAACAGAGTAAAACTTCTTAATTTTCCTGGAGAGTTCCTTGTGGTCCTCTAGAGAATTGCAAAACCTAGAATCCTAGGCTGGGATGCCCCCGAGAGAAATTGGCATGCAAGTGTAAACTAATTTTGACATAAACCTCTTGCCTGGAAGCATAATATAGCTTCTGATAAGTGCATATGACAATATTTGACATCTACCATACAATTCATGGACTGGTAGAGGCTTTTAGTATTTAAAAATAATATTAAGTATGTCAAATATTATGGCTTTTAATTATTTTATGTTAACTTTTCAACTATATTAGCACCAGAAAAATACTATAAGTTATCAAGCTTAAAACTACATAAGAGCCGGGTGTGGTGGCACATGCTTGTAATCCCCGCGCTTGGGAGGCTGAGACAGGAGGATCGAAGCCAGCCTCAGCTGCTTAGTGAGGCTCTCAGCAACTTAGTGAGACCCTGTTTCCAAATAAAATATAAAAAAGGTCTGGGAGTATAGCCCAGAGGTAGAAAGCCTCTGTGTTCTACACCAAGTACCACCAAAAAAAAAAAAAAAAAAAAACTACATAAGAAACAAGTGTGATGGCACACACTTGTAATCCCAGTATTTGGGAGGCTAGTTCATGGACAGCCTCAGCTAGTACTTAGTGAGGCCCTCTGCAACTCAGTGAGAACTTGTTTTAAAATAAAGAATAAAAAATAAGGCTGGGGGTGTAACTTGGAGTTAGAATGCTCCTGGGTTCCATCTCCAGTGCCACCAAAAAACAAACAAACTACATAAGATAATATAGACCTTATAGACCTTCAAGGAAAAAAAAAAAACTTTTAATGTCCTACTAGTATCAGTTTTTTTTTTTTTTATTTAAAGGGAATTATGGTAAAGATAACTATTCTGTGGGTTTACTTGAACAACTTCTATAAGTCACAGAGAAAAACAAATATGATTTCAAGAAAATTACTGTATGAGCTATCACATGACAGAAAGTTAGTTGTAGTTGTAAAGATACTTCTACTCCTGAGGTAGACATGTCACTCCAGTACTTGGGAGGCTGAGACGAGAATTGCAGGTTTAAGGACAGCCTCAACAAGTAGTGAGACTCTCATTAACCTAGCAAGACTGTTTCAAATAAAAATAAAATAGGGATAGGGGTGTAGCTCAGAAATAGAATGCTCCTGGGTTCAATCCCCAGTATCATGTGTGCATGCACACACACACACACACACACACACACATACACACACACATATACACACACAAGATTTTCCTACTTTTGAATTTTTAAAGAGATCACTGAAGTTAATCATATTATTACTATACTTTTAAACTGACCCTTAATTTTACTTTATTCTTTTATTATAAATAGCATCCCCTCTACTAATATATTCAGGATATATATATATATATATATATATATATATATATATATATATATATTCTGCCTTGGCTGCTTTTTTAAAAAAAATTGGTGGTAATACTGGGGATAAAATCCAGGGGCATTCTACTCTGAGCTACAATTTCAGCCTTATTTATTTATTTAATTATTTATTTATTTATTTATTTATTTATTTATTTATTTATTTGAAACAGGGTCTAGCCATGTTGTGGAGGGCCTTGGTAAGTTACTGAGGCTGGCAGTGAAATACATCCTCCAGCTATGGTGGCACAAGTTTGTAATTCTAGTACTTGAGAAGCCAAGACAGGAGAATTGCAGGTTCAAGGACAGCATCAGCAAATAATGAGACCCTTATAAACCTAGTGAGACCTTGTTTTAAAATAAAAATAAAATAGGGCTAGGGGTAAAGCTCAGAGGTAGAATGATCCTAGGTTCAATCCTCAGTATAAAAAAATTACTGGGATTAAAAGTGTGGGCCACCACAACTGTCTCCTTGATCATTTTTATTATGATTAAAGTAAGAAGGTTCCTATCTATGGACACCCTTCACTGTGCAACAAATCTTGTTTTTCTCACCTATTTAAAAGTATCTCTCCAGTAATTTCCTCTCTGCATCTCTTTGTAATTATCATTTTCCCCATGGTTCACCTGTATCATTCTCATTTCTATCATGAGAAAAAAAATAGTTTCAGAAACCAAATCACTCTCTTGCTACTATTATCCTATTTCTTTGTTCCTCTGTCAACAATATACTTGAAAAAAATTCTGGATTCAAAATACACAGTTCATTTCTAAATATTCTTTTAATCTCATTCTAATCAGGCTTTCACTTCTACAACATCATACGTCTATCAAAGTGAGCCAAAATTTGGACGATGCTGAATCAGTTCTGAGCTTTTACATTACTGCATCCATCACCAATATTTTTAACCATTATTTTCAGATGTGATTGACATATAAAACACTGTACACATTAAATGCATATAAGCAATGAGTACGGGAATAAAGACATACTTGTGAGACCATGAACCGCCATCAAAGTCACAGACGAATCTATCACATGCGAAGTTCTTCCCACCCTCAAATACTTAGCATAGTATATGCCTTCTTTGAAAAATCAAAAAATAAAAAGTTTTAGGGACCTACTATAAAGTAGAATGTCTGTAGCTAATATAACCAGTATTTCATACATCCAATTATTTTCTTTTAATGGAAGCATTTGCTACTCTGGAAACTCAGGAAAGATTCTTCTCTTACATTACCTGCTACACCGATTTAGTTTTCCTTCGTGGGTGCTTTTCATCTTCATTGTCCTTTTTACTTATTTCCAGGTAATCTAATCAAGTTACATGACTGTACGTACTGTCTTTATGCCATTGGTTCCCAACTTTATGTCTCTAGTCTGAAAATCTAGTCTGAATTCTAGACATATATATCAAATTTCCTATAGAATATTGCCACTTGGACAGGTAAGTGGCCTCTTATCATGTCCCAAATGTATCTCTCCATGCAGTCAATTGTAGTTACATCCTTCTCATTCCTCTCTGGTAAAAATGAAAAAAATCATGCAATAGACTATTTGGGGAGACAAAATTCACTTTGATAAATACTCTCTCAGCTTATTCAGTTTAACAAATAGATCACGCTTGTTTTTTCTTTTAGAAATCTTAAAATCCTCTATTATAGGAAACTGTACACTTTACTCTTGAACTTGAATATGGTTTCAGTGGGAATCAAATATAGATCAGATACCAGCCTGTATTCTACTCTTAAAAACAAATTTGGGGAGAATGGCTGTCTTCCCTTAAGTTTGAAGAACAAGTTTATCAAACTGACTTAGAGATATTAGATATAAATTATTATTTGCCTAATTTGCCCATTAATAATTATCCAACTTATTCACAGTATTTAATAAATCACATATTATGACACAGAATGGCATATGAAGCACATTTCTCTTATGTAAGAAAATGTATCTCAAAGTATGTTATCTTGAGGGAAGATAAAATTAAATACAGTTATTTATAATTCACTGAAGACTCAAATACTGACTCCAATCTATAAGAAATGGTGATATGAATATGAGAAAACAAGCCAGGTGTGGGGGTTCCCACCAGTAATCCCATTATGTGAGAAAATGAGACAGGAGTATCAGAGGTTCAAGGACAGTCTCAGCAAGAAGTGAGACTCTCATCAACCTAATAAGACCTTAATTCAAATAAAAATAAAATAAAATAGCACTTGGAGTGCAGTTTGGAGTGAATGCCTCTGGCTCAAATCCTCAGTGCCACAAAAATAAATAAATAAATAAAAAAGAAAACAACTCAAGCTCTTCATTTAATCTTGAGAAAAACTAATGTTCCAGTTATGCAATGTAGAGGTTTCATATATCTCTAAAGGATAAATAATTGCAGTATAAATACTTTTATATATTAAGGTACAGTATGTTTTTTTTGTAAAAACAAATTATTAGGGATATTTAAAGAAACATTTATAGATAAGGAAGATATTGAAGCAGTCTTAAAGAATAAATATGAATTTACTAGTTAAGCAAAGTGCTTCAAAACAGGGATCTCCATATGCAAGAACATAGGACACTTTATGAAAAGTCCTCTAATAAAAACAATCCTTTTCTTGCTTCACCAGCAGACTCAGAAACTATAAAAACATGTATTTTGTGGATACTTATAAAGTAAAATGTTCATCAAATTTGATGCTTGCCAAATGATTGTACTGAACTCATAATTTAAGCTTTCTTCAATAGATAAAAGAGTGAAAATTTACATTTGAGTTATTCTATAAGCATTACTTGGTTTAAGAACAAATTAAAATAAAAAGTAAAAGACACGGTTTCTGAATTCAGCGGACTCAATTCAAAATATTTCCTGAAAACATGGAGACTTCTCCTCTCCTCCATTTTCTTGAAGCACTTAACTCAGAAAACTAGTAATTTAAAAATTTATAAGAACTTTCTCCTCTCTTTAAAATATGTGTAAATCTTTTAGAAAATTGGGTAGAACTTTTATCAGTTTTGTGACCCTGATTGTCTTTCTTAAGAATGTGGGAGACTTCTGTTTGAAATGTCTATATCTAAAGAGATAGATTTTGTTATCCCAGTCTCTGTTGGTGGGCTTTCTTCTCCAAGTAGTAAAATTATCTATTGTCCTAAAGATATGGTAAGTCTGCTTTTCTTATGGATATGCAAATAGCTCACATGAAAATTGACCTTTGAACTGAGAAAGCCGGGTCTATTGATGACTGTAACAAAAGCAACTTCCATAGAACAGAAGGAATAATTTTGATTGAAGTGACATAAGGAGTAAAAAAGAAGGAATAGATTTTGAGATAAATAGAGACAACTATCTAGTGAATTTTATACTAAGAGACATAAATATATGGACCAGTCGCTAAATGAGGAGAGAATCAAGAGGTATTTTGAATACTTGCCAGTCGATATAAAAGGAAAATATAAACAAATACTTAGAGTACCAGTTTTATTTTATTTTATATCAAATTAATTGGCTTTTCATAGTTGTGATAGGTCCTATATATCTAAGAGAATTATATAGACTATGTTTGTATATGTGATGGTATATAAGAGAGGCTGAGAATGACAGAATATCAGGATACTTGCAGACAGAAACAGGTTTAGTGTTATCAGTAATGATGGTCCTGGCTTAGAGTAAGTGGATTATTCAAGAATGATCAATACCTGTATTTTAATTTATTTTGGCTGTTTTTAATACACAGTCTAGGATCCTTAACTGAAAAATATAAAGAAATACATAAGCCTGAATAATCACATGAAATTGTTATTTATCTCATGGCATTCACTAGAGCATATCTAGGTATTTACCAAAATAAAGACTGACTAAAATCCTCACTGATAATAATAATAGATGTTAACAAATAATAATAATAATAGTGAACTATTAATAGCTATAGTTTATCAATTAAAAGGATAAGGTAAATATTTTATAGCTAGCCCAATACAGTAGAGCCATTATTATCACAAATCCATAAATTACAAGTTTTCTTTCAGGTTCCCCTAGAAGAATCTAAGCTTCTAAAATGAATACCATGTCTTCCTTGTGCTTTTTTCCTTAGCACTTTACACAATGCCAGTCAGGGATAAACTTTCAATACAGAATTTATTGAATATTTACAAATTGTGCATTTCTAAGTACGTACATGTACATAGCACTTGATGGGCTTTCTCTCAACTCCCTCCCTCTCCCCACCTTTCCCATACAGAATATTGAGATTGACATTGATATTCCCACACATGCACATAATATTAATGGAAGCGATTCCTTTATTGATTATCACCCCTCACCCTTTTCTTTAGACCACCTTCTTGGCTCCACTGAGGTTTTTACTCTATTATCTGAACTCCCTCAGGTATCCTAATTGCTCCCTAGGTTTCACATATTAGAGAAAACATATGACCCTTTACTTTCTCTGAATGGCTAATATTACTTAACATAATGTTCACCAGATCCATTTATTTTCCTGTAAATGATATAATTTTGTTGTTTACTGCTGAGTAGAATTTCATTTTGTGTATATCTCATAATTTTGTAATTCATTCATCTGTTAATGAACTAGGTTGGTTCTATAATTTGATTAATATGAATTGTGCTGCTATAAACATGGGTAAAGGTATATATTATTATAATATTATGCTTATATAATATTATAAATATATTATTATAATATTCTGATTTCCATACCCTTATAAAGAAACCCCAAAGTAGTATAGCTAGATCATATGGTGGATTCATTCCCAGTTTTCTGAGAAATCTCTGCATTGATTTCTATAGCAGCTGTACTAATTTGCAATCCCACCAACAGTGTGAAAGAATTTCTGTTTCTCCACATTTTTGTTCAGAATTTAGTGTTTGACTTCATGATTATTGCCATTCTAATTGACATTATATGGAATCTGAATGTAGTTTGGATTTGTATCTTCATGATTGCTAATGATGCTGGATATTTTTTATGTATTTATTGGCCATTTGTAGTTCTTCTTTTTTGAAGTGTCTATCTATTTAGTTCAGTTGCCCATTTCTTGATTGAGTAATTTTTCTTTTAGTGTTAAGTCTTTTAAGTACTTTGTATATTCTAGATATTTGTCTTCTATCAGAGGAATAGCTGGCAAAGATCTTCACCCATTCAGAAGGCACATTTTAGACTCTTGATGGTTTGCTTTGATGAGCAGAAACTTTTTAGTTCAATGTCATTCTAGTTACTTTAAAGATAGAAGTCCTATCTAGGCTCACAGTTTCTAGTCCATGATCAAGAGGACCATTTGTTTTTGAGCCTGGGAAGGATGGCAGAACATCATGGCTAGACAGTGGTATGGTATAAAGAATCTACTTAACTCATAGTAGGGAAGAGAAAAAAAGAAGAAAGAGACCGGGGTCTCATGATCCCTTTGGAAGTAAACTTACAATTACTCAATGACCTCTCATTATTTCCAACCATTTACAATTTTAAGCACCTCGCAGTGTTGCCTAATTGGGGAACAAGGCTTTTAATATACTTACCTTTGAGGAACATTCCAATTACATTATCTAGGAAGACCAGATTATTGATATTCTTCAATTTTGGGGAAGAAGGGATTTCTCTTACTGGTCCCTCAATAATTGTTGATAGTTTCTAGGGACAATGAATTAATGTAAGCATATTTATAAGCCTACTTATTGACATTTACACATCCACTAATTTAAATTACATAACATTATATCCAACACCCTAGTAGCCTTTTACATTTCTCAAGGAATATATTAAAAAAATTAAAATGTGGTTTCTGTTTCAAAATGTTTCCAGTTGAGAGTAATACATTCAGATACACCATGTCTGCATTTAGTCCAAATAAGTTTGTTTCAAGAAACACACAAATTTTAGTTTTGACAAATTTATATACTCATATAAGTCAAATTAGATATAAAATATTTTCATCATCTTGGAAAATCTTCTAATGTCTTTCACCCTGCATAATTTTGAGATTAACACAGATTGTTACTTATATCATTAGTTTGTTCTTTTTTATTTCTGAATATTTACATTTTAGAATAGTATTTGCTATGTGAATATACATAAGATTTTTTAGTACTTTTTAAATTTTTTACTGGTGCATTGTAGTCATACATCTTAATGTGATAAACCATGGTGAAGACATACATGCACATATCACCCAATTAGCCCTTATCCAATTTCCGCCCCATTCCCTTCCCCTCCCTCTTTTCCATGCTTGGCTTAGTGATTAACTTTGATATGTTTGTTTAAGCACATCATATGCTTTAGAGAATTTCCCTATTCCCCCCTCCCACCCCCTCGGTTAGGTCACCTTATTTGCTCAGCTATAGACTCCTTCATCTAGAGTTTCTCCTGTTTTGCATTTCTCCCTAACTTTTGTATATTAGGGAAAACATCCAATTTCTTATTTTTTCTGACTGACTAATCGCACTTAGGATAATGTTCCCCAGTTCCATACATTTCCCTGTAGTACTTTTGGTTTCTCTTGAGAAGTTTTTAGGTTTTTTTCATTATTTTTATTTGGAAATAGAATTCCCCTGGGTTCCTATGAGGTATTGTCTCAGTATTATTTTATCTTTTATTTTGAAACAGCTTCTCACTAAGTTGGTGATGGTTTTGCTAAATTGCTAAGGCTGGCTTTGAACCTGTGATCTTCCGGTCTCAATCTCCAATTCCTGGGATTTCAGGAATATATCACCATACATTGCCTTAGTCATTTCTTAATGGTATCAGTTGATTTAAAATGTTTTAAATTTTTATGGTCTAATTTGTTGATATGTTTTATGATTACTATTTTCTATGTTCTTTGTAAAAAAATATTTACCTATCTAAAAATGATGAAAATATTCTATGTTTTCTTTTAGTGAAATAAGTCAAATTGGTTGATAGTGTTATTTAGGTCTTCTATATCCTTAATGATTTTCTGTCCACTTTTTCTATTGATTACTGAGAAAGATAGGTTAAAGATTCCGGGTATTGTCTTTCACTTTTAAGTTGTATAAGCTTTTGCTTCAGTAATTTGAAGAGCTATTATGGAAGAAATCCATTTAGGACTGTCATGTCTTCTGGATTAATTGGCCCTTTTATTACAATTAAAGGTCTCTTATAACCCTGGTAAAATATTCAGTCTGAAATGTTTTCGGATATAAATATTGCCATTCTAACATCTTTTGACTAATCATTGATATGTCTATTTATTCTTTTATTCTAAACCTATTTATGCTCTTTAATTTAAAGTAGAAGTACATTTCTGGTTTTTATGTTGTTTTTTGTCTTTTACTTAAAATATGTATATCATTTATATTCTATATAACTAGTTATATATATCTTTATTATAAATATTATATATTTTAAATTATTTACTATACTAAATGTTTCCCAATGGCCCATGTATTAAAAGCTTAGTTCAAGGCTTGAAATTATTGGGAGGTATTAAAAACTTTCAGAAGTGGAGACTAGTGGTGATTCTTATGGTCACTGGGGCATGCACCTCTTTCTCTTTCTTTCTTTTATTTTCCTACTCTGATGTGAAACAAGTTTTTCTGCTATGCACTTGTAACATGTTATTCTCCCTTGCCATAGGCTCAAAACAATAGGGCCAATAAATGTTGGACTAAAACTTCTAAACCTGTAGGCCAAAATAAACTTTTTATCTTAATAAGTTGGTTATCTCATGTATTTTGCTATAGTAATAGAAAACTGAATAACATAACCATGAAATTTGTATGGATCTTTGCTCCATAAAATGCCTTTAAATTTTCTCAATAAAACTTTTTATTTTGTTTTGCTTTTGGTTTTACTGATATTAAACCCAGGGTCATTCTACCTCCAAGATGTACCCTTTAGCTCTTATTTTGAAACAGGGTCTCACTAAGTAGCTGAGGCAGGCCTCAAATCTGTTTCAGACTCTCAAGTACAAAGATTACAGTTGTATACCACCATGTCTGCCTTCAATAATACTTTGTGGTATCAATCTTTACCACTGAATTTGAAGCCATCTGTAATTTTTTCATAAATTACCTATACCCAGAAAACAAGCAAAGTTTAATTAATTTTTGAGGTGTTTAAATCATTAATAAAAGCTGGACTTTTGAAAATGTACTTTCTAAGTCTCATAACATGATTACATGTGTTTTTTTGTTAAAAATTATTTATGTGATAAAATATTTTGATTGTTTCTAGATACCAAGAAAACTTTCATTTGCATTATTTCCAGTTGATATTGATGTATCGTCTCATTTATACATTATTAAATATTATTTGCTAAAATTTGTTTATATTTTTCACATATTTGTCAACACCTCTCTTGTAAGGTCTTAGTTTTAGCATCAATCTAATGCATCCTTATACTACTTAATACATTTTTTTGCATGCCTTTTTTGTAGAATTGCATTTGATTGGTAAATAATAATTTTCTTCAGCAGTGAAACTCAGAGGTTTTCTACATACAAATATTTTAAAATAAATTTAACTTTTAAATAGATTTTGAATTATTGAATTACTCTATATATTCTTGATGAGCTTTGTTATCTTGTACCTTTTAAGAAATTTATTTCATTCAAACTATCAAATTTATATCTATAAAATTTCAAAGATATTAATACAATGTATTTTTAACATCTGAAATAATGATAATTTTCTCATTCCAGTTATTGGAAATTTATGCCTTATTTTCCTTCTGATAAGTGGGGCTTCAATTTAACCAATTTTATAAACCTTGAAAAACAATTTTGTTTTTATTGACTATCCATTGTTTTGCTATGTCTCTAATTTTGAAGCTAATCATTATTTTCTTTGTTCTCCTTTCACAGAATTTTATTTGCTTTTATTTCTTTGTATTCTGCTTGGAAATATAAGTCAGTATTTTTGTTTGGTAATATAGGCATGAATTGCTATAGAGTCCTTTTAAGTTATAGTTCAGTAATATCCAACAAATTTTTATATTTTGTATATTTATTTCTGTGTAGTTTAAAATAATTCCCAATTTTTTATTTTATTTTAATATCTCACTATTATTTTCACTAAGCATTACTTTATTATTTTATTTTATTTTTCTACTTTTTTCTTAATAACTATATCATCGTCTTATTTTTATTTTTATTTTTTATTTTTGGTGGTACTGGGGTTCCTGGAAGCCCTTCTACCTCAGGGCTACACTCCCAGACCTATTTTATATTTTTTATTTGGAAACAGGGTCTCTTAAGCCAGCGAGGCTGGCTCTGAACCAGCGTGATCCTCCTGTCTCCACCTCCCAAGTGCGGGGATTACAAGCATGCGCTACCACACCGGGCTTATATCATCATCTAATTTTAAACCAATGTTTTTATGGTTTACTGAAGGAACTATATTCATAGTATTTTGTACACAGCCTTATAAATTATTTAAAAACATTCTAAGAAAATACTTTATTATTCTATTTTTACAATAACACATTTAGATGTTCATGTTTTAAATACAAAGTAATTATTACACTTTTATTTAAGTAAGTTATTTTTCAAATTAATGTTTATTTAAAAACAAATATTTTATATTTTCTTTATGTATATCACCACTTACACTGTTCATGGTTTTAGTAGCTGTATCTTTTCTTTTTATATAATTGATATGTAAATTGAAAACTACTTTAAAACTTTTCTTCAGTACCTATTATGTAAAAACAAATATTCTGCATATGTGGGTAGAAAATTATATCATACACACACACACACACACACACATACACAATCATAGTACTGAGAATTGAACTCAAGGGCTTTCTACACTCCCACCCCTATTTTCTTTTTTCTTTTGAAATAACATCTTATTAAGTTGCAGAGCTCCTTGTTAAATTGTTGAGTCTGGCTGAAAACCTGTGATTCTCCTGTCTCAGACTCTTATGTACTGGGATGACAGGCATGTGCCACCATGCCAGGCTTAGAAATTTTGACTTAAATTTTCAAAACTTACATATTTTCTAATGAAAAAGTCTGTTATCTTTAGCTTGTTTTTAATGTATGATTTGTGTAAATTGGTTTTGGTCTATTTACCATTATCATTAGATTTTCACAAATTGATTATGACTTGTCTTTTTGTGATTTGTTTGCCCTGTTTGGGGCTTACCAATATTCTTTTATATATAAATATATACTTTCCATCTAACTTGAAAATGTTCAAACATTTCTTTTAACATCTTATTTACATCTTGTTTTTGTTCCTGGGTATCAATTACACGTGATGAACAATTACACATGATATTTACCTAATATGCTAATCCAGTTTTTTTCTTCAGTATTTTGGGTTCTATTTGTAAATTACAGAATTCGTATTGTAATGCCTTTAAATTCATAGATTTTTATAATGCTAAGAGTTTAACTCAAATCAACACATTATTGTTATTTATAAAATTATATGTGTATATTATCTTATATATTTTCTCTGCTTTCTATTTTAAGTTTTTCTTAAATCCTTGGATATAGAGTGAATATTGATAACAGTTTAAGTCCTTGTTGCTACCTATTCTATATTTTATATCTTGATATGTTTCACTGGCTGATTCTTCTACCACTTGTCACTTCTTTTTATGCATAACAATATTTCATTAAAATCTTAGCACAGTGTCTGTGTTATTAGATTTGAGAAGGTTTGTTTTGTTTTAAAGGGGTATTGACTTATTTACCGAGAATGTGTTCTTGTTTATTTTTTTCTTCATTCAATGCTGTCTAGAAGAATACCCTTTATTTTGAGAATATTTGAGTCCCACTATCATGATGCTATGATATTATTGCCCCTTGAAATCTTTCAATAATACCCAAGGTACTTAATGAGGTATTGACAATAAGGTTTATAGACACCTATGTAATTCTTTGTTCTTTTTGGACTTTTAGAAGCTGATTATTTATACCAATGTACTTTTTTGTCAACATTATTGGGAATTATTTTTATGTATGCATAGATTTGCATTCACTTGAGGATTGAAGGAATCCTCAATGCTGTAGAATGCATTATTTTTATTGTTCTAGCTACTGTGGTTTTCTGATCTGAAATTCTTGATCTATTCACCTCCCATAATCTGATTTTTATCTCTTCTCACTCAGTTTTTTTATCTTAATTCACCAATGCATCATATATATATATATATATATATATATATATATATATAGCCCCTTGTATATTGTATATATATACAATATATATATATATTTACTATATTTACTATATTTACTATATTTAATATATATATATATATATATATATATATATATATATATATATTAGTAGCTCTACCTTTATCTACAGTAATTTTTTTTCTTGGAGGAAGCTTAAACAGTCATAGGCTTCACTTTATTGTTTTTTCTTTTAATCAAAACCACCATTCTACATTAAATGTCCTGAATCCTTTTCAAATATTGTGTATAATATTCTAATAATTTGTGATAGAATAGAGTGCATATCCTGTCGCATTCTAGGATGCTTTTAAATATAAGAGCAAAAGTCTGTTCACTGACTTTTTCTTTAATGGTACTAGGGATGGAACCCAGGGCATTCTACCTCTGAGCTACAACCCTAGGCCTATGTTTTACTCTTTACTTTGAAACAGGGCCTCACTGATTTGTAAAGGACCTCACTAAGTAGTAGCGGAGGCTGTCCTCGAACAGTGATCCTCCTGTCTTAGACTCTCAAATGCTGGGGTTACAAGCATCTGCCACCACACTTGGCTCTGTTCACTGATTTTTTAAATGTAATATATTGAAATAATAAAGATGATAAAAAGTCATCCAAAGAAGTACTGAGAAATGTGTAAGTGAAATATTTAGGCAAATAAATTTCTCACATAGAAATGTGGAGAAATGATAATGATAATGGCTTTCTCTCTTGATATGTTGAGAAGCTAATGATGCCTTTGAAATATCAATGACCACACCTTCTATTTACTATGATCACATATTTTCTAATATCATTGCTCAATTCTTATGGATAATAAACCAGTTTTTATGTTGGTACTTCACAGGGTATTTTTATTTCTTCAAGTCATCTGGATGTAGTTATGGAGGCGTTTTCCTTTTAAATTAAATTTCTCAGAAATTCTTATAATGAACTTCCACTAACTAAGGTAAATTAAGATTCTCTCTTTATCCTGTTAGGTAAAAGTAGTTGAGTAAGCTTAAATGTATACTAGAATGGCTGCTAGAATCTCATGTTTAGAATATACATTTGTCTATGACACTGAGCCAAGGTGAAAATCTATGAGAATCGTAACCTCTTTATTGTTCAGAGGTTAAAGCCAATGATTTGTAGTGGTTATACAGCTAAAAGAACAAGCTGTGCTAAAGACGATGCTTTGAGAATTTATATAACACTGGTATATAGTATTAAGAGAAAAAAAAGTAAAGGTCGTATTACCAGAGATCCTGGCCAGAAGTATCCTGACTTTGCCAAAAAACCAAATCCAGCCACTCACATAAAAAAAAAAAAAAAAAAAAAAAAAAAAAATCTAAAAGTCTTGGTCAAACTGTGGTCTGGTTGATCACTGTTGGAAAGAGGAAAGTTACTGTTGCCTGGGGGTAGTTTCCTTGTCATGAATGTTTCTAGATCTGATCTGCTGCTTCTAAATTCCAAGGTGATTGCAGAAGTGAAAAATCCAGAGAAGGGACAAAACAGAAAGGCAAGATAGAGTTAGTTAGACCTTAAAGTTTAGGACAGTGACTAGAAACGTCTAAGTGCCACGTGGTGATCTAGAACAAGATAATCTACCATCTGTTGATTATGAAGTCTCTGAATATTTAGTTATTATTATCATGTTGTCTTCAAACTTGAAGTTTTTTTTTTTTTTTTTTAGTATATGGGGATGTGGGGAAATAAAAATTCTTGTCCACTCTTGGTTGTATTATAAATTAGTACAACTACTATGGAGACTAGTATAGTGGTTACAAAAAAAAAAAAAGATTAGGCATAAAACCACTGTATGACTCACCTATACCACTCCTCAATCTCTTTCTAAAATAATTTGTCAGAATATTAGAGTGATGTGTGCATACACATTTTTATAGCAACATAATTTACAATAGCCAAATTATGAAACCAACTGAAGTACTCATCAACTGATAAATGGATAAAAAATGTGGTATATAATACAATGGAAGTTTACTCAGCAATAAAGAGAAACTAAATTATATAATTTATAAAAATAAATGGAATTAGAGAACATTATGTTAAGATCAGCCAGTTTCAGAAAGTCGAGGGTCCTATCATTTCTCGCATATGTGGAAGTTAAGGAGAAAACAGCAAACAAAAAGACTTGAGATAATAAAGTAGAACAGTGGAAGGTGACTGGGGAAGTAAAGTACGGGGTGTAAAAAGGAGAAAGGATGAAGGAAATAGTTCAAATAATGCTATGTTCATATATGAATATATTAGCACTAATCTCACTAATACGTGTGGGGATGGAGGGGGAGTAGTGTGGAATGCAGAAGGAAACACATCAAGTTCTTTTGTGAATGTTTATATCACTTTGAACTTTCATATGCTATATAATTACAATGCACAAATAAAAGTGTATATATATAATATATATATGTGTGTATATATGTATGTGTATATATATATATATATGGTTAACATGTCTGTGTATGTGGAGTTGAGCAGAAATATCATTCAAATTTCAGAGTTCAACATCTGACATCTTCAGTCTCCAGTGAAGACTCAATGCTTTCCTGTCACAGTAGAAGATAGTTTCCTCTGCTCTTATGAATAAAATCCATTATATAAACCTCCTTTAAGAAATAATTGTATTATTGCTGTATTTGGTAAATATGATAATCATAAATTCATAACTTTACTAATAGGACTTAGTAAAGGGTAAGTTCCAAATAAAAAATATATAATTTGTCAAAATCAAAGTAATTATAGTCAATGATTTAAAGATTTATCTTTTAAAATTTTTCATTGGCACATTGTATCCATACATCTTAATAGGATGCAAGATGGTGGAGTCATACATGCACACATCAGCCAATTAACTCTTACCCAGTTCCCACTCCATTCCCTCCCCCTCCCTCCTTTCATATTTGGCTTAGTGATTGACATTGATATGTTTGCTAAAGTACATCATATGCATTAGAGAATTTCCCTCTTACCCCCTCCCATCCCCTCAGTTAGGTTGCCTTGTTTGTCATCTATAGAATCTCCTTCTTCATCTAAAGTTCTTCCTACAACCCATTTTCTTCCTAGTTTATGCATATTGGGGAGATCATCCCATTTCCTATATTTTATGACTGACTAACCTCACTTAGCATAATGTCCTCCAGTTCCATCCATTTCCCTGTAAATGACGTAATTGTGTTTTTCTTTATGGTTGAGTAAAATTCCATTGTTTACATATTCCATAGTTTTGTAATCCATTCATTTGTTGATGGACATCTTCGCTAGTTCTATAGTTTGGCAATCGTGAATTATACTATTAGAGCCGGGCATGGTGGTGGATACTAATAATTCCAGTACTTGGGAGGCTGAGACAGGAGAATATGGTTTGCGGCCAGGCTCAGCTACTTAGTGAGGCTTTCCACAACTTGGTGAGACCCTGTTTCAAAAATAAAAGAATAAAAAGTCAAGTTTGGGATGTAGCTCAGAGGTCGAATGCCCCTGGGTTCCAGCCCCAGCACCACACACACACACAAAAGATTTATGTTAGAATGAATCTTTCAGTAGGGTGTAGGTTGGCCTATGTGCATGGACAACTGCTCCTCAACAATCCTTTGCATCTAATCATTGTATGAAATAAAAATATTCTTGTTACTATGACACATGCTATGGTACTATTCAAAACAGTCTGGAATGTTCAGTGATGTGTAAAATTATATTAAAAGTAAATAAATGAAGTAAAATTAAACTGTAGAAAATTTTAGCAAATTCTATCAAGGTCAAAGAAGAATTTATAACTGTTTAAAACATTATTAGATGTTAAATTATAGTATTATGATCCAGAAACAGGTTTAACATTATTAAAATATAAATTGATTAGTTTGGATGGACTAGAGAATATAGTAATTATCTAATTCAAGCAATTAAATATGTGAACATGTAGGATCTGTGTGGAGTAGCTTTCTTTGATTCATTTTTGTTTTGTTTTGTTCTGTTTTCAATGCTGAGAATTAAACCCAACATTGGATATACTAGGCAAGTACTCAAATTCAGCTACATCCTCAGCCCAGTCTGGTATACTCCATTGATAATTAATATTAAATAATACCTACTTTGTGCCAGAATAAATTTCAGCTACTTACAATTGTTTCTCTTATTCCAAACCTCCATTTAATACTATGGTGCTTCTACTGTTTTATAAAAGTACCATACATGGAATTATGGCAAAGAAAATTATTATTGTCAATACTTAATACACAACCCCAGGGAATGTGGTCAAAGAGTTCAGAACATGCTACTCCAAAATATACTCCTTTGGTATATGGACTATTTGGAGATAAAGATACTTAAAAAGAGAAGATTAAAAAAAATTCAGATATCACTTATTAAAAATTCAGGAGATAAAATTTTCATTGAAATTAATCTCCCTTAAAGTATAATTATTTACAATAAGAATTAAATTTGGGGAAGTGGAGGAAAATTTGCACAAACAAACCTTACTAAGAAGTCAGTCCTCTAACCTATTAACAACCTTAGTCCAAACCCCTTTTCTTTGTTACAGTTCATAATTTAGCATTTTTAATTGGTCTCAGCATAGGTATTCAACTCTACTTTTGTCTTTGGATCTGCGTTTCCTGATGAGGACTTACCTGAGGACAGGAGCAAGATTTTGTCTCTTCTATAACAGAATAATAAAAGGAGAAAAAGTATTGGGCAGAAACTGAAATAGAAAGCCTTATCCTATTGGCTCTGTGTCCTTCCTTTAAGTTCTTAAAATTCTCATTATGTCATCTTATTTAACCTTATAAATCATAAAAGGAATTTGACTATGATGCTTACCTTCTAGTTATGTGTGTAGTATATCTCAAGAAAAATTGTTTATCCCATTCCTTGTATAGTAAAGGTGATAGCAAATGTCACTGTTTCTATTAGGGTAAGTTGGCAAGCACTATATGAGAGGCTGCCTTTATTGTTTTATTTAAGTGAACCTTTCTATTTCTGATGCCCAAAAATTATTATTACTGAATTATTTTCATTATTACTGAAATAATAACAAACAAAGTTTCAAACAACAACAATTGCATAGGTTTAGGTTTGTTCACTCTGAAACATTTATGGAGCCATTATCATCTGCTGATTTTATACACAGTCCATGGGATACAAAGATAAGCCAAATTAATGATGGATGGAAGGCTAGTCTATCTAAGTGTATTATATGGCAACCAAAGGTCTTGAGATTGGTAGAGTGCACCATACTTTTATAGAATTATTTCACACATACTGTGTTATTTTACACTGTCAGATAGGCAAAGTAGGATTATTATTTTTAAAACACACAGAATATGATGATTTTAGTAGTGTATGCTTTTAAACTAGAGATGAAGATTATTATTGAGGCAGAAAATAGAGAAGAAATTGCCATGAAAACAGGTAGAACAAGTCTTTGGAATATAATTATGTTAACCATTACAGTACTTTTCTTCTCTCATCAGCAGTTGTTTTCCCATTTTATGCCAATCTCATACCCATTCAGTTTGGTTTTGGTTGATTTTGTGCAGAACACAACAAATAAGTTAGTCATATAAAATACATTTTGATTAATGAAAACAAAAAGTAATAAATAACTCTTGCTCAATATTTCACTGTGTGATAATAGTAATAATTGTTTTAATATTTAATTATAAAAATTATCTTTTAATGGTAAATAAAATAATCTGCCTAAAAATATAAGTATTTTCTTTAAATATTTCTTTAATACACCTTTAAATACAAACAAGTAAAATATTTTATGTACATGCAGTTTAGTTTGTATCCATTTACCAAGGAATGAACAAAAGTATTTTAAAATGTTTTGTATTGCCCGGCGTGGTGGCGCACGCTTGTAATCCCTTTTCTTGGGAAGCAGAGACAGGAGAATCGCGCAGGTTCAAAGCCAGCTGGGCTGGCTTAAGAGACCCTGTTACCAAATAAAAAAGTATAAAATAGGTCTGGGAGTGTAGCCTGGAGGTAGAAGGGTTTCCAGGAACCCCAGTACCACACACAAAAAAAATGTTTTGTATTAGTATGAAATAAGGTATAAATATGTATCTAGATATTTTAATATTGGCTGCAATTGCACTCAGTAATGGCCTTAAACTTTACTCTTTAAAAATATAACAAGGTTTTAATGTAGTAAATTTTGTTCTGAGAACAATATAAAAATATGATCACAGTTATGCTAGATATCACATTTTCTAAAGAATGTGTTTTTTAAATTTTATCTATTAGGAGACAAATATGTACAAATCTGCCTTTGATATACTGTTTTGGTTTGACCTTTTAAAAATCTTTCATTTAAAATACAATTTTAAGAAAAAATGTCTTCTGAAGGTAGTATAAATGTCTTTAAAGTTTTTATTTCAGTCATCACATACTTTACACTTGTGAGAAGTATCCTAAGATGCAGATTGATAGAGCATTTTAGAGTTCAAAAGGAACTTTCAGTTTATTCTAATTTTGACGTACTAGTGTGAAAATAATAACATTCCAGGGAACCATGTGACTTGGGTTTCCAGAGTATCAGGATTACAATTTAGGAGTTGAAAACTCAATTATTCAACTATCTTCATATCACGGTTCAAATAGTTCTCCGGAAGCTGAGGAGACCTTCCAGGTTTTTTAATACATCACAATAAAGAACTTAAGGATGTATCGGGTACGAGTAGCAAAGAAAGGCATGTATTATAAAGTGGAAAGTACATAGTTGAGAATGGGAATGGGGGTGATCTGAGAGAGAGTTGCTTTCTCTTGGTCTGGGGTTCTGACATTCATAGAGGAACAGTAGCTAGGAAACTAAACTAAAGGTTGAGTTAGGTGAGGTTATGCAACTTCTGGCCAGTTTTTTTGCACTTGTTTATTGACTGTATATGTTCTATTCATGATGCTTTCCACAGCATGTCTCAATAGCATCTTAAATCTCCACCCAAAGGTGTGTGTGATTCTCTTATAAGGAAGCCAGGGCCATGGTCACCAAGGTCTCTAATGGGCCTGCTTCCTAAAGAAGTGGTTTCTCCTGAAACCTTCTAGTCTTGCAGGTTTGGGAATTTTTCATCAGTCAATTTGAAGGCTGTAAGAGAGGACACAAGCAAAGGACACGAACTAGGTTGCTAATAAACTGTTTATTCTGCATTACAATGGTTTATGGGTGTTACTTGTTGACATACAGTGTTCTCTTTTCCTAAATTCCTAAATCATGACGCCCAGGAAAAACATTAATCTATGTGACAGACAATGTAGGTAAGAAGTGGCTTTCCTTTGGAAATTAGAGAGCAAGAGCTCACTTATATATATTCAAATCTGTTAACAAATAAAAATCAAAATGATCAAGTAGAGGAGCAATATAAATTAGGCCAACCATTTTTTTTTGGTGGTACTGGGGAATAAATCCAAGGGCATTCTACCTCCAACTCTATATTTTTATTCTTTATTTTGTAACAGGTCACTGAGTTGCAAAGGGCCTCACTAAGTAGTAGCTGAGGCTGTCTGTGAACCATGATCCTCCTCTCTCAGCCTTCCAAATGCTGGGATTACAAGAGTGCATCACCATAACCAGCTGGGCCAACCATTCTTAATAAAGCTACTGGCTTGAATTGCCCATGATTTTAAAAACCATGATTTGTGTCTTCCATTGATGACTCCAGATCTTTTTCTAATATAATCTTCTTTCTAATGTTAAATAAAGGTATCCCTTGTTTTACTTCCACAATCATGATGTAAAACTTCCTTTCTTAAATCAACATGTAGGGACTATTCCTCTTCCAAATTTTATTAAAATAACAAAAATTAGAGAAAAGATGCACAAAATTACTACATACAAAGGCTATCACATAGTGATACCCTCTTAGTGAGACTCTTTCAAAATAAATTATAAAGAAATAGGGCTGAGGATGTAACTTGGAGGTAGAATGCCCCATGGTTCAATATCCAGACCTGCTAAGTACCTGATGCTATCCATGAGCTGTGATCCTCCTGTCTTCACCTCCCACATGCTGGGATTACAAGATTGTGCCACCATACCCAGCCTACATAGTATTTTTTTAAATGTATTCTCAGGATATAGAATAGAATTCCATTGTGTGTATTTCTCATAACTTTGCAGTCCATTCATCTGTTGCTTGAGATCTAGGTTGGTTCCATATTTTGGCTATTACAAATTGTGCTGCTATGAACATGGGTATGCATATGTTACTGAAGTTCTCTGATTTCAGTTCCTTTGGAAAGATACCCAGGAGTAGTATAGCCGGAGTTCCTTTGGAAAGATACCCAGGAGTAGTATAGCCGGATTATATGGTGGATCCATTCCTAGTTTTCTAAGGAATCTCCACATTGATCTCTATAGTGGCTGAACTAGTTTTCACTCCCACCAACAGTGTAAAAGAGTTTCTATTTCTCCAAATCCTTGTTATTTGACTTCTTTATGCTTGCCACTGTTATTGGGGTTAGATGGAATCTTAGTGTAATTTTGATTTGCATCTCCCTGGTGGCTAATGATGTTGAATATTTTTTATGTATCTAATAGCCATTTGTATCTATTTTTTTGTGAAGTGTCTATTCAGTTCAGTTGCCCATTTCTTGATTGTATTGTTTGTTTTGCTAGTATAGAGTTGTTATATTTTTAGATTATGAAACTCTTGTCTTATACAGAAAAGCTAATGAGAATCATGGGCATCCCTGTGTTGGTCCATATGCTAACAAATCAATCCATTTCCACTGACATAATCTATTTATTCTAACAGAATAAAATAAAAATAATATTTGATAATTAATGTCTATAATGCTTGAGTATAGAGCGAAAAGATCTATGATTTCCTTGGAGAATCTCTCTTAAAAGAAGAAGAAAGATATAAAGTATGGAATGTTACCAAGTTATTTAATCCCATAAATATTTTAGCAAGATACAAAAGAGATTTTGTATTTTTAGTTTTGTAGAAAATTTGAAATGAGAGAAAATCCCCAGCAAAAACTTATTTGAGAAATAGACTATTCAGAGAACATTTGAATTTGGAATAAATTCTTATCTCTACATTGATTCAACTCACCTACTTTTTTTTCCTAGTGAAGTGCTAGTTGGAGCTGTTATTTCATCTTAATTTGCTTTCTTTTCTGTATCTGAAAGGAAAAAATATAAAATTTCTGAAATGTACATAAATATTAAACATAGTTCTGAAAGCTAAAATATATTAAACAAAATAATTATCTTAAAAATTGATTCCAAGATTTTCTATAAACCACTTTTATATTATCTGGATTCCCTTTTTCACATCAAAAAGAAGGCTCAGGCATTGCAAATGAAATAAATGAGTTACCCAAAATAACCTAGTTGCCATGTCTACATAGTGCAGAATGACTGGTAATTATTGGTGAAATGTGGGTGGTATGTTCAGGCAATCTAGAACATTCTAGCCAACACTTTATTTTTCTTAATATCTTCCCATTTACTTGGATAAAAATGGAAACATAAGGGCAAAGCTCAGTGTTGGTAATGATTAGAATTCAATTAAGTATTTAGTTATTATTTATAATGTTTTAGTATTGCCTAGGATATTCTTAAAAAACTTGGAAGCACAAAAACTATTTGTTCTCTTTGGATTGAATATTTATGTTCATCATCATTATTTGAATATATCTGTAGAAAAATAAAGACTCATTTGTGTAGAAATTTGGGGAAAATTGATACTTCAAAAATACATAATATAGCCAGCAATGATGGTGCACACTTGTAATCCCAGTACTTGGGAGGATGAGACAGGAAGATTACAGGTTCCAGGACAGCCTCAGAAACTTAGTGAGGACCTCCACAACTTAGTGAGACTCCTGTTTCAAAATAAAAAAAATAAATAAAATAGAGCTGGAGGTGTAACTCAGAGGTAGAAGGACTCTTTGTTCAATCCCCAATACCAAACACACACACACACACACACACCACACACACACGGCAGAACACTGAGTGGTACATAATAGACATGATTAATTGTATGTACAAGTGTCCGTGCTGTCACTTGTATGCTCTCTCTGCTTAAAATTTTCTTCTTATTCTAGCTTAGAAAAATGTCTAATTAACTTTTTGACACTCAGATACTGTTATTAATCTTTTTCTCATACAAAACTGGTCAATCATTCCTTTTTTGTCCCCAGTTAAATGTCTCCACTGGAGAAAACATTTGATGAAGACTAAAGCCATTTCCTCCACTATTCCATCCATAGCATGGTTATTGGCACAGTCGATTGCTATTGGTAGAAAAGTCATAAAAAAAACTTCTTCCTCCTTATGAGTCATAGGTAGAGACATTTTGCCTAACCATTAGCTGTGTATTGAGAGTTGATTAAATGGTAATGTTAAAAATAACGTGTGACTGGGACATGTCAAAACAAATATTGATTTTGAGTGGCTTGACACTTAAAAATATATGTACATAATTCTCTCCAATAATGATATTAATACACGATTAGGCAAAAATCGCACCTATACACAAGTATCTCTAAAGAATGAAATGCACCATACTCTATAGAATTTGCAGCTAGGTATGTTTTATAGTATTTAGGAAATAATTTTAAACAAATGTGGCCTTTTCTGGCTTAGTTTTGAAAAAGTGTATTTTATCTTAATTACTCATTATTGTTTTATAAAGAGTCTGTTTAATGATATAGAAGTATATACATGTGTCATATGTATTTGGTAAAGAAAGATATTGTATATATTCTGTGATGTATACAGATTATTTTCTCTTTTAATATTAGAAAATATATAGTTTTAGAAATTATAAGTCAGTTAAGCCTCAGGTATTTAGTGATTATCCATGATTGGAGAAGTCACAGACCCCTCTGAGTTTCTCATTTTCATCCTGTCAATATCCAAGTTTACTTAGAACATCCAAGTACTATTTATAAAATCTTATAAAATTATTTTTTCAAATTATTGATAATCATAAATAAACAATTGATAATTCATTTAACTGCAGTTTGTTGTTTTATAAATATTGCGTATATTTTTATAAATGTAATACATTTTCATATTTTATCCAAAAATATATTTCTAATAACTATGTTTACTTTTTAATGTTTTTCTGTTTTCTTATTTATAAAATAAAAATGCTGCCCATCAACAGTGTCTTAAAAATATGACGTCTAAAACAAAATTTTCCAAGCGGGGTGTGGTGGCACACGCTTGTAATCCCCGCGCTTGGGAGGTGGAGACAGGAGGATCGCGCTGGTTCAGAGCCAGCCTCGCTGGTTTAAGAGATCCTGTTTCCACATAAAAGAGTTAAAAAACATAGGTCTGGGAGTGTAGCCCGTGGGAGTGTATCCCGGAGTTAGAAGGGCTTCCCAGGAACCCCAGTATCACACACACACACACACACACACACACACACACACACACACGCACACACCAAAAAAAAATAATAATAATAAATAAATAAATAAAATAAAAAATAAAATAATTTTTTTTCTGCCAGTATCTTTTTCCTTTAAATTACATACACAAAACTGAGTGTGCTGATGCACATCTGTAACCCCAGTATTTGGGAGGCTCAGAAGGAGGATGGAAGGTTAGCGACCAGCCTCAGTAGCATATCAAGACTGCCAGCTACCTAGCAAAACCCTAGCAAAAAGTGGCTGGGTTATAGCTTAGAGGTAGAATGCCCCTCAATGCACAGCACAATAAAAACAACAAAACTACATATGAAAACCATATTTTAAGGTTTTCTACAAGATAATAATAGTCTAGTTAAAAAACTTACTAGTTTAAATGAGAAGAAACTTAATAAGTGAATTTGTATTTCATGTCATTTCAAGCAAAATTATGATTGTATTGGGGGCTTTAAAGTTTTGGGTTTGAGAGTTTTGTCCTGTTAAATTATTAAAAGTTTGTCAATAATTATTGTTTTGTATATAAGAATATAGTTTTCTTACAAATAGATTGAAGGTAAAAAGGAACTCATTAAACCACTTTAAAAATTTAGAATCTATAGACATAGTGTTGACTTCCTTGTTTTCCATGTTCTTTTTTCTATACTACCTGGCAGCATTATTTTTCAGAGAGGATGAAACCATTTGGGATTTTTTCTATTATCATCACTGAAGACAATTTCTATATTTCATCATATTTTCAGGCTGTCTCAAATTTCAATCAGTCAGTGTTACTTTAACATAACTGTGGTATATGTTGTTGTTCCTACATTTGTCATTTTATACCATTGATTACTCAGACTGCTTTTTAAAATATGTATAGAAAACTCAAAATGACTTAAGAATGAGAAATCTAATTAGCTCATACAATTAGAATTTTATATGTAGAAAAAGTTTTTTGGACTTAATCCAACCAGTGTGTTCACATTGCTCTATAATTTTCTAGACATCTCTTTCTCTGTGTTACTTCTTAATTATTTTAGTACAAAAAGAAGTCTGTAGTTTTTCCTAAGACTTTAATTTGCATAAGTTAATAGCTAGTAAATTAAAATCAACTTCTTTCTCCTGGCCTCTTTTCAACAGTGAGAATTTTTATTCATTGTCTTCCATACATTTCCCCTCGCCTGTTATTGACCCAGATTATGTCAAACACCCATTTGTGAATTAACACTAGGCTTTTATCTAGGTTTCTGATGAATCATTACCAAAGGAAAGAACTAAGCATAATTGTCTGTACTTTGATCATCACCTACCTCTTGAGTTTGGACCAATTCACCTTGGCTACAAGGAAGCAGGCCACAATTTTCTCAGGACCGATTGTCCTGAGAAATGATCTAGCTCAAGATCTAGCTCAAGCTAGCTCTTAATGCTGAGTCTTTGTGTTTGACTTGACACATACATATAAAATCTCCTAAATTTATACTCACTGTTAAGAGTTATGTCCGCACAATAGCACCACCATGCTCAGCTCAAAATAAATTATTTGAATCACTGCCAGAAACAAAATTTTATATTATATCCTACATTTTGCTTGATTTTTTTCTTAAAACAGTGAATTTATTAAGGGATGCTAATTCTGATATTGCAATATGATATAAGATAATCTACTTTTGGCCTTAGGAAAACAATATAATTCTATACATTAATATTTCATCATTAAAATCAAGCAAACAACAACAGATCAGCAAACTTTTCAGCAACCATGAATTTCCTGCATTTGTTCAAAATGAATTAACCATGTATTAGACCTCAAGTCATTCCAGTATTCAAGCCAAAAATTAATATTATTTCTGGATAGAAATAATAATTGTGACAAATATTTGATTTTTTGAATCATACTATGATTCATAATTCTATTGCAATAATAATAAATTCCTGAAAAAAGTATAAAGGGCTGCTTATGTTGTTTGCCTAATTAAAAACACTTATTGGTACAACCAAAGCCCCATATATTGGAGGTTAAAAAATAGAGACAATATTTCAAAGGACATGAGTATTCTCAATATACATAATTATTCTAACATGATAAGGTTTTGTGCTGTGTTAGCAAAAATCTAACAGTATGAACTCTGATAGGCATGCTACCCATAATCATCAAGGTAAACACTGTTTCTTTCTCTTAATTGTGTTGAACCATACGTTGGACAGAAAATTTAGTACATATGCTGACAATACCTTTTTGTTTTCCTTCTATTTGGAGAGAAAGACTAGAGGTTCACAGTAGACTAATATCTTTCTCTTTTAAACTATACTAGAAAATGGCTGTAATTGAGGCTAACTTTGAAAAAGTGGCTGTAGTTGTAACTGCTTATCCTGGCATTTATAAAGCATTTTACAGTGGTGACTGCCTCTGTTTGTAGCCTGTGTTGCTGCCTCATCTGTCATCTCTGCTGGAAAATAAACATCTTGTTCACATACAATATGTGACTGTCATCACCCTGCCCAAACATTTCTTTTTGTAATCTGTGTGGTTCACAGCTGATTTTTTTTAAGTGGTGTAGATGCCTGCATGCTAGTGATTTCCAGTATTAGTATTTAATTTATTGCAATTATTCACTTATGCGGTTTTCAAGCACTGTAGCTACAGATAAATCAAATAAAATGACATCATCTGAAGCTACATGCAAGTAACTTTAAGATTTTCAACAAAATTCCAGCATTATTTTTCAGGTATGCTTAAACAAAAATGTTGTACTAAAACTTGCTATGTGATAATCTATAAATTCATATTAAAATTTATAATATATTTTGAGGAATATACCAATGAGCTTGGCTATCTTTTCCTAATTGTTGGGTACATAAAAAAGAGTTCTTTCACCACTAATATTAATACCTTTTTGTTTTTATACAAATAAGAATCTTAGTTTTTCTCTTTTGTTTTTATAGTTTAATTTTGTAGGTTTTGTGTTTGTTATTTTTCATGGCTCTTTTTTTTGTTCTGTTTTTCTTATAATAACTCATAATTCTCTGTTACCAGTATATATAAAATTCAGTAGGATGCATCTTTGCTTAAATTTTCCCATACTACACTGTTTCTATTCAGCCATTAGAGTTACTTTCCTTTGTTTCATTGAATAGCCAAGTTTAAAAAGTTAAGTAACATGGCAGATTCCTAAGTTCATTCAATTGGAGTGCTAGAAATCGGTGTCCCTTACCTACTCTGCCTTACAGACACCTATAGCCAATAAGAACCAATAATCTCTGCCTTAACTATTCAAAGATTGCTGAATATATCAATATGCAGTGCTTTTACATTATGGAATGAAAAGAAAATATGAAAAATATTTTCATTTTTTTCTTTCTTTACCTAAAGAGTAAGCCAAGAATTTTGGTAAGGAACATCATCAGCTATTGAGCAGGACATGTCTTAAATAAAGTCTCAACACAACTTAAGGATGACAGGCTGGAATGGGACTGAATCTAGAATTAATTTTTTAAGAACATATAACATATTGGACTAAAATTAGTCCTTTTGATTTTTGTAATGTGTATTGTAAGAAAAAAAGTGACTTTCATCCAACAATAAGTTTAATAGATAAGATTATGAGATTTTGAATAAATAAATAGACCAAGTATCTAAAAAAACTGACTTTTCCATTCACCATCTTATTATAATCTACTTTATTTGTTAAACACAAAAATAATCATCAGAAATAATTATAATGATAGACCCAGGGAAGTAAAATATATATACCACAAGAAAAAGCATCAGTGACACCCATATTATCTAGTCAAATTAAGAAAATGTAGATCCTGGGTAGTAGACAGAAATGCCTTGAGTGAAGTTGGTAATATTCCACCTGTCAAGAAATTATCTTGATAGTATCTTTAAGTAATAGAATAATTCTACATAAACCAATTTCATTTTACCTGCCAGTGTCTGATAAGTTTTGTTGCTAGGATTTTGTCAGAATTCAGTTAAGAAATTTAATATGGTAAGATATGATCCCAGCCTCTGTTATACTCTGAAGAATGGCTTATCATAAACTAAAAGGAAATCATCAAATTTATTATTAAACAATAAACATTATCATATCTACTTTACCAGTTACAAAAAAGACAGACATAAAATCACATAGAATGATTACTTCGCTGCAACCTCCTGCTTTCTATATTTACTGCTAGTATTTTTGTAGAAATATTTTGAAAAAGTACTGGTAATTTTATAGATAACATCTGATTAAATATATAAATAATTGAACTATTTGTTTTCTTAGCAATGAGTTTCTTGAGTTTTCTGTATATTCTAGGAATTACTCCTCTGAGAGATATTTTGCAAAAAAATTCTACCATTTTGTCTGTTCTCTTTTGAGGTTCTTTATAGTTCCCTAGGCTGTGCAAAAGCTCTTCAGTTTAATGCAATCCCATGGGTTGATCCTCCTTTTAATTTATTGTGCCTTTGGGGTTTCGTTGAGAAAGTTTTTACCTGTGCCCATGTGTTGAAGTGTTGAACCTATGCCCTCATCAAGGAGCGGCAAAATCACTGGTCTTGTTTCCGAGTCTTCGATACATCTTGAATTGACTCTTGTGCAAGGTGAGAAAGTGAGGTTTATTTCTATTTTTCTGCATATGTTTAACCAGTTTTTCCAACACCATTTGTGGAACAGGCTAACTTTTCTTTAGTGTATGTTTTTAGCATCTTTGTCAAAAATTATTTGGATGTAAGAGTAAAGATTTGTTTGTAGTCCATCGATCTACATGTCTGATTTTGTGCCAATACCATGCTGTTTATATTACTATGGCTTTGTAGTATATTTTGAAGTCAAGTATTGTGATGCCTCCTGCATGGTTCGTATTGTTAAGAACTACGTTGGCTATTCTGTTTTTTCTGCAGTTCCAAATGAATGTAAGGACTGATTTTTCTATATCTGTGAGAAATTACCTTGGTAATTTAATGGGTATTGAATTGAATCTGTAGATCACTTTTGGAAAAATAATCATGTTCCAAGAACATGGAAGATATTTCCGTCTCCTAGGGTCTTCTATTTCTTTTTAAATTTTTCTATTTTTCTTTGAAGAGGTCTTTTACCTCCTTGGTTAGGAAAACAAATAAATCCATCAAAAACTGGGTAGGTGAACTAGATACTTCACAAAAGAAGAAATTCAAATGGCTAATAAATGATTAAAAAATGTAACAATCAGAGAGATGCAAATAAAAACTACCCTAAAATTTCACCTGACTTCAATTAGAATACAATCATTTTTTAATGGGAATGGAACCCAGAGGTATTCTACCTTGGAGCTACATCCCCAGCATTATTTTTATTCTTTATTTTGAAACTGGTCTTACTGAGTTGTAAAGGGCCTCGTTAAGTAGCTGAGGCTATCTTCTGGTCTCAGCCTTCCAAATGCTAGGATTTCGAGTGTGCTCCACCAACCCCAATTAAAATGGCAATAATTTTTAAACACAAATAACAACAAATGCTAACGAGAATGTGGAGAAGTGGAAACTCTAGTACATTGCTGATGGGATTACAAATTAGTGCAACAAATTTAGAAAACAGAATGCAGGATCCTCAGAAGAATGGGAATGGACCTGCCATATAATCCAGCAATACCAATTCTGAGTATCTACTCAATTGAAAGAAAACCAAACTACCAAACTGATTCATGCACATTTATGTTTACAGTTTCACAATACACACTTGCCAAACTATGGAACCATCTAAGATGTCCATCAACAGATGAATGGATTTCAAAGCTATGGGATATGTACACAATAAAATTTTACTTAGCCATAAAGAAGAACAAAATATGTCATTTGCAGGGACATGAATGGACCTTTAGAATATTATGCTAAATGAAATTAGTCACAAAGAGTAAGAATTCAGATGTTTTGATTAATATGCGGAAGCTAGGAAAAATAAAGGATTATAGGAGAAACTCTAGATGAGGAAGAAAAAATCTCAGATGAGCAAATAGGCCAACCTAACTGAAGGGGATGGGAGGAGAAAAGAGGGAAATTCCCTAATGTATATGATGTACATTCACAAGCATGTCAAAGCCAATCATTAGGCCAAACATGAGGAGGAAGGGGAAAGGAATGGGCTGGAAACTGGGAAAGGGCTAAATGAGTGATATGTCAATGTATGTCTCTACCACCTTGTACTCCATTAATATATACAACTACAATGCATCAACACTAAAAGAAAATTAAAGCAAAAAGAAAGAAGAAAAAAATAAATGTATAGATGATTGATTTCATGGATAACAACAGTACCATTTGAAAGCTCATTGCAAATTTTTTATAAACTAATCTTTTTGCATTTATATATAATGTTTATTTTAAAAATTTTTTATTGTGCATTGTAGTCATACATCTTAATGGGATACAAAATGATGGAGACATACATGCACACATCACCCAATTAGCCCTTACCCTATTCCCACCCTATTTTTCCCCCTCCCTCCTTCTCATGCTTGGCTTAGTGATTGACTTTGATATGTTTGTTAAAGTAGATCATGTGTATTAGAGAATTTCTCTCATCCTATAAACTCACGTCATCTTATTTGCTCATCTATAGATCTCCTTCTTCGTCTAGAGTTACTCCTATGACCCATTTCTTCCTAGCTTTCATATATTAGAGAGAGCATACGATTTCCTTTTTTTTTTGTGACTGACTAATCACACTTAGCATAATGCCCTCCAGTTCCATCTGTTTCCCTGTAAATGATATAATTGTGGTTTTCTTTATGGCTGAGTAAAATTCCATTTGTACATATCCCACAGTTTTTTAATCCATTCATCTGTTGATGGACATCTTGGCTATTTCCATAGTTTGGCAATGGTGAATTGTGCAGCTATGAACATAGATATACATGCATTAGTTTGGTTGTTTTGTTTCCATTCTCTTGGGTAGATACCCAGAAGTGGTATTGCTGAATCATATGATAGGTTTGTTCCCATTCTTCTGAGGATCCTCCATGCTGTTTTCCAAAGTGGTTGCACTAATTTGCAATCCCACCAACAATGTATTAGAGTTCCCAACTTCTTTACATCCTTGTTATAATTTGTTATTGTTTGTGTTTAGAATGATTGATATTCTAGTTGGAGTTTGGTGAAATCTCAGGGTAGTTTTGATTTGTATCTCTTTGATTGCTAATGATGTTGAGAATTTTTTTATGCATTTATTGGCCACTTACATTTCTTCCTTTGCAAAGTAACTGCTTAATTCACTTGGCCATTTATTAATGGGTTATTTGTTTTTTTAGTGTTGAGTTTCTTGAGTTCTCTATATATTCTATATAGTAGTCCTCTACCAGTGGAATAGTTAGCAAACATCTTCTCCATTCTGTTGGCTCTCAGTTGAGGTTCTTAATAGTTTCCTTTGCTGTACAGAAGCTCTTCACTTTATTCATTTATTTATTTATTTTAATTTATTTTGGCGGGTCTGGGGATGAAACTCAGGGCCATTTTACCTCTGATCTATACCCCCTGACTTATTTTTTATTTTTTATTTTGAAACAGGGTCTCACTGAGTTGCAGAGGGGCTCACTAAGTAGCTGAGGCTGTCCACGAACCGCGATCCTCCAGGTCTCAGCCTCCCGAATGCTGGGAATACAAGCATGCGCCACCACGCCCGGCATAGCTCTTCACTTTAAAGCTAGCCCATGTATTGATTTGTCTTCTACTTTCTTGTGCCTTTGGGATCTTGTTGAGAAAGTTTTTATCTGTGCCTGTATGGTGCAGTGTTGGACCTATGCTCTCTTCAAGGAACCTCAGGGTCTTTGGTCTAATTTCTAAGTCTTTGATCCATCCTAAATTGACTTTGTACAAGGTGAGAAAGTGGGATTTATTTCCACTTTTCTGTATATGGTTAACCAGTTTTGACAACACCATTTGTGAACAGGCTATCTTTTTTTTCCAGTGCATGTTTTTGGCCCCTTTGTCAATGTTTATCTTATGCTTTATCATGATGCTTATATCAAAATTACTATACATAAAAGTGCTACCAAAATTAAATTTCATCCCCAAATTATCGTCTATATACACTTTTAAGTTATTAACTCTATTTTTTATCTTTTCTATTTGTTTACTATTTTTAGTCTGTTTTACCGAGTATTGGCCTTAAACCTCCTCATCCTTCATTTTGTTTTTATTTTGCCACTGTATATCATGAAACAATTTAGTAGAATTACAAACTACTTGTCATGACATTAAGTTTTAACGTATTTCTATGACAATTTATGTGAATTCTTCCCTTAAGTTGTTTACTGTCTGCTAGGCCAGATGGCATGCATACAAATTAAATATAGTACACTTTATAAATAATAAATATCATGATACAATTACTGATAAAGTATTTTCTACATATAAACCATATTTTTCAAGTCTTTCTAATCATAACTTCTGAATCACCCATCTATTAGATTGTTTGATTGATTTATTTTCTGTGTGTTATTTTACAAAGAATCTCATCTGCTGGTGTTAACTGAGAATTATTCAACTATTACTAGGCATAGGAAACTATAGCTGGGTATAGGGGTGTACACCTATAATATCAGTACTTGTGAAACTATGACAGGAGGATTGCAGGTTCAAAGCCAGCCTCAGAGAGGGCCTTTTTAGCAACGTAATGAGACCTTGTTTCTAAATAAAGATTTGTCATCTGAAGGTATAGTCCAGAAATAGAATGCCTCTGAATTTAATTCCTAGGAACACACACACACACACACACACATCTACAGGAAGTTTCAGAATAATATATAATATATATGGGCTATTTTTCATGTTACATATAAACTGTAGTTATTATACTCTTTGCTTCTTTCATAGGTAAAATTATTTGGGATGAATGAGTCGGAGTGACATGTCTGAGCAGGGAGTCACAACTTTTAACTCTGTATAGTCAGACACAGTGCCAATGGGTCGAATGGGGGGAACGTAAGGGAATGTCTGTCCAGCAAACTTCTTTTCAGAAGATCTCTCCTTCACTTGGCCCATATGATCTTTACAGAGTCACTATCTCTGAGGAATGCCACCTTACCATAAAACCACACTCTATCTGGTCCGAGGATGGGAAACTTCTCCTTAATGATTAAAATGTGGACCTAGTGTTATTCTCTGCTCTGGCTAGCTATGCTAAAAATGAAACTTGTTTTTGCTCATATGGTTATGAAAAATGAGAGCAATAGTTCCATAAGAAGAATAAAAATGTTACACTTGCTAATAGTATCCTATGCTCTGCAATGGAGTCCTTGCTACATTGATGAAAAGGTACACTGGAGGCAAAGGCAGCATGCTGGGCTTGAGTCACATGGGCAGCACTCTAGCAGTGCCACCAGCAGAATCATTCTATAAGGAGGTTGTCTTATGCTTTCTCATGATTTACCTGTATGTGTAAAAATGCCTCTAAGTTTTTTAAGCACATCAAGTTAAACTTCCTGTTTTTGTCAAACATGAGAACTTTCACAATTAGAAAGGAGAGTGTATGTCATTTTTAAGACAAAATAATAGGTTCTTTGGATACTTTAATCTCTCTCCTAATAAAAAATATGGTTGTTTTCTTTATATTAATTTTTGTCTTAGTTACATTTCTTCTCTTAATAGTCCGCAAAAATTTTAGCAAGTGTAATGTATATTGAGCATATGTGAATACACTGAAGTGATGAAGCGAATTCATTTTAATTTAGTAATATCTATGTGGATGACATATAGTAAATAAAAACATAGCTGTCACATTCAAAGAGCGTAAATGTAATATTTACTTTTAATATAAATCAAAGGATACCAAGAAATAAATCCATGACAAATTTAGCTGATGCAAAGTGTGACATGAGGTTTTTCTCATGCCATAATCATATCATAATCTAACCAGCTGATGAGATCAATAAAGTTATTTAGAAAATAGTAAATTGAATTATTATTTATTTATTCATGAATAGGAGTTTTACAGTTTTCCTGAATCAATAAATATTTCCTATTTTCATATATTTTCTGTTCCCATTGATATTTTAATTTCTATGCCTGGGATATTGCAAACTTCTGTTCACAGAAACTTTTAACTATGTTTTCTAGTAAATGTTTTTCAAAACCATTAAAATATAAGAAATATAATTTTTTTTGAAAGGGTTATTACATGAAGTAATTATGTTCATCCTTACAAAAGATATTTACTTTTCTTTGTTTAGAAATAAGCATGTGTCAATATCAATTTCCATTCAATCTGATTGCTATTTTGTGGGTTTATTTAACAGGATTAAATATCAACTCAGATATTCTGGGTTTTGCTTATCACTTACAGGAGCCAGTATATACAATTCGGTGAACATGTGGAGAATGGGAACAAATATTTACTTAATCCCTAATTATCAAGACTAGTTAGTGATTCTCAAGAAAATAGCCAGAAAGAAAAGGCAAAGACATGATGGGAAAGACGTTGATACGAAATGCAAATTAGCTGTTTAAATGTAATGATGTTGGGTCATCATTCATAGATTCACAAGTCTATTATAGTAGATTCTATTTCTCACCAATATCCAATTCTTATATAGTACATAATATATGTTCCAGAAAACATTTAGTCTAAATTGAGTGTCTCATGAAATATAACAAAGAACCATTAGTTTTTTTCTTTTTTTCCCTCAGTGGCCTGAGGAGTACTCACTTTTTAAAAATGAAAAAGTCATATATTATTATGTTGGTAATATGTAAATATTTGTAGCTTTGAGTTTAATAATGCCCCTATGGTAGGCTATAAATGCTACCCAAAATATGTCCATGACCTAATTTGAAGCTGTAAGTATTATTTTAGAAAAGATTCTGCCAAAATGATTCAATTAAGGATATTGAGATGAGATAATCATCCTGGATTATTCCAGTGGGATCTAAAGGACACCAAAGTTATCTAATAACAGAGAAGTAGAAGGATATTAGACTGTCATAAAAGAGAGGGCATTGTGAAAAGAGAAAGAAATTGGTGTGATAGGGCCAGAAGCTTAGGGATGCTGGCAGCACTAAGAGATGGGGAAAGCAAAGGCTCTATTCTTCATAGCTCTCAGAGAAAAGGCAGCCATACTGACAACATTAATTCTTATTTTTTATTTATTTATTTTTTATTTCTTGCTTCCAGAGGTATGAAAGAGTGAACTAATACAACAGTACTTTATTTTTTCTCATAGATAAGGAGGAAAGAAGTTTTAAAAAATGTTATTAGTAGGACTTTCCAGGAGAAGTCTAAAGAATCTACTGAAAACTAATATAACCTATTCTACTTTTGCCACACAGACATCTCTCTCCTTAGTATCTGGAATAAAATGCCTGGAATTCTGAGCATCTATCTCATGGAGTGATTGTGTGTTTCAGAAGTGGCTAAACATATAAACATGGGTAAAAATGAGTGGAATCAACTCAGGATCTTTTTTTTAAAGCTATTTAATGGCAAAAATGCTTTTTAAAAATATAGGAACACTTTTATATGTGCTTTTATATGTATATTATGTATATCATTTATTATACATTCATTTAGTATGAACAAAAAAAGCTCTTTTCTATTTGATCATCAAGGTTAACCAAATTAATTTTTATCTGGATAATTTTGTTTTAACCTCTTTAAGTATATCACTCTTATATCCTTGGGAAGAAAGTTAGGATAATGAGATTAAAAAATATTGGGATAATATTTTTCTTCTTTATTTATGAATGAATTTATTAAATAAGCACTGAGAGTGAAATAAGAAAAAAATAATCTACAGTTTTTGTGCCTAGGTTGTAAGAATTTAGGAAGAATTATATACTCCAGAATTCTTGAAAGAAGTAATTCAACTGAAATGGATGATCTCAAAAGAAGACAATATACTTTATTGTCCTTTGGTCAATAATACTCCATGTTTTCACATGCATATTCTCCATTTATTTGTGAACAACATTTCAAAACACTCGAGTGAATAGCACTTTTTCCACAAAGGTGTCTTATTCACAATCTTTGTTAAAAGCCCACCTGTTTTATTATAGATAAGAGAAAGACAGCAAGTCTTTCATCATAGAGCAAGGCTCAGTTGTACTAGTCATCTACCAAGGAAATCATCCCTCAAAGTATACTGAATTCCATGTCTAGAACTTCAAATATTAAACTGCAATTGATGAATGTGAATAATTAAAAAATAGTCACTGTGACTATTTCATACCATGAATGCATGGTATGAAAAAAAGTGTAAAGCAGCATTTTTTTTAAAATTCCAATGCCAAAGCAAATACCACCTGTGCATCATAAATGCCCACATTTTAAAATCCTGAGAATTGTGAGAAGTCAAGCAGGTGCTAAGAAAAAAATAGCAAAAAATCATAATTTCTCAAAATAAAATATTTATATTCAAGTTGAGATATTCTGTTTATTTCTCTTCATATAAAGTTATAACAAGTATCACATATATTGTTGAGAAATACTTTTTAGAAAACCTAGGAAATTATTGAATTGTGACTTATAAAAATGTTAAAAAAATAGACAGTTGGAATACATATATTGTTAAGGCTTTTTAAAAAGGGAAAAGGAATTTTGTTGTTGGATATTTGTTACATTGTAAAAAAGAAGAAAAGGCAAAGTGAGGGATACATTTATGATTACTAAAGAGATTATAAAACATTTCATAGTCATATTCTGATATAAAGGCTGCAAATATTGCCTTGGTTTGTTTGATTATAAGTAAAAAGAATCTCACAAAGCCACAAAAATGAGAATTGTTTCTAGACAGGACACTAGGTGAAGTGTTGCCAGACAAAATAGGAAATAGTACTTTTAACTTGCAAACAAATAAGTGATTTTTCTTTTTTTTTTAAAAAACAATCTTTATATAACATACTTTGATCATATAATCAAAATGCCTATTAATGTTTTTTCCTATTTTTCTATTTTTCTTTTTATTATTTTCTTTTTCTTTTTCTTTTTTTTTTTTAATTGGTGCATTGTAATCATATATCACATTGGAGTACAAGACTTGAGAGGATATACAAGCACACATCATCCAATTAGCCCTCATCCAGCCCTCATCCCATTCCCTCCCCCTCCCTCGATCCCATGCTTGTTTGGTGATTAACTTTGATACATTTGATTATGTACCTCCTGTGTTTTAAAGGGGCTCCATCCTCCCCTATTCCATACTCTCTGATTGGTCACCTTAGTTGCTTCAATATAGGTCCCTTTCTATAGCTCAACCTCTTCCTGTTGCCCCTTTCCTCCTAGTTTTTGCTGACTAGGGGAAGCATCTGATTTTTATTTTTTGCGATATTTCTCTGTGCATGCCGCGTTGCAAGTACCGATCCCACTCTTGATGGCCCCAGCAGTGGCCTGGCTACCCGGTGGACTGATCCAGACCTCGCTGGCTCAAGCAGCGGCCTTGCCTCATGGGAGGCCCCGATTCTGGTCTCGCTGGCCCCGACACCAACCTAACCCCTCAGCTGGCTCCAATCCCGGCCTCGGAGGCCCCAGTAGCGGCCTTGCCTCACGGCAGGCTCTGATGCTGGCCATTGGCCCCGGCACCGGCCTAACCCCTTGGCAGGCACCGATCCCAGCCTCACTGGCCCCAGCACAGGCCTAACCCCTCGGCACGCTCCAATCCCAGCCTCAGAGGCCCCAAGAGCGGCCTTGCCTCCTATCAGACTCTGATGCTGGCCGTTGGCCCCGGCATTGGCCTAACCCCTTGGCAGGCTCCGATCCCGGCCTTGAAGGCCCCAGCACAGGCCTAACCCCTCGGCAGGCTCCGATCCAAGCCTTGGAGGCCCCAGCACCGGCCTTGCCTCACAGCAGGCTCCGATGCCGGCTGCTGGTCCCGGCACCAGCCTAACCCCTCTGCAGGCTCCGATCCCAGCCTTGGAGGCCCCAGCACTGGCCTTGCCTCACGGCAGGCTCCAATGGTACATTGTAATCATATATCACACTGGAGTACAAGACTTGAGAGGATATACAAACACACATCATCCAATTGGCCCTCATCCAGTCCCCATCCCATTCCCATTGGCCCTGGCACTGGCCTAACCCCTCGGCGGGCTCTTATCCCAGCCTTGGAGGCCCCAGCACCGGCCTTGCCTCACGGCAGGCTCCAATGCTGGCCGCTGGCCCTGGCATCAGCCTAACTCCTTGGCAGGCTCCGATCCCAGCCTCGGAGGACCCAGCACCACCCTTGCCTCAAAGCAGACTCCAATGCCGGCCATTGGCCCTGGCACTGGCCTAACCCCTCAGCAGGCTCTTATCCTGGCCTTGGAGGCCCCAGCACTGGCCTTGCCTTGCAGCAGGCTCTGATGCCAGCCTCGCTGGCCCCAGCAGAGGCCTAACCCCTTGGCAGGCTCCGATTCTGGCCTCGGAGGCCTCAGTAGTGGCCTTGCCTCATGGCAGGCTCCAATGCCTGCCATTGGCCCTGGCACCGGCCTAACCCCTCGGCAGGCTCCAATCCAGGCCTCAGAGGCCCCAGCACTGGCCTTGCCTCACGGTGAGCTCCGATCTTGGCCTTGCTGGCCCTGGCACCAGCCTAACCCCTAGGCAGGCTCTGTTCCCGGCCTTGAAGGCCCCAGCACCGGCCTTGCCTCATGTCAGGCTCCAATTCCGGCCTCACTGGCCCCAGCATCTGTCTAACCCCTCAGCAGGCTCCAATCTCGGCCTCGGAGGCCCCAGTAGTGGTCTTGCCTCACGGCAGGCTCCAATGTCAGCAATTGGCCCCGGGACCGGCCTAAACCCTCAGCAGGCTCCAATCACTGTCTTGAAGCTCCAGCACCGGTCTTGCCTCACAGCAGGCTCTGATCCCAGCCTTACTGGCCCCGGCACCGGCCTAACCCCTCGGCAGGCTCTGATCCTGGCCTCGAAGTCCCTAGCACCGGCCTTGCCTCACAGCAGGCTCTGATCCTGGCCTCACTGACCCCAGCACCGACCTAACCCCTCGGCAGGTTCTGATCCCGGTCTCAGAGGCTCCAGCACTGGCCTTGACTCACGGCAGGCTCCAATCCCACCTTTGCTGTGTCCGTCGCCGGGCTCACCCCTCAGCAGGTTCCAATCCGATCATCCTCTTTGCCCAACCAATTGTCCCACATTCTCGAGGGTGCGTGGTGGTAGCATTCTGTATCTGGGGTTATTATTTCAAAGGTTCCAGGTGTAATGCATCAGATCTCTGCCTCCCCTGAGTACTGGCCACTGCCATTGCCACTGCCTCCACCATTTCAAATCCTTCCCAAGCTCTTTTTCCACTCTGAATGTTGTCCAGTGTTCCTAAGCATGCGCGACGGTAGCATTCGACATTTGATGTAATTTCTCCAAAAAAATAAGGTTGGTAGGATCCGATTTCTGTTTCTCCTGAATACAAGTCTCCACCGCCATGCGGAGACCACTTTCAACACTGCCTTTGTCCTTGGTCTCCGGTACACTCTCTCCTTACAGGTGATGTCCAAGATTCTTAACAATATGGAGAAACAGCAGTCTTCCTTCACGGGGAATTTTTCTATAAGTTCCAGTGCATTTGGATAAGTTTTGTCTGCATCTCCAGTGCCCTGGCATCTGCCACAGCCTTCTTAACCCCTCTCCGATATTTTTCCTTTTTCTTTTTCTTTTCCTTTTTTTTTTCTTTTTTAATAAGAGAAGACAGTATATGTGGTTTGAGGAGGTAGTGGGATCAGGCATTCAGTAGCTCTGTGACCCGGTCAGTTTCCCCATGGGTCCAGCGTGCTCTGCATTACTCCACCTGGGACCCAGAGTCCTGCGACCCAGGCCCAGGTTGTTCCAGGGTCCATCATGCCCCACCCGACCCCTGCCTGGGACCCAGGTCCTTACTGGGGCAGGTTTCACAGGAGTCTGGCGTGCTACAGGCGGTCTGGCCCGGGGCCCAGAGTCCCACGACCCAGGCCCTGGCTGGCATGCCCTGCGCGACCCCTGCCTGGGACCCAGGGTACTGGGTCCGGTTTCTCCAGGGGTCTGGTGTGCTACGCGCGGTCCGGCCCGGGGCAATAAGTGATTTTTCTATTATAACCATGTCCTAAATATTGCTCTTTTATATGATACTTGCACTAGCAATTGATTCATTGATTATTTGAATTTCAAAGGCAGTTTAGTGCCCAATGCTTTTATTTGCTACAACTATCAACTCTAAGAAAACATTTTAGAACTTAAAGGTATCAGGAAAGACGAGGCAAAGGATGTGAAAATACCACAATGTAGTTTGAACTTTCTTTTTCAAAGACTCTTGACTATGTTACTTTCTGTCTCCTCTTCTCTCTTTTATCATGAACTGAATGATTTCTTATGCTTTTCTTTTCTATCTTTAAAGCAATTTTTTTCTTTTGTTTGTTTGTCTATTTTTTCTAGAAGAAATTATAAAAACAAATGGCTCCAATTTTGATCATGATCAAATTTGTTGAATAATCAAGTTTCTAGATCACAGGGTCTCAGATCTTCTTTACTGAGACCGTAGAACAGTATCAGGGATCTAACCAATATGGTAAACTCAGTGATCATGTCTTCAAACAGAATGAATTTAAAAGTTTCAAGTTTAAAATAGTAATTAAAATACAAGTGCCCCAAATAATCCTCACTCCAGACTTCAATTTTGTTATATAATTATACATATGCAAACACAATTATCTTCACACACATAAAATAGACTCTTCAAAATATTCCCAAGAATAGTTGTTGCCATAATTAAAATTAGCTTTATCTTTTATGTATATTTTTGTATTTCATAAATTTTTTACAAGGTACCCTAATTATTTGCATAAAGAACTCTTGATGCTTAAAAATAATTGAGGAAATAACATTTTTTCTAGGACTTATGAATGCTGAGGGGGTTGTTTGGTAACCCCATAAATTTTCCTAATTGTGAACTGCAAGCTGTTTAATGTAAAGAATACAAATTTTCTCCTTGATAAAATTTTTGAAGGAAAACAATGGAAAAGACAATACCAATATATTTTACAAAATATAAATTTATAAGAAAAAATAAAGTTATTTAAATAAAATGATAGTATTTTGAGTATTCTTTAATTTTATACTATATACAAATATTAACAGGCTTTGCAATTGGTAAGCTTGTACTCAATGCTAAATAAAAAATTAAGGACTTAGAAAAATATTTAATGTCCTTTAAGGTGATGAGTTTTGCAAAAGTTCCATCCTCTCTGCATACCAATCTTACTAAGTATATTTATTATCTTTTGGGGGAATATTCACAGTTTTAATCTTCTGACAATTCATCAAAGCATTTGTAAAAAAAATATTTTTTGTTCTAAAGGCTCATCTTTTACTTCCAATATTTGGCCCTATTTGTATCTCTTTGTGGCCCAATATAATTCTTGTTTTAAGTCCCTCTAATATTTGGAATTTCTTTGTTAGCCTAATCACGGAATAAAATCTTCCATTTTTTCTTGCCCATATATTTTGACTTCTTAATTTTGACTCCTCAATTTTTGTCAAAATGGCAATTTACATAGATATTTAGGTTAAAACTAGTAGACCACAGTGAATGAATCACTATATTTGGCAATACTTTTTAAAATGCTCCTTGAGTTCCTATGTTGATCTCTTTCTGCTATAATATCTTAAAACATCATTGTTCTAGTCATTGGTTAATTAATTATTTAAAAAATCATCTCTCTGACCTTTGGCTTGCTCTTCATTTGTGGAATTATTTTATAGATTATTATCTGATTAATCTTTTGAAAACATTCATTAGTATGAAGCTATGTCACTGTACTCTCCATGTCAAATATAGTAAAGGGAAATCAGCTCTTGGAGGTTTTAATACTTTATGATAAAAATAATACATTGCTTATAAAAAAAAAAAAAACTAAGAGCCCAGCTCCTGCCCAGCCCCTGCCAGAGCAGCTTCTCAGCAGCTGCAGCCTCAGGCATCAGCGCAGAAAATGCTGGGGAGGATGTGGGGAAAGAGGAACTCTTTTACACTGTTGATGGGAGTACAAACTAGTTCAGCCAGTATGGAGATTTGCATGGAGATTCCTAAGAAAGCTGGGAATAGATCCACAATATGATCCAGCTCTACCACTCCTGGGTATTTTTCCAAAAGGGTTGAATTCAGAGAATTATAGCAACATATGCATACCTATGTTCATAGCAGCACAATTCGTAATAGCCAAAATATGGAACCAACCCAGGTCTCCATCAACAGAGGAATGGATTGCAAAAATTTGGGAAATATACACAATGGAATTCTATTCAGCCATAAAGGAGAACAAAATCATATCATTTGCAAGAAGATGGAAAGTCCTGGAGAACATTATGTTAAATGAGATCAGCCAAGCACAGAAGGAGAAGGTACATATGTTTTCTCTAATATGCCCAAACTAGGGAACGTAGAGGATACTGGTAGGATTCCAGATAATGGAGGGGAAATACCAGCAAAGCTTGAATGGAAAGATAGGAGAGGAGGAAGGATGAACTTGATTAATGAGGTTCTACAACTGAATATGTGTAAAATTATGAATATGGCATGGCTATCACGGACAATCATTGGTGGGATAGGGGAAGGAAAAATGGGGGCAGGGGGGAGAGGGCACCAAGTATAATTTAAATGTATACCATTTATGTTCAATAAAAAATTTAAAAAATTAAAAAATAAAAAATAAGGCATTGTTCATCATTTTGTCTATCACAAACACTTCTTTTAATTTTATCCTTATTTCTTAGAACTTAGTATTCTTTCAAGGTACAATTATTGTTGGTTCCTTTATAACAACCCTTCCATAAGTCAGCTTTTTAATTTTAATTTTATTTTTGGTACAGGAGTTTGAAACCATTTCTTTTACCACTGAGCCATACTCTCAGCCCTACTTAATTATTTTATTTTGAAACAGAGTCTCAATTTACTGAAAGTCTCCCCAAGTTGATACTTGCCACAAAAATTTTGATCCTAAGTCTCAGACTTCCAAGTACTGAGATTACAGGCATGCATCAACATTTCTAGATTTTTTTTCTGATCTTAAACCATGGAGATGAAATCACTATCTGTAAGTGATGTCAGAAAACCCCTTAACATATAGGTCTAAACTTTCTTTAGTATAAAGTTATAAATTTTGGTCAATATTTTCAAGAAGCCATTACAAAGAAGAAAAGCTCATTAAAAATTTCTTTTAGACTATGAGATAAAGCTAATGGTTGTTCAGAGGTGAACCAGCCAATCGAACTTGTGGAGACCAGATAAATAAAATCTTACTCTAAATGATGCTCAGTTTTCTCTCCTATGTCTTGCTTCTAAAGAAATGTTAACTTTTTTCTAAATTTTTAAAAAATGCATAATTGCATAACCTAGAAACTTTGCTCAGAAATAAAGGTCTTCTTAAAAATAGAAACTTATATATCTTTTAAGAAAAAAGAAGTTGAGGATAATCCACAAATCTACATTAATCATGAATAACTACAGCTATACTCAGGCACTATCAGCCTTATTCACACAAAAGGTAAAATAGTACCTAAGTCCTTAGGATTACCTAAAGTAACTAAATTACAAAAAGTAAACTCTACATATGAGGCTTCATAATGTTTCTTTAAAAATAGGAAACCGCTTGCAGCACCAGGCCCCAGAGAGGAGGGGTCTCAGAACAGAGCTCAAAACCAGAGAGGAGATACGCTGGCCTCAGGGCCAAGGCCGCCGCAGCAGCACCATACTGCCAACGGCAGCAGTGAGCTCACTTGATGGCACCAGACCAATGCACTCAACAGCCCTCCAGGCTCCAGAGAGGAGTGGCGGACAGCAAGCCGAGGTGAGCCGCTGCGGATCAGCCGGGTGGAATTCGGCAGATTTTTTGGTGCAAGGAGTGTCTAAAGCTCCCAGGGGTTGGGCACAGCACACCCTGCAGAGTCTCAGAGCAGAGCTCAAAAACAGAGAAAAAATATGCCAGCCTCACGGCCAAGGATGTGGCAGTGGTGCCATATTGCCACTGGTGGCAGCAGCAGCGAATCAACTGAGTCCACTACAGCTCCTTTAACCCACTCAACAACAATGAGTCAAATTACAGACCCTAGAGGAGAAATCCCAGTGCTGCACTCCCAGGGACTTGACCCAGTGGGGGTGTGGTGGTGGCAGAGATATCACACCATAGTCACAACTCCCCGCAGGAGAACCCACAACCTGGCACCCCACCATTGGTCTAAAGCAGCCTTGATTGACTCCCTAGGTCTGAGACTGCAATACAACCCAGTAAAGGAGTAGTGGTGACTGAGATACCACAGACTCAAGATCCAGAGCACCTTAAGTGAAGTCATAGTGACCCAGGGAAGAACCCAGAGAAGGCACAAACTTCTGAAATCATGGGAAAGAGGAATAACAATGGAGCAATGAATGCCCACAACCCCACAACATCAGAACCTGATAAAACAAAAATTCAGAGATTTCTAGAAGATCAAATCAGGAAAATAACTGTAGAAATAATAGAGGTGTTTCAAAAAGAATTTAGAGAGAGCCAAAAAGAGATAAAGGATGCAATCAATGAAGTAAAGGCCTCAATTCAAAGTATAAACAACCGATTAGACCACATGGAGAATAGAATCTCGCTCCTAGAAGATGATCACTCCAAAAATGAACGCATAGTCTCTAATTTAGAAAAAAAAATTTGACAGCAGGAATCTGACATTGAAGAAATATGGGCCCATTTTAAGAGAGCTAACCTAAAAATAATTGGAATAGAGGAGGGAAAAGGTGAAACCAAAGGGATCAACAATCTCTTCAAGGAAGTAATAACAGAAAATTTTCCAAACATAGAGCAAGAGGTCGATACACAGGTCCAGGAAACTTATAGAACTCCCTTTAGACAGGATCATAGAAGAGGATCCCCACGCCACATAATTGTCAAAATGACCAATGTGGAAGCCAAGCAGAGAATCTTAAAGGCAACAAAAGCAAAGGGCCAAGTGACATTCAGAGGCAAACCAATTAGAATCACTCCAGACTTCCCAAATCAAGTCATGAGAGCCAGAAGGGCTTGGAGTAACATACTCCAAACTCTGAAAGAAAACAATTTCCAGCCAAAAATTTCCTACCCAGCAAAACTTTCTATCAAATTAGATGGGGAAAGAAGAAGCTTCCATGACAAACAGAAATTGAAGGAATTTATGTCTTCAAAACCAGCGCTAGAGAAAATACTCAAAGAGATTAACTACAAAGAAGAAATAGGTAACACACACCAGAACCAGAGAAACAAGATTTTCCATCCAACAGATAACTAAGATTGGTTATCTTTGGAGATTTATTATTTATGTTAGTTTTTTACCTATTTCTAAATTGTATTGTTTGCTTTTACTGTTGCTAATTTTTAGGATTTCTATTTGGAATATTAATATAACTTCGGATATAGCATTTGGAAATATTTTATCCCATTCTATCAATAACTTTTAACTCTGTTTACATTGTCTTTGTCTTTGGATATACAGTTTTTTTTTTTTTTTTTTTTTTTAGGGAGTTTGTTTACCCTTCTGTTTTCTGTGCCATTCAAATCATATTCAAGAAATCACTGCCAATTTCAGTGTTGTGAGGTATTATGACCCAGACTTTCTTCTAAAAGTTTATAGTCTTAAGATTTATATTTAGATCTTTTATCTATTTTGAGTTATTATTTGTATATGGTATTAGGTAAGGGTCCAATTTTATTCTTTTTTATGTAATTATTTTTTCAACAATATTTAGTTAAAAGATTATTATTTCTTCCACCAAATATTCGTGGGAACCTTGTCAAAAATAACTTGACAATATATGGAAGAATTTATCTCTAGGCTTTTATTTAACTCCAATGGTTTATATATCTGCCTTTATAACAGTACTACACTTTTTCAATTATTGTAGTTTTATAAGAATAGAAATCAGAAAATATACATCTTCTAGCTTTGTTCTTTTTCGAGATCATTTTGGGTATATAGAGTCTATATTCCATAGGATAGATTTTTTCTGAAAAATAAATAAATACATGCATGATTGTTTCACCTAAAAAAAAAAAAAGAAAAAAAATAGTCTCTGGTAAGAAAGAAAGCAAAAAGAAATATTGAAATGTTATCTTTAAGTCATCAAAAGCTTGGTATCAGACAAATGAAACTCTTATGTGAGATTATCATTGTTAATTTTGGATAAATTATTATAATACTAGATGTCAACCACTAAACCAAGCATGGGAAGGAGGGATAGGGTGGGAAGGGGATGGGGATCGGGTAGGGGCTAACTGGGCAATGTGTGCATGTATGTCTACAAAAGTTTTTTTTTTTTTTTTTTAAATCCCATTATGTTGTATGGATACAGTGCACCAATAAAAACAATTAAAAAATAAAAATTTTTTACCACATTTTTATTTCAGAATATTTTTGTTGCTATCCAAATATATTATACTTAGAAATAGCATTTTCTAATGATCATTGAAAATAGCATTCAATGATCATTTATGATCATTGAAAAAACTTTATTTTCACTACTCATCATGGCTACTGATGTCACTCTATGAATAATTAGAAGCAAAATACTTAAATAGCTATTAGATGAAATCCCCATACCAGATATCTGAAAATAATTCAGGATGAAAATATAAAATTTTAATTCCAAAGTATATTAATTAATGAAATTATGAATACATTGAATTTTAGTTTCCAGGAATGCATATTTGGTAGTCTTATTTTTGAAAGAATAATTTCAGTTTCTAAGGGTCATTTAAGGATGAAGAGTTGGTTTTGAAATATGAATTTTATTATATTCCAGAGCTTGAGATTTTTTAAGTGGCTGAAATATTCTTGTGCTGTCAATTTTCACATACCTCTAGTTAAAATGAAAAAAGTGCAGCTGGTCACAGTTACTGTCCTGATAGATGGCAAAATTGTTCTTTCACAGTAGCCTCACTTGTTTTAATTCAGATTTGAGCTAAGAGCTGAGGCTGACAGTGGGAGTTTTCTATTAGGCTTTGGCACATTCTTACTCAAAGGTGCTTTAGGTTTATGGGTTGGCAGGAATTTCTGCTTCAGCTACAGACAGAAGTAATGGATGGAAGGAGTAAAGGCTAAGTGTGGAGAAGAAGGAGAGTGTATCTTGGCAAAATAAGAATGACACACTAAGATCCTAGGACTTAACTCAGAAAGTAAATCAAGTTTTTGAGCAGACTCATGTGATGGACACTGAAGTCCAATGAGAGTGCTTCTTTATCTACCCCCAGCAAGATTTTTAGGATAATTCTCATACCAGGAGAGCCTTCTTTTCCTTTATACTAAGCATGGATGCTGAGTCTTCATTCTTTTTCATTTCCATAAGAAATCCTGCCAAGTTTTCTAAAGTAAAGTAGCTGTCACATTCAGCCATGCCCTTCTATGAAAACTTGATGACAAAAAGGTAAAGAAGTTCTTTTCCACACAGGTAGACAAATGTGCTAAAATAATATATTTACTTTATTGGTATGAAATACTTTTGAAGTTTCACATCTAACAATAGTAAAGAAAATATTCCATCCATGGGGAAAAAAGGCAATTTGGTTTCTCCTATAGGGATCTGTTTTGTATAAAAGAAACAAGGAAAGCATGATCAGCTGACAATTTTTCAAGGACTTGTGCAGTTGGAGGATACATAGGTCCTTTGTTTCTATTTTTTTCTCTTCTCGCACATGTTTAGCTTTGCACAAAGTATATTGTTTCTAAAGTACATTCCCAATGAAAAGAAATAACACTCAAATGTGTCCACTCATTCTTTTTGTTCCCTGCTTTGGCTAAAGTGTCATGGAAAAATTATAAAACATTTAACATGAACATTCATGCAGGGGTTTGTTTTTTCATGTTTTGGCCTTTTGCCACTAAAGAGGGAAAAAGAGCACTGGATGATTTTATTACTAAGAATCAATGTTTTTAAACAAGCAAAAAAAATTTAAGTATGATTTAAAGCACTAAACTCTAGTCATACCAGGAAAATTTTTGTTAAAAGAAAAAGGAAGCTGGGCGTGGTGGCGCACACTTGTAATCCCTGTGCTTGGGAGGCGGAGACAGGAGGATGGCGCTGGTTCGAAGCCATCCACTCTGGCTTAAGAGACCCTGTTTCCAAAAATAAATAAAGTATAAAATAGTTCTGGGAGTGTAGCCCAGAGGTAAAAGGGCTTCCAGGAACCCCAGTACCACACACACACACAAAAAAAAAAGAATAAAAAAAAAAGGCAATTTAGGACATCAGTGATAGATCTGTAATTATTATAAAATAAAATCATCTTTTCAAAATAGTAATGCAATCGATAAGTGACTAAAATACTGTTTAAAACTTAAAATTCTTGAATGGATTTCCAGAATCAAATATTACCAGTTCACCTAAATATCTGTTTTGACTTACATAATAGAAAATATTTTAGAGACAAAGATCAGCATCAACTAAGTGTATTTCATAATTAGAAAAATTGTTAAAAGCACACTCATCTCTTGTACCTATAATTCACTATCTAAAATGAAAAATAAGTCAATGAAAAAAATATAGGTAATAACATTACATCTACACATGTAGGAAAATATTGTTACTTGTTACAATTCAAATGTGGCTTGACATTAACAAGGAGTAGTGATAAGAAATTAATGAAATTGGGCTGAGATAGGAGGATAGTAAAGGTTCAAAGCCAGCCTCAGCTACTTAGTGAGGTTCTCATCAATTTAGTGAGACTCTGTTTCCAAATAAAAAAATAAAATAGGTCTGACAGTATAGCCTGGAGGTAGAAAGCCCCTGGTTTCCATCCCTAGTACCACACACACACACACACACACACACACACACACACACAAAAGAGATTAATAAAATTGAAATTAAGACAGAATTTTTCTAACAATTTATGTAATCTTAAGTAAATTATTCAACCTCAACTGAGGCTTATCCAGCAATGGGAAAAATAGATTTAAAAATTGTGTGAGTTTTACATGCCATAATATATGTAAATGCCATTATAGAATAAACACAATTTTTCTTCTCAGAATAAAAGATTTATGACTACATTTTGCAGAGAAAATAACTTATGCTATGCTTGGTAAAAAGTATGCTTATAAAACTTTATTCATATTTTCATATTACTTCTTTTACAACACTCAGAATATTGTGCTTAAAAAGATAAGAAACCTGCTGACATCCATTCAAAGTCACTTTCTTTATACTTTCTATATTCTTAGAGTGCACACCCATGGGGGAAGTATACTCCCCAGGAGGCTATCCAATTCTGGTCCAGTGCAGCATCCTATTTCTCACTGGAATAAAAACCAAGTAAATATAAAGATGAAATACATGTCATTCAAGATGAGCTAGCTAAAGAGTCCATGGACACTTACTGTTCACTTTTCCTCTGTGTATGTCTTGTTGGTGCTGCTATCAGCTACTGACTTTAAAATTGACTGCATTTTAAAGGAATCTTGGGTCTCCTTCTTATAACTGTAGTATTTGCATTATTTACTAGTTGAGAATTATTGTAGCAAGCAGCTCCCAGTCTCAAGGAGTTAACACAATTTATGTTTATTTTCTGTTGACATAATATTTTCATTTTAGGAAGTTTCTTTCAATTGTTTCAAAATGCTTTCATTTTTTTTTTTTTTCTGTGGGTCTGGGGATGGAACCCAGGGGCATTTGATCTCCAAGCTACACCCCCTGCCCTATTTTTTTTTTAATTCTTTATTTTGAAACAGAGTCTCACTAAGTTGGGGAGGACCTCACTAAGTAGCTGAGGCTGTCCGTGACCCATGATCCTCCAGTCTCAGCCTCCCAAATGCTGAGATTACAAGCGTGCGCCACCACGCCCAGCTATGCTTTCATTTTTATATTGTTGCCATCTTCATTCTGTGACATTCCAGAATTATGTGAATGAGATGTTAGAATGTGAAATATCAAGCAGCATTTTCAAGTATAGTTTGGATGTGATATGAATTCTTTTGTCCAAAAAAACTTTAGCTATAGCTCTCATAACTACAAGAGATTCTAGTAAATTCTGTTTTCATATCCAGGAAAATTTCATATACATGAGGAAAATTATGGTTTATATAAAAAATTGCCTTTTCCATGCCGGGCGTGGTGGCGCACACTTGTAATCCCCCCGCGCTTGGGAGGCAGAGACAGGAGGATCGCGCAGGTTCGAAGCCAGCTGCGCGCACTGGCTTAAGAGACCCTGTTTCCAAATAAAAATGTAAAAATAGGTCTGGGAGTGTAGCCCAGAGGTAGCAGGGCTTCCAGGAACCCCAGTACCACCAAAAAAAAAAAAAAAAAATTGCCTTTTCCATAATGTTAGTGTGTTTGCTTTCTGAAGAAGGTGTCCTACGTGAAGATTGAAGCTTTTAAAATATTTTAATTGCCACATATGAATTGCACAGGAGTTGGAATAATTCTTGATGATCACTATATTTCCAATATCTATTATAGTGCTATAATATGTACATGGTATTTGTAGAATGTATTAACACCAACTCTAGGCAAAACAAAAGATAATCATGTGACACCAAAATAGAGCATATATTTGTGTGCTCAACAGTACAATTATATAAACACTATTCTTAAAATCCTAAAATAAGAGCCAGGCGTGGCAGCACACGCTTCTAATCTCAGCATTTGGGAGGCTGAGACTGGATGATCTGGGTTCGCGGACAGCCTCAGCAACTTAGGCCCTCTGCAACTCAGTGAGACCCGGTTTCAAAATAAAGAATAAAAAATAGGGCTGGAGGTGTAGCTCAGAGAACAAATGTCCCTGGGTTCCATCCCCAGACCCACACACAAAAAAATCCTAAAATCAAAACCATTACACACTATTATAATATTATAAAATTGAATGAATGATTTATACTTGGAATGCTATAATAAGAGGTATATGTTTACTACTTTAAATAGTATATTAGTTATGCATTTTGCATCATATAGTATTATGAAATACAGAGTTCTACTTTTTCAATTGGGAAAAAGAATAAAGATGATTGCTTTTATTTCACACATATTTGAGATCTATTATTATATTTTAGTTTAGATACAGACAAAAGTATACACACATACACATATACATTCACATATATAAAATATATAATTAAACAAATCATATTTTAAAACATTTAATTAGAAATATTCTGTGAAATTATTTGAGAAACTACTTTTAACATGTAGATTTATTCAGCAACAAAATATTTTATTCTGATCTCTAAGAACATTTTCTTAAATATAAATGTCATAATGTTTTTTAAACATATTCACCATTCCAAATCAAAACAAAATGACTGGATTCAGAAATTATTTTTCTGGATATAGTAATAAATACCTATAATCACAGTACTTGGGAAGCAGAGACAGAAAGTTTCAAGTTTGAGGCTGATCACCAGTTTAGTGAGACTCTCAGTAACTTGGTGAGAACCTGTTGCAAAATAAAAAAATAAAAACGGCTTGGAATATAATTTGTGTTAGAGTACCCCTGTTTTTTTTTTTTTTTTGGTGGTACTGGGGTTCCTGGAAACCCTTCCCCGGGCTATACTCCCAGACCTATCATATATATATATATATATATATATATATATATATATATATATATATTTTTTTTTTTTTTTTTTTTTTTTTAATTTGGATACAGGGTCTCTTAAGCCAGCGAGGCTGGCTTCTAACCTGCATGATCCTCCTGTCTCCACCTCCCAAGCGTGGGGATTACAAGTGTGCGCCACCACGCCCGGCTAAAATACCCCTGGTTTTAATCCCCCAACACAAAACAAAACAAAAGAAAATACAGAAGAAGAATAAAATAGTGTTTACAGTTTAATAAAAATGCCAATTATAAATGATAGCTAGATAGACAGATAGATGATAGATATTAGGGGCCTGGTAGAATGAAGAAACATGACATTTTGACATAGATATTTCATTGTGTTGAGGCTCCAGTGAGTAATCATGCAATACTGTTGAAAGCATTCCTTGACCAGGTCATATAGATCAAGCTTCCAAACTCTACTATGTGATTAAGTATGTAATATATAAAATAAAATGCTATAAGTCTGTTAACCAATGTTTCCCAGAACTCACACCTAAAATTAGAACATTGCTAGATATGTATTTCTGTGCTGCTTCTAAGAGCAGATGGTTTTTCTTTTTTTTTTTTTTTTTAATAAAATCTTTTAATTGGCTGTTTAAAGGCACGGAGGCCACAGTCAGACATGCTGAGTTAGCAAGGAAATGCAGCTGGTCTTTCTCTTGCAAACAGCAGTTTCTTCGATGGAAATGTGCAGATGCATTGTTCACTTCACAGTGCCATTTTTTTATATCCAAAATTTTATTACTCTCACACATAGTTTGGCCTTTATTTAAATTATTTTAGCCAGTGTTTAAAATTATAAAAGATAACAAATTAATAAAAAAATTTTTGAAGAATTAATCTCTTCCTTTATCTCATTAAATTTTAATATAGTATGTTTGTAAGTTCTACCTGACCCATTTTCTCTTGTGGTGCCTACAAACCTCTTCCATACCTCAATATCTAACAATCTATCCACCACACTCTGGTAAGTTAATGATGTGTTCCATTTTAATTTAAACATTGAGAGTATATGAAATAAGCTTTGAAATGCAGCTTTTTGCCCTCTTCAACTTTTATCTTATTATTTCTCTCTCCCTTTCTTTCTACAAGAAAATAGATTTAAAAAAATGCCCAAATGATTGGCCAAACCTATTTATTATTCTGCATTTTGAAACAGGGTCTCACTAAATTGCACGGGGCCTCACTAAATAGCTGAGACTGGCAATGAGCCTGCAATCCTCCTGTCTCAGCCTCCCAAGTACTGTTATTATAAGTGTACACAAATGCTATCTTAATATAGAAACCTGAAGATTTTCAAAGTGTATGATACATGACAACTCTAAGCCACTGTACAGGCTCCTCATTACAATTAGATTACCTCTATTCTTTTAAATTTATGAATACTTATTTTTCCTTCAGCATTTTTTTAGTTTTAAACTTTCATTGGCACAGTGCAATTATACATCATAATGAGATTCAAAGTGATAGAACAAGCATGCACACATTGCTTATTGTATTTCTCTTCGTACGTCTTCTTCATCTAGAGTTCCTCCTATGACCCATTTTCTCCCTAGCTTCTGTATATTAGGAAGAGCATCTGATTTCTTATTTTTTGTGACTGACTAATCTCACTTAGCATAATGTTCTCCAGTTCCTTCCATTTCCCTGTAAATGAAATAATCGTGTTCTTCTTTATGGCTGAGTAAAATTTCATTGTGTACATATCCTATATTTTGGAATCCATTTTTCTGTTGATGGACATCTTGACTGATTCCATAGTTTGGCAATGGTGAATTGTGCAGGTATGAACATAGATACACATTTATTAGTTTGGCAGATTGGTTTCCTTTTTTGGGGGGTAGATACCCAGAAGTGGTATTGCTGGATCATATGGTAAGTTTGTGCCCATTCTTCTCAGGATCCTCCATACTGTTTTCCAAAGTGGTTGATCTCATTTTCAATCTCACCAACAATGTATTAGAGTTCCCACTTCTTCACATCCCTGCCAGCATTTGTTATTGTTTGTGTACAGAATGATTGATATTCTAGTTGGAGTTTAGTGAAATCTCAGGGTAGTATTGATTTGCTTCTCTGATTGCTAATGATGTTGAGCAGTTTTTCATGCATTTATTGGCCATTTAAATTTCTTTTGTGTCTATTAAGTTTACTTGTCCATTTTTGATTGAGTTATTTTTTTCTTAGTGCCGAGTTTCTTAAATTTTCTGTATATTCTAGATATTAGTCCTCTATCAGAGGAGTAGTTGGAAAAAAATTTTCTCCCATTCCATTGGCTCTTGGTTGAGGTTCTTGATAGTTTCCTTTGCTGTACAGAAGCTCTTCATTTTAATGCAATCCCACATATTGATTTGCCTGTTAGTTTCTTGTGCCTTTGCAGTCTTGTTGAGAAAGTTTATAACTGCCTATGAGTTGAAGTGTTGGACCTATATCCTCTTCAAAGAGACTCACGGTTTCTGGTCTAACTTTCAAGTCTTTGATCCATCTTAAATTAACTCTTCCACAGGGTGAGAAAGTGGTGTTTATTCCCATTTTTCTGTATGTGGTTAACCAGTTTTGCTAACACCATGTAATTTAAAAATTTTAAAAATTTGCAACTCAGTGGAACCCTGTTTCAAAAAATAGAAAGTCTAAAAAATAGGGCTGGGGTGTATCTCAGAGATACAATGCCCCTGGTTTCTATCCCCAGTAAAACACACACACACACACACACACACACACACACACAGAATACTCAAAGTAGTTTTCAGCAACAAAAACATGCAGGAGGAATCCCAATACCTGACTTTAACCTATACTACAAAGCCATAGTAATAAAAATAGCATGGCACTTTCACAAAAAGAGATACATAGACTCTGGATGGAGAGAAAAAGAGGTGGGGGTTAGGTAAGGGCTAATTGGGTGATGTGTGCATGTATGTCTACACAAGTCTATTATGCCATTAAGATGTATGACTATAATGCACCAATAAAAAATTTAAAAAATTTTAAAAATAAAATAATTATGTTATTTACATATTTTATCTACAAAGTATATTTGATGGTAAATGTGCTATGTTTTTATATTATTGCCACATAATAATAATTATAATAACAATAATAATAATGTGTTAAACATTTTATTGTGAACATCTTGTGAAGGACCTATACTAGTGTAACCATAAAATTCACTTTGAAATTGAAAAAAAAAAACACAGATACCAGACTAGTGGAGCAGAATAGAAGACTCAGAAACAAATATGCACACTTACAGCCAATTGATTTTTGACAAAGGGGCCAAAAACATACTGGAAAAAAAGATAGCCTGTTCAACAAATGGTGTTGGCAAAACTGGTTAACCATATGCAGAAAAAATGGATAGTATTGTATTACCTTGAACTACTGTATTTCTGACAATCAAATATATCATTTCTGACTCTTCTGCCTTATACGTTATTAACAATTAGTCCTATTTTACATCTTAATGTAGTTGAAATTTCTACTATGAAATCACTATTAGTCTTTAACTGCCAAATAATTTTTTAATTTATTATTTTGTTTTAAATTAATGTGACAGCCCAGGCGTGCTGGCACACACTTGTAATCCCCACACTTGGGAGGCTGAGACAGGAGGATTGCGCAGGTTTGAAGCCAGCCTCATCTACTTAGTGAGGCTCTCACCAACTTAGTGAGACCCTGTTTCCAAATAAAATATAAAATAAGTCTGGGAGTATAGCCTGGAGGTAGGAAACCTCTGGGTTCCACCCCCAGTACCACCAAAAAATAAATAAATTAATTAATTAATTAATGTGACATTTGATATTGTTAACCAGTGCCCATTTTTCATCATTTTTACCTTGTGTCAATGAGATTTTATGCTATTGTGGCCTTTTAACTATTTCCTTGATTTCCAAGACTATTCTCTATCACCAAAAGAACACGTTATAGAGTGTGCCTTCTTTCTGTTTATCTCAACATTCACAACATCTGATCTCATTTAGTGTCCATTTAACATGAAAGACACGAAATATATGTCTTTTATACTTATTTCTATGTATTGGATATTGTGTTGGTATTAGAAATTCAACATTTCTGAAATAAAACATGCCATCTTCTATGTACTACCTTCATAAGGATAAGATGAACAAGACAGATTTCAAATACCAGAGATATTAAAATTATGGGAAGTCACATATGTGATTTATTGTTAATAATGCTGCAGAATATTACTCACTGTGACAGGGAGGTGGAGGCAGACATTTCTTGACATACCTTCTCTTTTTATGACCATAATAAAGTCAATTATTACTCCTATGAGAGTTTTCTCAGCATGTATGTTTTTATTCCTTTAAAACAGAGCATTATCTATTCTTCCTTATTTTACTGTAAAATTCTGATCCCATTTCTCCATAGTATTTATCTATTTGTAATGTATATATTCTTATTTAATTCAAAATTAAAATTTCTTCTTGTTCTAAATTTACATACATGCCAATACATAATAAACTTAGAGAGTTTAACTATATTATTTACTTTTATTCATCTTAAATATTCCCCAGTGTTTTCTTAATTAAAATCCTTCACAATTTTAAAGTCTTGGATCATAGCTTATCATGCCTGATTCCTTAATTCAGATGTTTTTAGGATCTATGTCTCAGCAAATCTCCTTTTAAACTCTTTTAATTAAATAATTTTATTTTTCTTATAATAAATCACATATGTCACTTCCCATAATTTTAATGTCCCTGATATTTGAAATCTGTCTTGTTCATCTTATCCTTATCTATGATGATAACACTAACTATACTTTGTTGCTTACTAAAGTTAGGAATTGTGTTTCTTTTCTCCTAACCTTGTACCTGATACAAAATAAAGACATTCTGGATATTTAATGTGTGAATGAGTTTCTCATAATTCCTAGAATCTAGCTTAGTACTTTGTAGAAAGGAGTTCTGTATGTTAACTTTAAAGACAGAGCATTATACAATGTAATACCAGACCCAATATATTGCATATTTTGTGTCAAACAAAAGTATAACTGACTCTAAATTAATTTTTGACTCTGCAATAGATAAGACATTTTGCTATGACTAAGATAGCATAATCATTGTGAGTATTATTTTAAATTGCTTCCATTTATTGAGTGCTTTTTTTTGTGATACTGGGAATGGAACCTAGGGACATTCTACCTTCAAACTACACCCCCAGCTCTATCTTTTAGTCTTTTTATTTAAATTTTTGAAACAGGGTCTCACTGAGTTGTGATAAATAGGTAAGGCTGTCAAGAACCCTAATCCTCAGGTCTCAGCCTCCCTAATGCTGGAATTACCAGCATACACCACCACACACAGCTAAGTGTTTTCTAAATGTCAAACCCTGACTTAAACATGAAACACACATGATCTCACTTTGTTTTCACAGGAATTGTAGCATATTTGTAGATTTACTGACTTGTTCATATTTTACAGATGAAGAATCTAAGGTCATACGAAGAGTCAATGCTGGAGCGGGATGCAAACAATTCTCTCTGCTTTGAAACCCTTAGCTCTTAACCAGTGCACATGTTTGTCTCCCACTTTGCTTATTACCCTCCAAATGTGTTTTTATTTTTCCTGACACAAAATAAATTGAAATTTTTTTTTGTGAGCCATTCATTCAAGTACCATCAATTGGCCTTTTCCTGATAATAGCATGATTCAGAACTTTTAATAATGATTATAATTAAGCAATGATATCATTGTGCCTCTGTTTTATGAGACAATAATCCAATTCCTAAATGGCTAAACTAGAAGGCCAAAGGCAGAGCAGTTTATCACAGCTAGAGAATCAGATTACTGTTGAGCAAAACAGAGAGCCTTGATATCATTACTATCTCAGGCATGTTTGAGGGTGAGTAGCTCTCTATCAGATACTTTTAAATGTTATATTGGCAACATTAAAAATATAAAGGATGCAAACGACTCTCTGCATGATGTAGAAAAATTAATTTCCTCAAATAGAGCACTTGACTTGATATCATGATAATACAGATCCTTCTAATCTGCTCAATTCTGTAAGTCATTTGAGTTCATTGAAATTCAATTTCCCTGTTTCATATAACAGATTCTTTGTTCTAATATACAATAACTAGATAAAGTAAATATTTAAATGTATAGTTAATTAAGGAAAATAGGTATGGACTTATTTGATCATATTTGGTTTTTTATATGTGTGTATAAAGTTAATATCTGACTACATTTGTATACAGTATATATATTAGGAAAGAGAAACTTCTCTTTTTTTACACTAAAATAATACAACTTAATGACTCTCACTTCCTTACCTTACATTCTTTACAATAAAGAATTATTTATTTTTCTAAACCACCTAAAACCTACAAGACTGACTATAGTTTAAAATTTGTAAGCAAAAATGTCTGTACATAAAAGCACATAACTGAAGCCTATTTTAAAACTAAAGTCCAATTTCAAATATGTACATTAAATCAAAAATTAACCATTTTATTCAAAACATATATTAAAGGATAAAATATTTTGGCTATAACAACTATTGTTTTGGGATAAAATAATAATTTGATATATTACAATCAATATGACTATTTGGATAACAATACTGTAAACCACAAATAGAAAATACAATTTTTGCTATAAGATTTTAAATTTTCTTTGTTCTAGATATCACTATAAAATATCTAATGTTTGTCTTGATATTACATTTCAGTTTAAAAATTAATATTAAATTTACATGGTGTATCTAGAAATGAAAATCAAAATAATTCAGACCTAGCGTAAAAAGTAAAACAATGGTTTTGTTTATCAGTAAACTGGCTCTTTTGCAGCTATGTAGTATAACCTTAGCAATTTACATTTTTATCACTTATGTCGTGTTATGAAAGAAAAAAATCTTCCTACATATATTTTCAGTCATTTGCCACTATCAATGTGCCATCTATTACTCTCACGTGTATGTCTTCCTTGTTTTGTGTCAAAGATCTTTAAAATGGAAATGGAATTCAGGATATACTACACAAACATATAGTATCTCAGAATTTATTTATTTATTTATTTATTTATTTATTTAGATTTCTAGGTAACAAATGTAGTCATTGTATAAAGATTAAGTACGTTTGAAAAATAGTTTTATTGGTGCATTATAGTCTTACATCATAATGTAGTTCGTAGTGAGAGTGACATACATGTATACAACTTTTGTTATTAAAAAAAAAAAACAACAGAAAAGCAAGTTTTCTCCCATTCTTCTCTGTGAAGCAGAGATGTCTGACAAAGAATTTGCTGCCCTTTCTCTAAAGTGGGTCATAAGACATTCATTTGAGAAGTGTCCTCTTTTCACCCTGACGGAAGAAATGTCCTTATTTCTGAAGACATAGGACATTAAAGAATCTGTACAAACAGGCCTTTCTAAGCTCTTCCCCAACTAATTACCATTAGACCATACTCCTCTCATTGAATTCTACTTCCTCATGACTGTCCATTCTTCATCAAACCTATGCGTAAATATAGTTTTTTTTGTTAGAAAATTAAATTTTAATTGTGCCGCTTTCAAACTATACTGAATTTTACATTTCTGAAAATGTAAAAACTCAACTAATAGAAAATACACAAGACCATTCTGTCTGCAGAGATAATAGAATCTATGGATCTTGAAACTAAGTACATCAATTTCAAAAAAATATTGGTCATTTAACAGAATCAACAATTCAGATTCACAAGAACTGTTCAAATAAATTTGACCTGTAGATTCTAAGCCATATTTTTATTAAAGTCAGATCTATTCCTAAATACAAAATATTTTGAAGATTCATTAAAACTCAGTATTAAAATGCAAGGTAAATTAAGACTAAAGGCACATAGACTTTGGTCCCACCTGTTTGTCAGTTTTAGAAAACTGCCACAAAATTAATCTTCCTGCAAATTTGTGCAGGACAATTTTTTTCTTTGAAAAATACAAGCACCAGTTGCTGAACTAGCTAGACTAGTCTTATAAAGGTTTCCATGTCATATTAAATTTAAATTAACTTGTACAATTTTCTCTTTTTAGTCTTTTATTACAGATGCTTCAGCCATGAACCTTGTATTGGATGAGAAAGAAATATTACAAGTCCTTATTGTGATCTATATCAAGTCAGGAAACATTGCCATATGGGTCAAACTTAGTCATTGCCTGCTTTGCCAATATTGCTTTAGTGGATGCAATAAATAACCATTTGGTTATGTTTATCTATAACTGCTTTTCTATTACCGAGTTAAAAATAATTTCTAATGAAGACAATGGCCTCTGTGTTCATCTTATTTTTGTTGTTGGGATGAAATACTTGGTAAAACAAATTAGAGGAGGAAAGAATTGATTCAATATTGTATATATTTTGGTCTATGACTGGGCATTTGGGTGGTTCCATTGCTTTGAGTCTGAGATAAGGCAGAATATCATGATGGAAGGTCATGTGAAGAAAGCTGCTCAGCTCATTGCAAACACCAGGAAGCAAAGAGAGAGGGGGAGGGAGAAAGAGAGGCAAGAGAGAGAGAGAGAGAGAGAGAGAGAGAGAGAGAGAGAGAGAGAGAGAGAGAGAGAGAGAGAAAGAGAGGAGAGAGAGAGACAGCCCCCAAACAACTCACTTTCTCTAACTAGGTCCAACCTTTTATAGTTTCTCCAACCTCCAAATAATCCATTCACCCATGAAATTTTAAAGAACTCATTAATGAAGTCATGCCCTCATGATTCAATCACTGCTCCAAATCCCCACCTCTGAACATTTTTGCACTGCTGGCCAGGCTTTCCACATGTGGGCCTTCGGGAGACATTCCAGAACCAAACTGTCACTTCCAACACCTAAAATTACTTTCTATTTACTAAAATTGTGTTTTGTTTATTTATTTATTTATTTATTTATTTATTTATTTATTTATTTATTTTGCAGGTCTGGGGAAGAAACCCAGGGGCATTTGACCTCCGAGCTACACCCCCTGCCCTATTTATTTTATTCTTTATTTTGAAACCGGCTCTCACTGAGTTGCAGAGGGCCTCACTAAGTAACTGATGCTGTCTGCGAACAGAGATCCTCTGGTCTCAGCCTCCCGAATGCTGGGATTACAAGCGTGCAGCCCCCCCCGGCTTATTTTGTTATTTTTAAAATTACACATTAAACTAGCATACAATCCAGTTATTTACTTCTGGGAATTTATTGCAGAGAAACAAAACCTGAATATATGCATAAATGTTCATAGTAGTTTTATTAGTTAATGGCTCCAAAGTAGGAATAAAAGAAATAATGGTTAAATTCTCCCTCAATACATACTGTGGAATACCACTCAACAATAACAACAATAAAAGGACCTATAGATACACATCAAAACTAAGATGAATCTTTAGAAAATTATTCTGGTTTCTGATGTTTCAGGAACCATACCCATTTTCAAGACATATCTCAAATTCCACCCACAATCTTCTATCCCTCTGTTGAATTTGAGCTCTGCTCCTTCTGAAGTTCCATAGCATTTATTTTTTTCTAATTATGATACTTGTTACATTCTGCTAAGTGTTAGAATTATTTGTGCATATGTTTCATATCCTCTGCAAATTCATTAGCTCGTTGACAGTCATTGCTAGGAGTTACTAATCTAGTTATCCCCATCAGACCCTAGAACAAGAACTTTCTTTTGAAGCAAATATATGTTTTAGAATTCAAAGTATTATAAAGTGGAAGGAGTTTAAGAACTATAACTTAGTTGTATGATAGAAAACAATGGAGGAAAAATAGGAAAAAACAGAGAAGGAAAGGAAATGTAAAGTAAAGAAAGCATTTGAATATGTACAGTTAGATTTAAATAGAATCAAAAAGGTTTCTAACTTTAACTTAAAAACCAGTGGCAGTGCCTTTCAAAGGGGCCTAAAGATCTACAGTGAGAAATATTAAAATATATTAAGTTATTAAGAATGAAATTATAATAACAAATTATAATAGCCAATTCTATAAGAAAACACTCTTAGCGAAAAAAAAAGCATAGTGGACATTAAATTTTGTTTCTTATATACTCCTTGCTGAGCAAGAGAAGATAGAGAATAAACTCAATATTACTTTTAGGAAGTGTCATTAAAATGTATAACTAATTTGTAAAAAATTTTTATTGGTGCATTTTAGTCAGACATCTTAATGGAGTGCAAGTTGGTAGAGGCATACTTGCACACATTACTCAATTAGCCCTTACCCAAGTCCCACCCCTTCTTCACATGTTTGACTTAGTGATTGACTGATATGTTTGTGATTGTACATCATGTACATTATGAAATCTCCATCTTACTCCTTCCAATCCCCCTCAGTTAGGTCACCTTATTCTCCTGTTTAGATTCTCCTTTATTTTTTTACTTTTTTTATTTTTTATTTTTGGTGGTACAGGAGTTACGGGAAGCCCTTCTACCTCCGGGCTACACTCCCAGACCTATTTTTATATATATAGTTTTTATTTGGAAACAGGGTCTCTTAAGCCTGTGTGATCCTCCTGTCTTCGCCTCCCAAGCACAGGGATTACAAGCGTGCGCCACCACACCCAGCCGTTTCTCCTTTATTTTTAAGGGAGCTTTTACATTCACCTACAAACAATTAGTAAAAAATCCAGTTTCCATAAGTCATGTAAACTGCTTATATTCACAGTTTCCTAAACCATTAAAATATTACAACTGTTTGGTACATTTGTTTCAGCCAAGGGAAAGATTTATTATATTTTTATTAACTAGATCCCATAGTTCACTATGCGTTATATAGTCCTATGGATTTAAAATAATATCAGTGTCTTTTATCTATCGATCCAGTAAAATGCAGAATAGTTAGCTACGCTACTCTAAAAATCCTCTCTGTTCTTCTTGTTTATTTACTTCCCCCCTCTCCAAATTCAAGAAACACAGCTTTTTAATGCCTCTAAAATTTTACCTATTCCAAGAAGTCATGTTGGGAATCATATGGTATATAGCTGTGGTATATAGCTGCGGGACAGAAAATTAGCATATCTTCTTCTACTCATTCACTGCATGGCTGAATACCCAGAAAAGAGGACAAATTATTAAGAGCACATCATCACAAGTGTATTTAATCAAAATTTTGCTGTGACACAAGAACCTTTAGAAATTAACACACAAGCCAGACGGGCCTGGTGGTGCACACTTATAATCCCCGCACTTGGGAGGCAGAGACAAGAGGATCTCTCAGGTTTGAAGCCAGCCACGCTGGCTTAAGAGACCCTGTTTCCAAATAAAAATGGGTCTGGGAGTTTAGCCTGGAGGTAGTAGGGTTTACAGGAACCCCAGTACCACAAGAAAGAAAGAAAGAAAGAAAGAAAGAAAGAAAGAAAGAAAGAAAGAAAGAAAGAAAGAAAGAAAGAAGAGAGAGAGAAGAGAGAAGAAAGAAAGAAAGAAAGAAAGAAGGAAGGAGGTGAAGAAAATATTGCATCAGTGTGGTTCATTTCTTTCAGTTAAGGGAAAGTTACCACTATATTATTATTAACTAGAATATATATATATATATATATAGAGAGAGAGACTACACACATATATAATATGTGTATATTGTGTTTGTATGTATATATATATGTATATATATATATATATATATATACACACATATATGTGTGTGTGTGTGTGTGTGTGTGTATGTGTGTATAATATTTTATTCTTGAGGAACTGGGATTGAATCCAGGGACATTCTACCTCCAAGCTACACCGCAACGCTATTTTGTATTCTTTGTTTAAAAAGAGGATCTAAAGAAGTTGCACAGGGTCTCACTAAGTAGATGAGGCTGGCTGCGAACCTGTAATCCTTCTGTCTAGGGTCCCAAGTACTGGGGATTACAAGGGTGTGCCACCATGTCTGGCTATATATAATATACATACAAACATATATTATATATAAATATGTGTGTATGTAGTCTTAGATTATTTTGAATACTTTGATCTGATTCTTCTGAACTGTTATGAACTGTTATTGCAATAGGCATATATCTTATTTCCTTTTGATTTATTCCTGAAATATGCATGTTGCTTGATATATAGTAAAGCTCATGTTTTGCTTATTTGAGTTGAATTTAAAGACATTGCAAGCCTATATTTTTTCTTTGATTAGGTTTTAATTAGTTTCCAAAGAACCTATTGTGTTAATTGTACTAAGTATCTATTAGTGAGTTTTACAGAAAATAGGATAACCTCAAGGAACCAGCTTCACTTTCACTTAACCAATTTTTTTGTTTTGTAGTATGTTGCAATAATGCATTAGGATAAATAGTAACTCATTTAATCACAGGATTTGCATTGCCAAATATTTTAATAAGTTAAAGAATATTATGAATAGATGCAAAAGTATATACAATGAAGTTATCTTAAACATTTATGACTTTGTTAAATAAGCTTTTATTTTTAATCTCATATAATACAGATATCATTATTTCTCTTACAAATAAAACCTGATAGCATCCATGACACTATATTATTGAAAGTTTTACTAATAATGACTTTTAATGAATTTCAATAAAATTAGAATAAATAAAAATGGTCATTGCCTAGTTATTTACAAATCCAATTATTTAATGTACATGTTCTTTCTTTCAATAAAGAGAAAGGGCAATCTGCTACTCTATTGTTCCATTCTTAAAGAATTTTCCTTCCAATATCAGTATTGAGTGTCATTTAGATTTTCTTAGAAATTCTTCTACTGCTGTTTTTGGTAACCGGAATGTAGACAGTGCCTCACCTAATACTGGTTTATCGTCAATTGGTATGTGATTCTATAGTTCTGAGGCAATCTAAATCAGCTGATATTCAGGAACCATTGATTAGGAAATTTTCAGTTTACACATAAACCAAATTTTACTTCAACTAGGTTGAAATGGTCACTTCACAATGAGAGGACTGGCTTGTCTTGAGAATCCAGAGATATAACCAATGCTGGTTGTTCGTAACAAATGGGCCCAAGAGCCATAGATTTCCATATTCTAAAATAGTTGTTCATCTCTGTGATGACTGTGCTCAGTTTCTTCTCCTTCGTTCTCTCCTGCATTAGTGAGCTCTACATTACTGTCACAATTATCTGAGGAAAAAAAACACCTTAACAGAGGAAATATTTATAATGGCTTAGGATTTCAGTGTTGGAAATTTTAGTCCAAGATCAGCTGGCTGCATTGCTTTATTACAGAGGTGAGGAAACCCATTATTTCAGGAAGTTATGGCAGATTAAAGCTGCTCAGCTCATGGAAGCGAGAAAACAAGGAGAGGAAAAGGCTGGGGACAAAATCTACTTTCTTAGGTCTTGTCCCATCCTCCTTCCATAGCCTCAACCATCCCCCAATAGTCCTCATTCAGCTATCAATAAATTAATTTACTGATGAGATCAGGGTATCATGTTCTAATCGCTTCCCCAGGTCCTTTTTCTGAACATTGCTTCATTGAGTACTAAGCCTTCAACACATGAGTCTTTGGGAGACACTTCTTATCCAAACCATACGCATCCTACCACCGTCCATTTCCCTCAAATCACCTCCTCTCATCTCTCCTGCCTTCTCTTAATTTTATATAGACATTTGTTTTGTTCTTATTTGAAAAAAATATCATACTTTTTTTTACTGCGGATTAGGGCCATAAAATAACACCACCAACTGCAATGTTGTTTTCCACTTCCTAAGTATAGGGATAAATTTGTATTGAAAACATTTTTGCCTCTTTTTAGGGTAGGCCTATACCAGCAAATATGTTTGTGTAAAAGGCCAGATAGCAAATATTTCAGGCTTTGCAGGTGATTTGTTCTACCATGATCTAAAAAAGCAATCACAGCCAATACGTGAGTAAATGACTATGGCTGCATTCCAGTAATGTTCATATATAAATGCAAGAAAGTATGAATTCAATCCACAGGTCATTGACTGCCAACTTGAGGTTATGCTAACCAATTTACATTATATTTCCTAGTGTTCTGTTTTCACTATGAATTCAGATATTTGAAGTCACTTATTAAGGTTACTTGTTGCTGGCTAGGTTTGGAAATTAGTATACAATTTTTAGATACTGCTAAGCTTCCAGATTTGCCTAGGCTATATACCACTTTAACAGGATATATGTATCTTTATCCTAACCTATTCTCAATCCACAGATAAAATAAACAGAAATATTATTTGAATGAATTTCTTTGCAGTATTGAGAAAGGAACCCAGGTGCATTCTACCTCCAAGCTACACTTCCAGCCCTATTTTTTACTCTTTATTTTGAAACAACTTCACTGAGTTGCAAAGGGCCTCACTAAGTAGCTGAGGCTGGCTACTAACCACCATCCTTTTGTCTCAGCCTCCAAAATGTTGGGATTGCAAGCATGCACCACCACACCCGGCTATGAAATATTATTTGAAATGCTATGGGTTGTTTATTTTTCTGCTTTGATGCCTGGCCCAAACTATTTCATAGAAAAAAACGAAAGTACTTGTCCAAAAGCATCCCGACAAATTGCCTTTTCCCAACATTATTTAACTACTCAATTGAAATTTCTTGCTACTCTTCTGGACTGTCACTTGATGACTGTCTCTTTGGCTTAAAACATTGGTTGGTTTGCTAATTTGTCCACTCTTCTCTTGTATGATCTTATATTTCAAGGGCCTTTACCCAAGTTTGACCTATGATAATTATTGATATTTAGATTTTCATACTCTAAAAGATTATCAGTAGCGAGTCGAACTCAAAAGACATTTAAATACATGGTAGTTCCTAATATTCTTTGACTTAAATGCAGTAAAACAGATTTAGAGAAGCAAATCATGGCTCCTACTTTCTTTTCTGAGGAAAGGTCCAAAATTCCCCAAACTCTGCTGAGAAATGAATCCTAAATAGAAATTACCTACTCACTACTAAATGAAACTGACAACATCTTTAGGGCCAGGTTGATGCCTAACTCATTTAGCTCAAAATATAAGCCTATCAGTGACAATCAACTTTCAATGAATTTCTAACTAATAGGGAAAAGTGAGTAGTAAAACAGTATATTTTCTCCTGAAATTTAACTAGAAATATGTCTAGAGGATTATTCAGTTAGTAGTAGAGACTGAATAGAAGAAAATTCAAAGAAAAATAGAGGGAAGTCATAGTAATGTGGCATACTAGGGCAAATTAAAGAGCCCCTACTTTTATTAGAGTACCTCTACAGTTACTCCTACCCAACCTTTTTTTGGTCTCTGAACTCTCTTCAAAGTTATAAGCTATGTTCTTATTTTGGTAAGGTCTTCCTAGGTCTTTGGCGAGCTTCTAGTTCCTATGATTTTCAAGTTGATTTTATTGGCATGTACTATCTCTATAATAACCTCATATTAAATATAGGCTGTCTTTGATTCATGTTTCTTAAAAAAATAACCAGCACATAACCACTAAATATAAAAATCCCAAAGCAGAAAGAAAGGAGAGAGTAATATTGTTTAACTTTTCATATGTAACCGAATAGAGTAGCAAAAAATTTTAACTTTTTAAAAAATTGATATATTGTAGTCATACCTCTTCATGGGGTACAAGACTGTAGAAGCATACATGCACACATCACTCAATTAGTCCTTTTCCCGTTCCCTCCTCTTTCCCTCCCCCTTCCCTCTTTCTCATGTTTGGCTTAGTGATTGACTGTGATTTTTTTTTTTAATGTATATCATGTACATGAGGGAACTTGCCTTCTGTCCTCTCCCATTCTCTTCAGTTAGGTCTCTTTATTGCTTATTATGACTTCTTCTTCATCTAGCGTTGGTTGATTCTTATTTTATTTTCTGAATCTATTCTTATATATGCATCATAAACAGGAATATACCGAATGAAGTTAATAATTTCACATTAGAGATACATGATTTTTGGAACACTGTGTTCATATGAGGCTAATCAGAAAGTGTTATTAGGAACGAACATAACAGTGAAAGTAATTAGTGGAGGATTACATTTAATAGAGATTAATTTCACTTAGATCTGTAAATTATGGGTAATTTGGATCATAATACAAAACAGAAATGAATTGGATTTATAAAAAGATATATTTTACTGACCAAAATATTGAATTTTAATGAAAATGAAAGAAATGACAAACTGTGAGAAATTAATAAAATTATTTTAATGTATTCTCGCATGGTATATGTAATGTTCATAAAAGCATAAAAGAGCTTCTAATTATCTTAAATTAAGTATCAGTTACAAATTTGAAAAGGGTAGTATTTACTTTGTTAAAATTAAAAGGATACTTGAGGTACCAAATTTTGGTACCTCAAGTATCTTTTTAACAAAACAAATTTGAAAATTAGATTAGGATTTATTTCAAGATATGCTGTGTACTAATTATGGGCAATTTTATATGCTGTGTACTAATTATGGGCAATTTTATATGCTGTGTAAATATTATGCTCTTATCTAGAACTGTTTCTTAATTTCCTAACAGTTACTCAGGAACATCCTGGGATTTTATAGCGCTTCAAGACAGCATCACTTCTAATTACCTTGACTTGAAACTCCAGAACTAGGTGAAATTTTCTGATGATACAGTCAGTATTTATTTTTTGAGTGTTAGCTGCTTACATCGCATTTGTTAACTGGTCTCAGCATTACCAGCTTAAATTTATTAAGTGATAATGGTGCTTACTGATTTCTTTGTTGATTGTTTATATAGTATTTTCCTATTTTATCAGTAAAATTAGTTGCTATCTTTCATTGAATTATCAATGAGCACTTATATGTACTATCTCATTTAATCTCTGTAACAACTCATATACAAGGAAGTGATGATTTTTCATAAGAGGGAAAAAAATTTGGCAGGTATTGCCGATGCAGTTATTGTTAGAGTTGGGATTCAAAGTTGATATCAACTTATGATTCTTCTAAATGTTATAGTTTCTTAAAATAAGTGTTTAGAAACATGTTGTTTTTAAGATGCTCTGAACTTTTAACAATTTTCCCATGAGCAAATGTATGGTTTTCTAATAAGAAAGACTTAACTATAGGAGTTGTGCTTTAAAAATTCAGATGCAAATAAATTTGTAACAGCATGAGTAATAACTGATAAATGCTACTGCTTCTGTCATGAATAGTTAGGCTATAGAACCTGGAGGTTGAAATTTGTTTGAAAAATCTATACTTTTCCTTAGACTTCACACTGCATTATTTGTTATTAAAAAGGATGAAAGCACATGCTACCACATTTAGATGTGCCATTTGTTGATATCATTTTACATAATTAATTGCCAGGACTCTTCTGTTCTAGGCTAGTAGAAGAGAAAACTATTTTTTTAATACTGGCATATCAAGCCTTGTTAAATTAACATTTTCTCCATGCATTCATTCAAAATGAGAGTCATAATTATCTTTGCTTTTTTCCCCCTGGGTTCATGCTTTCATCTTTCTGCATGCATGGTCCATGGGACTTAAGTCTGAATTAGAAAATAAATTGCTATGGAAGGACTTTTTAGATACAAATTATGTTGTACAACACAGGAGGAAAGAAAACAAAACATTTTCAAAATGGAGGGCATGCTACAGGGTTCTTATTTTAACATGAAACCTTGTAATTTGCTAACTAAGTTGTCACCGTGTAGTACCACTACCTGATGAATCAGCATTGCAGAACTGTTGCTGGAAAGAAGATCCTTTTGGTGGAGCTTTTAGTTTTGCTTTTTCCCCTCTGAGGGAAAATATCTAGGTAAAAGGGGTATGTGGCAAACAAATCATAAACCAATTAGTGAAGAGAACAAAGGGTGTTATAAAGTTCTTTGGGATTCTAGAAAAATTAATAAGCATGAATGACAAAATTGTCAATGGAAAACCTATTGCAACCCATGAAATTATGGCATTGTAATATTATCCCAATTTTGCCATTATGTATTTGCTTTTATAATGTAAAATGTGACTTATCCAACATTTCCTTTTTCTAACACAGGATTGACTACTGGAGAGATTAATTTCCTGAATTATATGCCAAATCATGCAAAAGAGTTTAAATTTGTCAGCCCTACCTAATATATATTAAACAAATCACTGAATTTTAATTCCTGGAAATGTATAGCTCAAATATGAATCATATGCCATGTGTCTAGGATTACATTTTAAGCATCCCCAAATTACTCTAGCAATGACCAATGCATGCCAGTTTCCTGAGTTGCCATTTGTTTTGTGGTGATTTCTGCATTTTTTTGCTTTCCAGACTTAAGTTTAATCATAATGTGTTAAATGTGCATCTCAGATTCCAGGTGTTGAAAGTGGAGATTACCACATATTTTCCTAATAAATTTACTATTTAATAACCTATGGGCAAAGGTTGAAAGGAGAATATCTTTAATGAAGCCAAAACAAACAAATAGTATGTGCAGAAATACATGTGACTCAATTTGTAATATTATTACCATAGATTTTTATAGTTTGAGACATGAATTTCATCTTATTAATATTGTTTTTAGTATTCTATTTACATCTAAAACTGTTTCTCCTAAATGTTATGTGACGGTGAAATGTTTTTATTTGTGAAATGAAAAAAGTAATTGTAGAGGTCTCCCAAATATATATATATATATATATATATATATATATATATATATATATTGGTTTTTGCATGCAATCTCTTGAGAAATCACCTTTTCTACAAAAAAAAAAAATGACATTTTCTCCTGCTTTGGCCAGATTAAAACTGGAGGCTGTAGAAACACTATTTTAAAGAGTATGTATACATATAGCTCTTACTGATTTAAATTGTCTAGTTTTCAAAAAAACTTTGGTTCAGTTTTTTTTTTTCTTTTGGTACCTATATAGTACACCAGCGAAGCGAAAGACTAGAGTTACTAAAGCTGCTCTCTTTGTACAGATGAAGTGTTTTACCTCTTTGCAGCCTCAAGTGCTAAAATCAGTTGCTTGTTTTCCAAAGGGTATTAGCTGTGTGGATCAGATAACATCTGGGCTCTGACATTTGTTCAGGATGAAATTGGTTCTAAGTGTAAATTTGTGTTGACTTTGATCTTCAAGTCTCACTGTACTTTGAATCTAGGTTGAATCACATCACCTTTCGAGTATAAATGTTTTATACATGCTGTTGAAAGGATCTCTTAAAAAACATAGAGTAGAATAAAATTAATAATGGTCAAATATTCATAGGCTAATCTTACTAGAGAATAGATGATTTTGGTGTTTTTCCTCAATGCAAGCCTTTTTTAGATGTGATTTCTTGGGGAACACAAAAACTATAGAACTGGTTGTAAATATATGAGACATATTAAATATTTTAGAATCCACATTACAAAAATCAATTTATGAAATTTAATACATAAACAGTTCCAAGGATAAAAATCATGAAAGATCTTTTCAATAGACATAGAAAAAGCATTCAACAAAATCCAACACCCATTCATGCTAAAAACACTGCAGAGAATCAGAATAGAAGGAACATATCTCAACATCATAAAGGCAATATACAATAGGCCCATAGCCAACATCATATTGAATGTGGAAAAGCTAGAAAAATTGATTCAACTTTAAAGGAAAAGCATATTACTTTGAAACTATATCTGTCACATTAAGTTCATTAACTCTTGATTTATTTACCATATGAAGAAATACACAAAAAACATCTAAATGTATAAATTTTATTAAAGCATACATCGGCATTGCAGTTCGAGGACAGCCTCACCTACTTAGTGAGCCCCTCTGCAACTCAGTGAGACCCTCTTTCAAAATAAAGAGTAAAATATAGGGCTGGGGATGTAGCTCAGAGGTAGAATGCCCCTGGGTTCCATCCCCAGTACTGTAATATATATATATATATATATATATATATATATATATATATATATATATATATATCTCCAATATAAGTTTATAAAGTTAAACAAAATATTCTTCAAAATTCAATTATAAGTTTTATACCCAATTTGTGTTATACAACTGATTGTGATTAAAAGTTTCTGCATGTTTTCCTTAGTAGGAAAATATGTAAAACCAGTATTATTGATTTATTATAAAAGTTTTCATCTCACCATGTTATTTTACCAACCTGGCTACTTACTTTCATCTGGATTACAAATGTTCCCCAAATCCCAGTTGTTAAAGGCATGTGACCAAGAGTAGCACTACTGAGAGGTGATGTGACACTTAGGAGGCAGGAATTTATCAGAGATCCTTTGTCCATTGAGTTCATCCCCTTCATCGAGAGTGAGAGAACCTAGGCACTTCTCTCTCTCTCTTTTTTTTTCTGGCTAATGAGGTGGGTAGATCTGTTCCAGCATGTGCTCCTGCCTTGAGGTGCTGCCTAGCCACAAGCTTACAGTGTTAGAGCTATGTGATCTTGGGATGGAATCTTCCAAGCTATGAGCCAAAATAAACTTTTGTCTTTTTTAAGTTAATTAACTCATATATATTCATGACAGAAAGCCGATTAACACATTAAGTCACAAATAAACTTTACTTTTCTTAGAGACTCAAATTCATCTCATTCATATGCAATGTGCTTTCAATGAAGAAACATAAATCACAAGGACATTATTGTCTTTGATACTGTGTTTCTTTGTGTCTTGAAAATCTAGAATTGAAGATTGGATGTAACACTAGAGTAAACCTTTGAAAATCATTTTTATGTCAGTAATTATTAGTAAAGAACAATCAAAATCATTAAGTTCATGGTTTTTAATTTTTTAACAATCCCATAAGCCGATGATGCTTCATAGCCTATGCTTGTATATAATAAATATTTAACAGCAATATCCTTAACTCTTTCTTTCTTCTTTCTCATACTCTCCTTCCTTCCTTCCTTCCTTCCTTCCTTCCTTCCTTCCTTCCTTCCTTCCTTCCTTCCTTCCTTCCTTCCTTCTTCCCTCCCTTGCAGAAAATGTGACTGCCAGAAACAGGTTAATATTTGGCTTGGAAAGGTGTAAGAGTCATGAAAATCTATAATTAGACTGATGGACTTGCTGAAAGCAGCTTTTTTCTCCAAGACAAAAGTCTCTGTGTTTTTTGAAGGTGCCATTTCCCAAATATCTGACTTGTCAAACACTGTCTCAAGGGACTTCTGTGTATCCTCATTGGTTTTATTGCTAACTACTATCTCAAAGACTCTGCAATTGTTCTGTGGTTCTGTAGTTAGACTGCCTCTTCTCTTGCTGCATGTTTACAAGTTAAACATTACTCACCAGACTCTGCTGGTATCCTGTAGGATCCATACATAACTCAAACTCGTCCTTTTAGAATGAATAAAAGCTGTGGGCCAGTGTAATTATGAGGTCCCCTGACCTGCTTCTTTCAATCTGCTCTGTGTCTGAGTAATTCGTTTCCCCTTAGGTGCTCTGTAAGATAGTAACCAATACTTTCTTCCCCTTTTTTATCTTTTATCTCCTTTCCCTCCTCCTCCTCCTCCTCCTCCTCCTCCTCCTCCTCCTCCTCCTCCTCCTCCTCCTCCTCCTCCTTCCTCCTCCTCCTCTTCTTCTTCTTTTTCTTCTTCTCTTCTTCTCTTCTTCTGTGTATGTAATAGTAATAGTAGTAGTAGTAGTAGTAGTAGTAGTAGTAGTAGTAGGGATTAAACCCAGAGACATTTTGCCACTAAGTTTTTTTTTTTTTATTGGTACTGGGGTTCCTGGAAGCCCTTCTACCTCCTGGCTACACTCCCACGGGCTACACTCCCAGACCTATTTTTACATTTTTATTTAGAAACAGGGTCTCCTAAACCAGTGCGAGATCCTCCTGTCTCTGCCTCCCAAGCGCTGGGATTACAAGCATGCGCCACCACGCCTGGCGGACAACTAAGTTATTTCAAGCCTGTTTTCATTTTGAAGCAGGGTCTTTCTAAGTTACCTAATGCTAAGCTTGGACCTGCAATCTTTCTGTTTTAGCCTCCCAAGTACTGAGATTATGGGCATGTCTCAGCACAGTTAGCTGCAAAATATTTTCAATATGTAACCTGAAGTGGATAAGGCAATTATAAAATACAATCTCTTGTTTTATTTATTTCTTATATTTATGTTCCCTTTTTCAAATTTTTATTGTAGTCATACCTCTTAAAGGGATACATTAAGATAATAGAGGCATACATTCACACATCACTCATTTAGCCCTTCCTTAATTCCTTCTCCTTGACTTCTCATGTTTGGTTTAGTGATTGGCCTGTATATGTTTGTGAATGTACATCATGTGCATTAAGTAATTTCCCTCTATTCTCCTTTCATCATTCTAGGTTAAGTTGCTTTATTTGCACATCTATGATTTCTCCCTCTTTCACTGGACTTCTTCCTATAAACCCTTTTCTTTCTAGCCTCTACATATTAGAGAAAATATTTTATTTTTTTGCTTTTTGTGACTGAATAATCTCACTTAGCATAAAGTTCTCCAGTTTCATTCATTTTCCTGAGAATTATGTAATTTTATTTTTCTTTATATCTGAGGAATTTTCATTGTGTATATATCCTACAGTTTTGTAATTCATTTATCTGTTGATGGACACCTTGGCTGGTTTTATAGTTTGGCAATTGTGAACTGTGTGGCTATGGACATAGATACCCATGCATTAGTTTGGTAGTTTAGCTTCATTCTTTTTTTGTTGTTGTTGTTGTATTGGGGTTCTTGAAAACCCTTCTACCTTTGGGCTACACTTCCAGACCTATTTTATTTATTTATTTTTTTTAAATTTGGAAACAGGGTCTCTTAAGCCAGCTAGGCTGGCATCCAACCTGTGCAATCCTCCTGTCTCTGTCTCCCAAGTGCGGGGATTACAAGCATGTACCACCACACATGACTTAGCTTCATTCTTTTGAGTAGATATCCATAATTTATATTGCTGGATTATATGGTAGATTCATTTCCATTCTTCCTGAGAGTCCTCCATATGGTTTTGAAAAATGGTTGTACTAATTTGAAAGTCCACCAAAAATGTATAGAGTTTCCACTTCTCTACATCCTCACCAACCCTTATTGTGTTTTAAGTTAGAGTTAGGTGACACAAAGCTGTCAGAGGTGAGAGAGGGGTACAAACACTCATAAAGTGGGTCCAACAGTTGGCAATGGGTTACAGACAAAATGAGAAACATTGGAATATACTCCAGAATCTATCACAGTGAACAGACATATAGATATTACATGGGACTGAGCCATATATATGTAATCAGCAGGACACCTGTTTTGGGGGGTTGGTTTTTTTCTTTTGCACTTTTGCTAGTTCTTATTCCTTTTCTTTTTTTTTTTTTTTGTCCTTCCTTTTTTAAATTATTTTTTTTCCTTTTGGTTTTTTTTATCATTTATTTATAATTGTAAGTTTTTGTACTTTGTTTTGATACTTTATGCATGTTTGTTTTGCCCCTTCTCTCATTCCTTTTACAAATTTTCTCACTGTAGCCTATCTACTCCCAAAACATTTTTCTCCCAAAACATTTTTCCACCTGGTGTGGTGGCACACACTTGTAATCCCCGTGCTTGGGAGGCGGAGACAGGAGGATCACGCAGGATCGAAGCCAGTGTGTTGGCTTAAGAGACCCTGTTTCCAAATAAAAATATTAAATATGTCTGAAAGGGTAGCCCAGAGGTAGAAGGGTTTCCAGGAAGCCCAGTACCACCAATATAAAAACAAACAAACAAAAAAACATTTTTTTTCTTACTGTATCTCCTTGTTTTATATTCAAATTATTTCATATATCTATACCTAAATACTAACTACAAGAATTCTACTATCTAACCTTCTCTCCTTCTCAACCAGATACTACCTTATGATCTTTAAATTCTTACTCAACTTAATCATATTCTCTTATTAGCCTGATGTTTGTATCCATGACCTCAGTTCCTCTCCCTTTACCCAACCCTCACCATTAAAAAAACACTAACATTTATAGCCTGTTGACACCTCTATATTCCTACTACTAAGATTGAATCAGACACATTACCCACGAAGTCACACACAGAAAAGATGCCAAGACATCAGAAAAAATAAGCTCGAGTACCTTGAAACTATGACAACTGGGAACAGTGAAGAAATAAGGGAAATCATGAATACTGACCTATAAGAAATGCAAGAAGGAGAATTCCTGATCTTCAATATGATGACAGGCCTTACAGCAACTGTACAAGAAATTAAAGAGGAGGTAGAGATATTAAAAAGAATGAGAAAGAGGTCTAGAATGAAATGGAAGAGTCAATAAATGAAATGAAGATAGCAATAGAAATAAATTCTGGAAGGTTAATGAAATGGAAAACAGAGTATCGCTGTTAGAAGACATTTCCTTCAAAACCAAAAGCACAGTCAACAGCATACAGAAGTCACTACAGCAACAAAACCTAAACATCCAATGACTAAGGAATAACACGAAACATCCTAATTACAGATAAAAAGCATTGAATAAGGGATATAGGTACAGACCAAGGATATTTGTAATCTCTTCATATAAATAATTTCAGAGAATTTTCCAAACATGGAAGAGATTTGGACATACACATACAGGAGACATAGATAACAATATTAAGACAAGATCAAAAGTCAGGCATGGTGGTGCATACTTGTAATCCCAGCATTCAGGAGGCTAAGACGGGAGGATCGTGCTTTGCAGACAGCCTCAGCTACTGAGTGAGACCCTCCACAACTCAATGAGAACTTTTTTCAAAATAAAGAATAAGACAAGATCAAAGAAGGACCTCCCAATACTATGTAATAATCAAAATGACCAACATAGAACCTAAAGAAAGAATCTTAAAAGCAGTGGGAACAAAAGAATGGGTGACATACAGAATCAAAACAATAAAAATCACACCAGACTTTACAACTCAAGTCATGAATGCCAGGAGAGACTGGTATGATATATACCAGACCCTATAAGAAAAATCTTCCAACAAAAACTGCTATATCCAGCAAGGATGTTATTCAAAATTGATGGAGAAAAAAAGTGTTTCAAGATAAGCAGAATCTCAAAAAAAATTCATGAATACAAAGCCAACACTAGAAAAAATATTTAAAGAAATAAATAATAAAAAGTAAAAAAGAAGCAAATTTCAGAACTAGAGCAGAGAGAAGTTGACCATCAGAGCAACTAAGCAAAGAAGAAATAACATTATATTAAATAGAAGATAAAGCTAACATCCTCAGTATTAGTAAGAAATATTTTGCCAAAGTTTTTCTGACATATTGTTACATGAAATGTCAAAGGAAGAATTTACTGAGATAATGGTTTCAAAAGACTTTAATTGAAAAGGATTTTAGACACTGGAAATGAGACAGCTGAAAGATAACAATATAGGCAGTGGCATCAGTGCCACAGACACATATTAAAAATTACTTTGGATTAATACATAAGTTTGTCAAATAAACACAAAAATTTCTGCTTAATCCTCAGTGGAGCCAGGAGGAAGGTAACTTTCCAATATTGAATTCCAAAATTTGTTTACAAATTAAGTCATTTAAAATTTATGCCAGTTTTGCTTTAGAACAGATATTATTGGGGCTCAAGATGTGCTCCTGAGAAACATCTTGCAAAATATTATATATATATATATATATATATATATATATATATATATATATATACTTGTTTTATCCAAGAATCACACAGTTACTTAGGAGGGCAAAAGAAAAAATATACTAGAAAGCACAAAATAATTTTGTATTCTTTTTCTCAAACTTAATCACATTTGGCATAATCATAAGTAAAAACAAATTCTTTACCCTTTAGAAGATGGCAAAATTATTATTGTGTGGCTGTTCTTCCTTTTATCTAAAATTCTATTCTTGAATGTTATAGCAATATAAGCAAAAGTGTTATCACAACTCTACTTCAGTGTTTTTATAGCATGAAATGAAAGCCAGATAAATATGTAAATTATTCATGTCAAGGCACTGTTTTGAAATTTAATTCTAATACACATGATAAGAACAAAATAACACAACTTCAGAAAATCATTTGTGTGTGTGTGTTTGTGTGTGTGTGTTTGTGTATGTGTGTCATAGACATGTAGTAGTGTCAGGGAAATCTGGAGAAAATATTCAAAGAATAAATATTTATTATAAATGCTTTGTTTGTTGGAGTTTGTGGTACTGCGGATTGAACCCAGAGGCATTCTACCTTTGAGATACCACACCCTTCACACACACATACATTTTTTAAAATTTTTTGTTTGTTTACATAGGTTGCTGAGAGTCTATATTTCTGAGGCTGATGATGAAACTACAATCCTTCAGTCCTAGCTTCCTAAGTACTAGGATTACAGGCATGTGCCTCTATACCCCAAAATCATAATCATAAACATTTACAGCTAGTATTTGACCAGGAGGTTGGCCTCATGTTGCCAAAGCCAAGATAACTTTTATGAACTTTACAATTTTTAAAACCTTTACAACATGTTGCATCTTTTCAAGAAACTTGAGAAAGAGCAGTATCCACAGTGTCTGTAAATATCTGAATAATATTGGTAAAAATGTAGAAGTAAAAAATCATCTTATAAAAGGTATCAAAAACTTGAATTTCTGCAAGTAGTAAATTATCAGACTTAAATACTTAGTCTGAAATGGATCTGTGTGGATTGGTATGAAACATAAGCCAGGTGTGTTGGTGCACACCTCTAATCCCAGTACTTGGGAGGCTGAGACAGAAAGATTACAGTTTTGTGGCCAGCCTTAGCAACTTAGTGAGACCCTAATTCCAGAAAAAAATAAATAAAATAGGGCTAGGAGTGTGGCTTGGAGGTATATCCCCCCTAAGTTCAATTTCCAGGACCACACACACACACACACACACACACACACAAACACACACAAACACACACAATCATTCAGCAATTATTTTTAAAGTTTTCATCATGCACTTAGTACTAAATTTAGCTGTAGGAAATCATAATTCTTCTCAAGGAGTAATTGACAATGCACAGCCATAGCTTCTTTTTTTTCTTCAGTGAGTATTGATGTCCCATGTGTTATCTCATGATTGTGAACTTAACCAAACTAATTATAACTCAACATGATTAAGATAGGAGTAACTTATGGATTGAATTATGTTTTTTCAAAATTCATATGTTGAATTCATATATTGAAAATTATATGTAGCTATATTTGGAAGTGGGTCTTTAAGAAGTAGTTATGGTAAAATGGGTCATAAAGGTGGAGCCCTAATTTTATAGGGCTGGTGTCCTTATTAGAAGAAGAGAAGACACCTGAGATCTCTGCCCATGCTCAAGCCCAGAGGAAAAGCCAGTTGAAGACACAGGGAGAAGGTGGCCTTCTGTAGGCATGGGAGAGAGCCCTCACCAGACACCAACTCCAGAGCACCTAAATCTTGGGTGTCTGATCCAAAAATAAATAAATAAATTTCTGTTATTTTAATCCACCTACTACAAGGTATTTGGCTGTGGCAACCCCAAAAGAAGAAGACAGATATTTGTTCCTCAGACAGATATTCCTCAGCACGTCTATAATTTACAATTAGTATGGCTATGAATAGTAAATAATGAAGAGTTGCTACCTTACAGATAGATGATCAGTTTCATGCCATCAATAGTTTTAAACCTACCAGACAAAACATCATGTTTCACAGCTAAGAAAAAAAATAACTCAATAAAAAAAATGGGCAAGTGAACTAAATAGACAATTCACAAAAGAAGAAATTCAAATGGAAAATAAATGCATGAAAAATGCTCAACATCATTAGCAATCAGAGACAAATCAAAACTACCTTGAGATTTCGCCTAACTCCAACTAGAATGTCAATCATTCAAAAACAACAACAAATGCTGGCGAAGATGTAGAGAAGTGTGAACTCTAAGACATTGTTGGTGGGATTGCAAATTAGTGCAATCACTTTGTCTTTTGAACTCAGAAAATCATATCTGAAAGAAGATTATTAATATTTAATTGAAAAATAAATCCAGGCACATACCTGTGATCCCATTAGTTGTTAGGATAAGAAAGAAGAATTGCAAGTTTAAGGCCAGATTTTGCAATTTAGTGATGCCCTCACTAACTTAGTGAGACACTGTTCCAAAATAAAAAATATAAAATAGAGCTTGCAGTCTAGTTCAGAGGTGAAACAACTCTGGGTTCAATCTCTAATACCAAAAAGAAAAAGTGATTTTACTGTGCAATTTTTTCATAAATTGAAAAAAATTAATTCCACTAATTTTTTATTGGAACAAAAAAGAATTCCAAGATACCTCAAACAGTTCACATTACTGCTGTTCCTCTGTGGATAAGTATAAATAACCTGCTAGAGAACCAGGCAACAAAAACAAATGCAGATAGAAAAATGGCAACAGATATACTAAAGCCGTCCAAACTTATATAATAAATAAGAATTGATGCCAAAAAGAGCTACATTTTAACTAGGCTTGTATGTTTTTTGTTGTTATTTAATGCTAGGCAGAGGTATCTCTTTAGTCAATAATATACCAATAATTCTATAATATGAATTCAGTGGTTCACAACACAGTTTTTGTTGTTTATAAAATCTCTAAGTTATGTTTAAGGTAGTGAAAGATAGAGTCTGATCTATACATTTGGAGAAAAAAAAGTGGGTGATATTTTAGTTTCAAGAGAAATTTTGGTTTTATGATTTGAGTGCCTAGGTTTTTGTCATGAGGTAAACAATAATCAGCACAAATTTTACTTACTGGGCCATGTTCTTAGTTATGTGTCACACCCCAGCTGTCCTGCCAGGTTAGGTTGTAAATAAATGGCATTAACTCTCATGTAGTGGTCATTCCGCAGAAAACATGGCTCCCTGACATGATCAGGTAGTATTTTCCCTGCACAGTACTTATGATCACTTATTCCCCTCATGCAGGTCAGCGTCCAGCAACTCATCAGTGCCCCACTCTGCACTTTATACATGCTTCAGTATGGCTAATTTTATCACACACTTCATTTTTATATCTCTCTCATACTTGTTTATTTCTATGCATTAAAGTTTTATTCAGTCACTAGCAATTAATAGAAAAACTAATAATACTTAGTTATTAGAGGAAAACAACAAAATATAACCTAACATCTCTCATTTATTATACCTGTGCTTCCTCCTATGTCTCTCTCTCTCTCTCTCTCTCTCACACACACACACACACACACACACACACACACACACATGTACGCATGCACACACACACACACACACACACACAAGCACACACACCATAATAATTTTATCTTCAAAGCTTTGCCATCTGGCTTGTATCAACTATTGTAGATAAACCCATTATTCAATCTTATTACATCTGGTAGCAATAGTTTCAATTTAGGTGTGTTTGTTTTGAAGAGCCATGGAACAAAGTAACAGAAGTAGGACTTTCATGAGAGAATAGATTTAATTGCTTTTTAGCTCTATTGTGGGAAATCACATATTTAGGATTCTAGCCCTTGCTAAAGACATAAAATTTCAAATGTATTACTTTTCATGATACAAATTATTCGACAATAAAATGACAATGAAGTATAGAAAAAACCAATGATATTTTGTTGAGATTAGGTCGTTAAGGACATGGGCACAGGAAATCAAAATAATTGTCTTATCAGCTGTGCATTTCACTCTCAGACAGGAACTGACCTTGGGCAAAATGATGAAGTCTGCCTTAGAGATGGCTTCCACACTCTAGGGCTTCTCTTCCCCAGCTTCAGTAACTGATCCCCACAAGCAATCCCCTGGCAATGACTCTCAAGCTTTGGTTTAGGCTCCTCAGTTCCTTATGTCTTGACATTTCTCCAGATCTTATCAGGGAGTTACCTGCTCAGTGTCTAGTGTTCTAATTTCCTAAGGTAAAAAACAACACCCAAAACAATACCTGTTTGAAAACTGGTGCCTACCTCTCTTCAGTATCTAACATTCACTTTGACTATATATTTACAAAAATCAGTGTGGTAAATGATGTAGACATTATGTAGATATTTAAAAAAGGAAGGTCACATATTTATACATTATCCATTAGCCTCATCCCATGGGAGTTTTCTATTCTTCCTATGGTATAGGTATTTATAAGATCTCATTGTCCACAGGAGAATGTAGGACAAAGCATATCAGGGTTCTGAATGTAGGGACAAAGCATATCACATCTTTTGTAAGATGTGAACAAAATCAAAGTCCAAAACTGGAAGCCATGATCTAGTGATTAAAAGCAAGGACTTTAAAGGCAGTGCAATTTGGATCTGGTGATTGTGGAAAGTATGCTTAATGTTAGGAATTTATTTAACTTTGTGAAAATTCAAAAAAATGAACCAAATTATGAATCCTGTAGATAGGATGACCCCAAATAATAAGTGAGACAATGAAGTAGAAGTCCTTCAATACACGGCAGCTAATAGTATAATTATCATAATTAAAGTAGTTGTAAACTAGGAACATGGAAAGGTCTTGAGCGCATGCTGGATTCCTGACATTCTGTTTTGCCTTTTTTGTACTATTGTTATATCACAAATATAAAAACTTGCTTTTATGCATAGTCTTTTTCTATTTAATAAATCATTAGTTTAAAAATATCTATTAAGAATCCCTGGATTTGGGAAGCAGAGACAAGTGGAACATGGTTCAAGGACAACCTCAGCTACTTAGTGAGGCCCTTTGCAACTCAGTGAGACCCTGTTTCAAAATAAAGAATAAAAAATTGGGCTGGGGTTGTAGCTCAGAGGCAAAATGTCCTGTGCTCCATCCCCAGTATTAAGGGCTAACTGAGTGATGTGTGCATTTATGCCTATACCATCTTGTACCCCATTAAGATCTATAATTATAATACACCAATAAATAATATAAAAAATTAATGAATATAAAGAAAATAAAAGTAACTATTTCTTAAGTCAAGCCATACACAAAGATTCAAGCAAATAGCTCAATCTTTTGATTGAGAAACATAATCAAATAGATATATTCAATCAAAATTTTCCTTATTTTCTTTTCTATATGTTGTTTCTTAAAACCATGTTTGATTAGGCTAGACTTAGAGAAGATGAATGTGGGGAATAAAATTTCTAATTTGAGACATCTGTTCAAGAAATATAGTGTAAATTAGAATCAAAGTAGTCTTGAGTAAGTATCCCTGCTGATGGGAATAATCGACCATTTAATCATCCTTTTCGTTGGAATTCTGAAAAACAGGGTCAGATTCCTAGATGCTTTGTGTGAGATCAAGGCTCAAAAGGTAACATTAATTATATCTCTAATAAATTTATTTGATTTAATTTTATCTGTAATCAAGATAGAATTAAAACATATCACTGGGCGTGGTGGCGTACGCTTGTAATCCTCGTGCTTGGGAGGCAAAGACAGGAGGATTGTGCAGGTTCAAAGCCAGCCTCGCTGGCTTAAGAGACTCTGTTTCCAAATAAAAATATAAAATAGGTCTGGGAGTGTAGCACGGAGGTATAAGGGTTTCCAAGAACCCCAGTGCCACCAAAATATACAAAAAATTACAAAATAAATAAAAAATAAAACACATCAGCTGTGAATACACCATCAGCCTGGGCATAGGTGTATACCCATCACTCTTTTGCACATTATCTTATTTTAATTCCAGAACAGCATGGAATATAATAGATATCAGTACACTAATTGCATATGTGAATAACTGTGGTTTAGTTTTCTCCATTTTATAAATGTTGTCCAATGTCCCACAGGCAGTAAGGTATGTAGATATATATTTAGGTATGTAAATATGTTGATATAATTTTTATGTAGCCAGGATTAATCCTAAAGCACTGCTATTGTTTTATCTCCAGAGAAGAATTATAATAGAGCTTACTTTTGTTATTGATTTTTAGTTCCCTTATAACCTGAAAGTGTACTTTATATGATGTATTTTTATTTTAGTGTGTTGAAATGAATTTTATGGATCAGAAATTTCTTAGGGAACGTATTCATGTGAGGTTGCTATTGTTAAATGAAGTAATTTGTAAATGCCAATTATATCCAGAAAGTTATTGCTACTATCCAATTTAACTAAATTCCTATGCTCATGATGATGTTTCTGTCAAAAATAGATCACATATACAAGGACGACATGTTAGTTATCCTTCTGTTGGTGCAGAGAAATACATGAGATAAGTCAATTTAAAGAAGATAGGTTTATTGTGGCTCATGACTTTAGAAGTTTCTGGCCATGGGTTGTTTGGATCCACTTATTTTGGGCCTGGGGAACCACTGTATATGATGGCAGAAGTGTGGGACAGGGCGAACTACTCACGTCATGGTGGCTGGCAAGCAAAGTGAGAAAAAGAAGGAGGGATCAGGTTCTCCGTAGCCCTTTCAAAACCACACACAAATAACTTGACTTTCTTCCACTAAGCCTTATCTCCTAAAGATGAAGACTTTAACGCATGGACCCCTGGGAGACATTTCAGATGTATACCATAGCAGTTGGTTATGTAAGATGGTTTATGTATTTATTGTATGTTATTTATTGATTAAAGTGTGCTTCCTCTACTTAAACAAAAGTATTTATTGCAAAGAAGTACAATGTGTCATACATTTGATGTTTACCCCATCTCTTAATTTCATCAAGGTGTATATCAACAGATTAATCTATACCATCTAAATTTGTGTTAAGCACACTCTGTATTCACATAATGACAAAATTGCCTAACAATTGATGCCTTTCAATGTATCCCGGCCATTAAGCAATACAGTCAATTTGTACTAGAATTTTCAGTTCCTGTTAGAAGAGTATCGAGGGCTCCAACCATAATAATAGATTTATCACTTTCTCCTTTTTCTTCTTCAGTTTTTCCTTCAATTATTTGAATGCTTTCTTGTGAGTGTATTCACATTAAGAATTATTGTTTTCTTAGAATCTGGACCTTTCTATCCTTATGTAATTTCTCTTCATTTTATCTCTGACAAAGTGAAGAGGCATTAGGTATTTCTCAATTTACCCCAATGTAAGAATTTATAGGTTTTTTTCAAGCCAATCTTATTGTTGATTATTTTGTTGCTAAAAACTAGAAATAGGAATTTTATCAATTTCTTAATTTTATATAGACATAATAATAATATGTATTCATACATTTCTAAATATATACACATAGGTATGTATATATATATATATATATATATATATATATATATATATATATACTTAAATTTTAAAATATCTATGTAAACTGTGTAAACTGTATGCTGGGGCACACTTGTAATTCCAGTACTTAGGAGGCTAAGATAGGATAATGGGTTTGCGTCCAGCCTCAGCTATTTAGTGAGGCTTTACTTTCAAAATAAAAAATAAAAAATAGGGCTGGGGGTATAACTTGGAGGTAGAATGCCACTGAGTTCCATCCCAAGTACCATAACATTCTACAACTATGCAAATCTAAAGCACATGTAAAACATATGAAATCAAACAATTTATTAAGTAAATATCTTTTCAGTTGTAAAATACCAGCATCTAACAAGTTGTGTGGTTTTATTTTATTTTGAGACAGAAAAAAATTCTTTGTTGTTGATTTTCATTAATAATTACAATTATATAGGTGAAAAAATGTACATATATATATATATATATATATATATATATAGTGGTGGTACTGGGGTTTCTGGAAACCCTTTTACCTCCGGGCTACACTCACAGACCTATTTTTATATTTTTATTTGGAAACAGGGTCTCTTAAGCCAGCACAGCTGGCTCCAAACCTGCGCGATCCTCCTGTCTTCACCTCCCAAGTGTGGGGATTACAAGCGTGTGCCACCACGTGAAAAATATTTTAATATCTGTACAAAGTCTTACATTTTTTTCTGTGGATTTTAATCTAATTTTTAATCTAGTACATACATAATATATATATATATATATATATATATATATATATATATATATATATATTAGGAAAAATATATATATATTTTGGTGGTACTGGGGTTCCTGGAAGCTCTTCCACATCCGGGCTACACTCCCAGACCTATTTTATACTTTTGGAAACAGGGTCTCTTAGGCCAGCGCATCTGGCTTCAAACCTGAGCAATCCTCCTGTCTCTGCCTCCTAAGCCCGGGGATTACAAGCGTGTGCCACCACGCCCAGTGCTAGTACATGTTATATATTGATAAATTTTTCTTTTAATTTTGGAGTGATTATTGGCATCAGCAAACATTGTTTTTGCATATTTAAGTTCCTGAAGAATGTAAAGACTACAGAAATCAGCAGACTATGCTGCAGCACCAAAGCATACTCATATAACACAAATGAGAGGACTGTGATCCAATAAAACTGTTTACTACAATAGATGTCTCATGAACAAGCGATAGCTTGCCAACTCTGTTAGTCTATTTAATTTTTTTCTACTTAAATGTGACAAATGCTAATGACTAAGGTAGAAGGCCCAGCCACTCCTTCAGGCAAAAAAATTATTACAAAATCATTGAAATTATGAGAGAATGATGATGATATGCTTGAAATCTTCATTAAATGTGATATATTTTAAACCTAAGAACTGCAGAGACTGAGAATTTATCTTTTGTAATTCTAAGTGCCTGCAGGTGTTATATGGGAATGCAGCATCGTCTTAATAAACATTTTACATGAGGTCATTGGAACAGATAGAAAATTTGGAGCACTATTCCTTGGAAATCAATGTTAAGATATTTATAAATACAGCCCACCACAAATCCATAAATTTTCCCTTTACTTTTCTGTGAACCTGAAATTCTTATGTTGAATATGGAATATTTATACTGTGTGGATACTAAAAGAGGAAACAAAAATTAAAGAAAGAAAATTTTAAAAATCACTGTGGCTTGAATAATAGTATCATATAACATCAATTTTAAGAAATGATTACATCAACTATTCTGCAAAGACTCCACTGGTAATGTTTATTTTTATTAAACTATGATTGTTGACAGAATAGCTTGCAAGAAGAAAAAAATGTAAAAATTTAATGCAGAGAAAAATAACCTTGAGCTATCCTAAATAAAAACATTTCTCCTGAAAGATTAAAATCATACTTTCAAATCCTTTTTCATTTTTCCATAGAACTGAATAGTTGCTATCTATAAATTATTTTGGGAATTATATACAATACATGAATTTTATATTTGGAGTGAACATATTGAACAATTTTATTACTAAAATAGTCCTTTCTTTCTTTCTTTCTTTCTTTCTTTCTTTCTTTCTTTCTTTCTTTCTTTCTTTCTTTCTCTCTTTCTCTCTTTCTTTCCCTCTTTCTTTCTTTCTTTTTGGTGGTACTGGGGTTCCTGGTAACCCTTCTACCTCCGGGCTACACTCCCATACCTATTTTTATATTTTTTTATTTAGAAACAGGGTCTCTTAAACCAGAGAGACTGGCTTCAAACCTGCCCGATCCTCCTGTCTCCACCCCCAAGCACGGGTATTACAAACATACGCCACCACACCTGGCTAATAGTAATTTCAGTTTACTAAATTTTAAACTAATATTACCATAATAAAGACATTTGAGAAAAATATGATAGAAAAAGTAATCAGCAACGTAATATTCACTGGTATTATTAGGGAAATATGACATGGATGAAACTAATTGTGAATATTTTTACATCAACTCTACATTTGGGTGTTTAGATGTTGATGGAGACAGATGGTATGATGAGTTGAAACTACTAGTATAAAATATGTAATATAGAATTTAGGAATGGAAGGGATTCAACTGGGCCAGATCAGGATGCCAAGGTAGCAATGCATATATAAACTACGTCAGGAATAAGTGCATTTTAAAAATTATTTAAACATACTTGTGTTGAGCTGTCTTCTTCAATAAAGACCTAATATGTAAGTTTCAAATTAGGCTCTTTATATAGTGCTCAAAGCCAATAACCTCTGGAATGTTTTCTCATGTACTATAAGGGAGATAAAGTAAAAATAATCAAGGAAGTGAGGAGAAAATAAAATATGAAAATAGGAAGAAATAGAATAAAAATAAAACAAAAAGGAGTGTCCACCCCACATTGCCCCTTTTTTCTTAGAAGCATGAAAGCTAGATACAAACGTATTTTTCACACTACAGGAGATGTACTGGCTGATTGTCATTTATTATATTTTTAAGACTGTTTGCCACATTTAGATGCTATGCTGAGAAGTATAGTATGACATCAATTAAAATCACATATAAATAATTTTTCAAGCCTCTCTAACAGGAGTATACTCATTTGTCTCCAAAAGAAGGAGTGGAATGGTGTTTTGTGCCTAAAGTATGGCACTATCCATGTAGATAACCTAGATATAGTAAAATTAATGAGCTGCAATGGTCCAGTCAAGTCAAGCAATTCTTTTTCATAGGATGAGGATGGCTCATAATACTTCTCAGTATAGGCTGGAATCTTTTGATTTCCACGCAGACTAAGGAGAGAAAGCAGGACAATACATTGGCACTGGGGAATATTTTGTTCCATGATGAATGTTTCTTTCTAGGAAGAGTAGAATGCCTTTGGCCTCATTCATTAAATTGATGTAATGGTGCCATGAACTACTGTCCTCAGAGAGTTTCAATTGGTGCAATACCACCAATCACTTTCTCGTAGCTTAATGGAGTGTTCCTGACATCAGAGACTGATAACTTGCCTAGTGCCAATTAAAAACAGACACTTTTCCTGCCAGTCACTTAGCTGTAATATTTTCCTTTACTAGGTTAGGATCCATAAATATGACAGGGATGATTTTATTTGTAAAAATTTTCACTTTAATCTTTGAAATTACATAGGCTTCTAGGTTTTCAAACTGGGTTCAGTGTCAGGAAGAACACTTATTGATGTCATTAGAAACATAATTCTAAGTAGAGATTATTATAAGAGAATATTAAAAAACACCAGCTTTTAAACTAAAAACAAACTAATTGTAAAAAAAGAAATTCATTCTTTCAAATCAATATTCATTGATATGAAATGTTATTCATGCCTGATCTCTTATTTTTTTGGGGGGGAGGTGTTGGGGATTATGAGCTACATCTCAAGCCCGGTTTTATTTTATTTTTTTTATTCTGAAACAGGGTCTTATTAAATTTATGAGGAACTCACTAAGTTACTGAGGTTTGCCTTGAATCTGTGATCACTCTGTCTCAGCCACCCAAGTACTAAAATAATAGGTGTGTGTCACTACACCTGGTTTTTATGCTTACTTTCTTAACAGATAAAAAATAAGTTTAAACTCTTGAAGTTGTCTATAACCCTCTGCCTATTGTCTTCCTCCTCTCCAAACTCATCTTACATTAATGGATTTTGAAAAATCTATGCTTTTGCCCAGATAACTATTTTCTGTTTTGTAAGCAGATTTCAATCATAGTGCAAAGTGTCTAAACACAGTAACTCTACTCCTAATAGGTTTCTTATGAGACCCTGAGTAAGATTTTTATGTTCTGTTTTTCTCCATTAAACCCATTATCATTTAACACAGAAGAAGTAATATTTTAGTTGAATATTAAATTAATTTTAAGTGAACACATCTATTTCCCTTGCTTAAGTAATTTATTACATAATAGGACCTTAGGCCATAGAGTTTGAATCTCATTTTTATTATTCACCAGTTGTATGACCTTGGAGAAGTTTCCTAACTGTTCTGTGATTTTCCATGATCTTCTAGTAGTATTGTTACAAGTTTTAATATACACGGAGTACTAATGATATGTATTTCTTTAGAAAAGTGACAAGCATGTTATTAGTACTCAGGGCATATTAAGTATTACACATTTAAATAAAAAAGATCTGTCTTAAAATAAGTCAAAGTTAAATCATTCTTTTATTTAAAAAAAAATTTGGTTCTCTCTGCTAAAAATTAGGACTTGGAGATATTTAGATGAACAAAAAATTATAATGCTTTCCAAGACTGTATTTGGTTAGAGAGATAGTTGCATATACCCAATGAAGTAGTTCAACCATAAAACAATAGTGGGTACTAATACTATAGGATATAAAATATAATTGTATTATTTGCTCCTTTACATTTTATATTTTTATTTTTAATTTATGTGTATCATATTGAAATGGCATACATTCACACAGTACTTGGTAACCACCCCCAGCTTCTCTTTTTTCCTCCTCCCAACAATATCAAGGTTGACCATGCTACATTCACACTTACACACATATTTGAATGTAAGTCCTCTATTAATCAATCTCAGCCTTCTTCCTCTCCTACCCTTCCTTTTAGCCTTCCTGACATTTCCCCTTCATTTTCTAGAATCCCTCTGGTATCCCTAATACTCCCTAATTTGGGCATATTAGAAAAAATATATGTCCCTTCTCTTTCTGTTCTTGGCTGATCTCAACATAATGTTCTCCAGGTCTTTCCATCTTCTTTAAATTATAGATTAGTATAGATATCTCCATAATTTATATGCCCTTTGTTGATCTTACTCCCTAGTTACATTTGCCTACATACCTAATTAAACACTTAAAAGAAGCATTCAATAATTTTTGCCCAAGGGTGTATTCATTTCAAGTCACCCCTCCATGCCAGTCTGGTATGGAGCTGTATTTCTATTTTCTGTATTTCTATCTTTCTAATAAACTTCTTTAAATCTTCAAAAAAATATTTTTTGCCCAAGAAAGAAAGTTCTGTCTAGGGAACTGTGCTCTCTTTTTCAGCTATTCAGTGATGGAGAGTCAGTTTTAATCCTCTTTGTGACATTGATTTTATTTTGATATTTATAATATTATACTGCTTTTCACTCCCATTTTTCTGATATAAAAATATAAAAATTATTGTTTTTCAAGAGCTGGACAAACATCTGATACTAGCAAGACTCCACATTTGTGGAAAGCATGGAGAGTGACCTGTGCTTAACAATAGATGGGTCTGCAGCCAACATTATATTAAGTGGGGAAAAACTTTGAGAATTTCCCCTAAAAACAGGAACATGACAAGAATGTCTATTACCACTTCTTTTCAATATAGTACTTGAGACTCTAGCTAGAACAATAAGGCAAGATAAGTAAATCAATGAGTACAAATAGGAAAAGAAGAACTCAACCATTCACTATTTGCAGATGACATGATACTATACTTAGGAGATCCAACAAACTCAACCAAAAGGCTTATAGAATTTATCATCAAATTAAGCAAAGTGTCTGGATACAAAAATCATTCTTTAAAAATCGGAAACTTTTCTGTATATGAAAAATAAATCCACTGAAAAAATCCAGAAAACACTTCCACTCCAGATTTCCCACACAAAAAAAAAATACTTAGGAATAAACTTAACCAAGAAGGTAAAAGACTTCTACAAAGAAAATTATAAAACATTAAAAAAGAAAGTGTAGAAGACTTTAGAAGATGAGAAGATTTTTTCCATGTTCATGGATAGGCAGAATAAATATCATTAAAATTGCCATACTTCCACAGGTGATCTATAGATTCAACCCAATATCCATTAAATTACCAAGATCATTCTTCAAAGACATAGAAAAATCAGTCCTTAAATTCATCTGAAACAACAAAAAACTAAGAATAGCCAAAGCAGTTCTTAGCAACAAGACACACGCAGGAGGAATCACAATATCTGACTTCAAACTCTATTACAAACTCATGGTAATAAAAACAGCAGTGTACTGGCACAAAAATAGCTATATAGACCAATGGAGCAGAATAGAAGACTCAGAAACAAATCTGCACACTTATAGTCAATGGATTTTTGACAAAGGTGCCATAAACATACACTGGAAAAAAGACAGCCTGTTCAGCAAATGGTGTTGGCAAAACTAGTTAACAAATGCAGATAATGAAAATAAGTCCCACATTCTTGCCCTACACAAGAGTCAATTCAAG